>NC_055996.1:16079563-16394913 GCF_018446385.1 Zingiber officinale | reverse complement strand
CTCAGAATCAATATGAAATAAATAAATCACTAACAACTACTAACTTTTAGAATAATGACTAACACATAAGAAAAATATTTATCTTGATTTTATCGAGATTTGAATCTCAGACCTTATGATGATAGTGCTAACCCCTAGATCGTCCCGAAAAAATATCCCTAACTATAATGTAATGGTAAGCACACCTTAAAACTCCCCATACATTCAGAGTTCCAAATCAGAAAAAATTCACCACCCGCATTTACATTTAAACCATTAGGACTATTATTAGGTTATTGTGTGAATTATCACTATTTTTAAATTTACCCCGGTGGAAAATTTATTTTCATTGACCGGACCGGTCATTAAAAAAAAAAGCTCATAAAATCACACAAGTAAACAATTATTGGTATATTTCCTTTGTTGTTCTCTTCTTTGTTTCCTAAGATATTTATTACATTCCAAGCAAATCAATCCTGGAAGATGGTTTGAGCCTTATTCCACTAAAACCAAACAAAACATTTCAGTATACATGGGAATCAATTTCCCATAAAATTATTTATGCTAGGAAATTTACAACAGTTTCCTCAGAAACAATTTCCTATGATTTTACAAGTAACTGATAAATTTAAGGGAAAAATAATAACTGATCATATGGCAAACCCATCTGTAATTGTTGAGTTCTTCAAAATGATGGTGATGCCTGATCGTATATAGAAACCTTCAGCAGCTCTGTCAGCTTCTTGTACTCCCTGGAACCATGGACAAAATTAAGGAATTTCCACTTGTACACCAAATGAATGGTATGGAGATTATTTCAAAAAATTAGAAATTTTACTAATATGTGGTATATATTTATCTTTCAATGAGATTAGAGAAACATACATCCGAGTTTGTGATTGTCACATTCTTCCCAATCCTTGCATTTTTATCAATTATACAGTTCCTGGAGGCAGACAAAAGGATCTATTATGTTAATATCAGATCACAAGTAAAATAAACCATGAGGCTTTAGTAATTCATTTAGTGTAAAACAGGTGTACCTTATTTTTGTGTTCTCTCCAATACCAATAGGGACCCTCCCTTCGGCTAGCAATGATGCTACTTCAATATCAGTCTCATAGTAGTCGGCGCCAAGCATAACTGTATCCTGCATGTATGTAGTTGGATCAGTCTTACCAACTACTGTGACAAGGAAGCACAAGCAGAGAAGTTGCATTTCAGAGGAAAATTTTCTAGGATAAGAAAACAAACCTCTAAGTGGACATTAGAGCTTATACGAGATCGTATACCAATTACACTATGCTCTATGAAGCAGTTGTCCAAGAAAGTCCCATGGGAAAGAATTGAATCAACAATCTAGAAATAATGCATAAAGAGTTGATGTCAGAATTAATCAAAGAAGTGTAAGTATATGACAGACCACACAAAAGGAACGGCAGACTAAAAATGTTACATGCATTTGATGGTCTTATCAAGCAATGATAATAATTCCCCGTGAAGTAATTCCAATAAAAATATAATATCATCAAGACAATGCCATTCTTGACATAAATATGATTGGGTCAATAAACCAACCTTGCTATTGTCTACTTTTGATGGAGGTAAGTTTCTTCGTGAAGTATACATTGGCTTTGCTGCATCATAAAAGCTGAAGCGAGGTGGCTGCATTGAACATCAACTTTTTAGAAATCAATCATATAGTATAACAATATACAAAATAATGTGAATATCCAAGTCTTATAAACAAAGAAGTTGATAAATTACTTATAACTTCTAATATACATATTTCAATATGTCAATAAAGACAGGGGAAAGTGCTAAACTGCATAAAGGAGACATTCTGATGATGCAGGCATGGTGGAGACTCGAGCAGAGTACAGTAGATTAATACAAAAGATTACATTATTTGATTACAATTTGTTTGAAAGTTGTTGACTACGAGCTAGAGGAGGAACTTGATAGACTTGAGGAGATAAAACTTAAAGATGCAAGATTAGTTCTCGTAAGGGGTCACCTATGATATTCATAAGTTGTTATTTGAAATTAACTGAAGGAGAGAGGTAAGCATGAAGGAATGCAGCAAGAATATTTTATTTGATAAGAAACCAAGAATTCTATTTAAAATGATGTACATTGAGTGCTAAATAAGGGTCAGATTGCAGCAAATTTCAAGGTAAAATGAGAATTTTTTTTTTGGAAAATGTAGCTGAAGAACTAAAAACTTCTCATAATAATGTGAGAAAAACACTTACATGTGCAGTAAGAGCAAGATTTGCCTCAAAGAAGGATCTAATTGTCCCAATGTCTTCCCAGTAATCATTAAATAGATATGCCTGTTGAAGGACTTGTAGCATGTGTTATTTATGAAGCACAAACAATAGAAACGGCATGAATTTGGTTTCTGATATGCAAAGAAACTGATCATTGTTACAATGATCTACTAAATTAATTTCCTTTACAAAAAGTAAGCATATTAATACACAAAAGAGCCATATCACCTTAACAAGGTAAAAAAAATTGACCAGACCAAAGAAAAAAACAACTAGAAATTTACATCACATAGAAAAAAAAGCTTAGTCTGATACTGAAATTAAGGAAACTATACTATCCTATCGAATACTTGCTGATACCCAATGTTTATTTGATGTATCAACCTTTAACCGTAACTGTGCACTATGCCTTTTGCAGTTCAAAAATGGATCCATGATAGTTCGGTAATTTGTTAATTTTTAGGTATATTGGGATTATAAATGACATGTCTGTGATACAGTCTCCTACCTAGAAAATAAACATTTGAAACTTCTATATAAAAAAGAAACATTTGACACTTTATTGAAAAACAGATATTAAAAATTAATTTTAGGATTAAAGAAGGGATGATCATACTCTTTAAAGAAAAATTTGAGGGTCATTTGTTATTATTCCCATCGTCCTCTCTTTTATGTTACAAGGTAAGACTTTTCGTTCTGCTTCCTGACCGACATACTAGATCCTCGATATGGGCGGTGAGTGAGTCATTGCTTCCTTCATTGTCAGCATCTTCCACGAGACTCGACACACACATTTAGCTTCCTTTGTGGCTTCCTCCTCCACGTCAAAACTGAAATCTACCTTCTTCCATGGCTCTCCTACACATCAAAGTGGAAACCCTAGCTCCATTGAACTCTAGCACGGGCTCCATTCTAGTTTCACTTCCTATACTCCTACTCTTCTTCGTATTCCTCTTCCTTGAACACTGGCCTTCTTCCTCCTCTCCTTCATCCATACTTGTGCCCCCTTCTCCTTCAGCACACCTCCAACAACTCTTACCCTTCCTTCTCTTCTAAAACTGATGCCCCCTTCTTCTCCTTCATCCAAGGACTGAAATCCTGGCTTAGCTCGAGATTAAAATCAAACCTGGTTACAACATCCTATATCTCCCTTAAATATGCTTTGTCAATTCCATTAGCTTTGTAATTTGGATGTTCAATTACATAAACAACTTTACTTAGTCTATGGTCATTAACTTCTCCACTACCAACTCGCAAATTTGCTTCTCCCTTAACCAGTTTTCTTTTATTCCTTAGCTCTTATATGTCATTACATATATGTGAGACACATCCAGTATCCAATACCCAAGTGTATGAGGAAATAACAATGTTCTTTAGGGACTAAGACAAATCTTGCAGTTTCTTTTCAAGTGTCCCGTCTTGCCACAATGGTGAATAGACTTGTCCTTAATATATGGTAATTCAAGAATAATACTTCTAATACTAATAGAAGGGGGAGGAAAAGAAAATACCTATACTACTGTTTTACTAAGCAAGAGATTACCTGAAAAGGAAACAAAAAGATTAGTAAAAGCCAAAGGTTCCATAGGATCTTAAATTATATTGAGAAATAAGTAACGGACCTTAATGCAAAATTCTCTTGCAGAAGCAGGAATTATTTCAGACCCAAAGTCATTTGCAGTAGGAAATCGCCATCTGGGCAAACATAATGAATAAAACCTTTCTTTAACAATGTAATCCTGATGCCAAATGAAGTTATTCCTCAAATATTCAGTGTCAGTTTTCTGAAAGCATTTTATAAATGTCATACAGAGATGAGAAACATGCTGATGAGCAGATTCCATCAATTTTCCGCATACTATTTTATTTTTGATAATGAGGCAGTCAAGATGTGTAGTTTGATACTGCCTTAAAGACATTCAAGCCAAAATCAGTCCTTCCTGGATTGAGAGAATTAGAAGGGAAGAGAAAAATAAAGGAAGGATTTAAATCCCTTGTTTGGGAAGTTTGAACCAGAGGAGGGAAATCTTATTGATTCATTTAGGGTTCTTCTGTTCTATCTGCATTTTCCATTTACTTCCAAATCACTTTTGTTGGAGCAACCAACATCATGCTATTAGCACGATCTAAACGATACAAAACAGTTTCAATTGGGAACAATATTTTATACCTTGCTTTTGACAATAAAGCTAACAATAGATCTATAACACAATATCTTGACAACATTTCATTGCTACATGATTTTCTATATCTACCATTACTCACTATCTTATAGTTAACACCTTTGCTATCATAAATACTGCCGCATTCCTGCTAGATATATCTTAGCTAATATCTCCTTGATGCCTCTAGATAAATCTAGAGGCTAATGCTAGGGGTGTTAAATCAGGATATTAGGTGTTGTTTGAAGGCATATTTCACTATTGGATTTAATGGAGATTTATCATGTGAATCTTCTCAAAAGTCCTCATTTTTTTTTTCAATTTTCACATCTTATATTGTTTTGGTGTTTTTCTATTTGATATCTTTGAGTATTTGTGTGCATAAAAAGTTTATAAACAAAATAAGATATCCTTGCGGTTTTGCATATTTGTCAGTAGAAATCTAGTTATATGCAAGACCAAAAAACAAACAGCATTCTAGTACAGGCTAAGTTTTGAGCTATCTTTTTTTTTTGTGCTTGTGAGATAGTGTGAGTCAAACCCTGATTGAGGAACTTAATATCAAAGTTTTTAAAAAAAAAAAAATCCATGATAAAAATTCACATTGCTGCTAATGCTATATTTCTCATTTGACTCAGCTATGAAACTAGCTGGCATGGTTAATCTGTATGCTTCAATTGAAGGAAAATATTAAATTATTGTATTATTTAAATTTTAAAATATTTTTCTCTGCGTATCTTTTTTCTCTTGGATTCATTAAATGATAACCAACCCATTATTTTTCATTAACTATGATTAAAAAAAATGCAAAGTTAAATTGATTTGAGAAATTATGGAAGCATAATGTACATAGCAGTCAATGCAATTAGGCTCAAGGGTTATACCTGAGAAGATTTAAAAGTAAGTCCTTCTTGAATACATATACTCCCATTGATGCTATATATGGTTTCTTTGCTGCATCTTCCTTTGATAACCCCAATACAGTGGTATCGACTTCCTATAAATGATCATTAAAGAAAGTACATTTTATAACACTCAGATGCTGATCATGTTGTGGTCTGACTTCTCAGGCAACAACACTCAGACCCAAAGAAACGGTTCCACATAAATGCAGGAAATGTCGAGAAGAGTGTCCACTGAAATTTCCAAATCCAGAAACTTAACGAAGGTAAAGAGTTATATATGTTCCTATGCATAGTGGAACAAACAACAAAGCTATGTGAAAAATTTTATGATCTAGAAAAGCTTCAAATAAAACAGCAAATGTCTTACCAATTTCATAAAAACTTGAGCAAGAATATGGTTTGAACCTTGATTCTATTACTCTATTAGGGAAAAAAAGTGAATAGAACTAGGAAGAACCCAAGAGAAAATGTAGATCCCATTCCCATACTTTTGTTTCATCCTGTTTCTTTACACTTTTTGCAAGTCATTAAATTCATTTAGGTAATCTTACAAATAGAAGAACCATGGGATTAAGCAGATCATAAAATAGGACACGAAGCACTAGTCAATATACCAAATCCGAATTGTGGGATGACATCACCTACTATGAACCAACAAAACAAACAGGAAAGTAATTATCTAGAACAAAGGATCAAACAACTGGGAAATAGTAGCAAGTTCTGAATCGAAAATCTTGGATATCCATTAATGACGAAGAAAGGATATACAGATGCCAAGTAGAATTTACCATTGCCTTCAGGTCTTCTCCTTTTGGTTTTTCACTGAATGAAATAATTCGTCCTTTACTATCTATTTTCATCAAACCAAAATCTGAAGCACGGCTGAAATCCACATAAAAAACATAGAACACCATTTAAAAATTAGGATAAACACAGATTCAACTAGATGTTGCCATATAAAACTACACATTTCGATATAGAACATATGAACTAATATGAACTATACATCAGCATCAACAAGCCATGTTAGCCCAACATTTAGAATCAGTTTTATATATTTTATCTCTAATTTGACAGTAAGCAAGGCTATGTATGGGTAGCTTTAATTTCGATTTGAAACTTGCAAACTCCACATTTAAATACTTGGCTGGCAAAGTCCAATAAAAGGTCTCTAATTAGTAGAAATGGACAAACTTCGGGTAAAGCTTATAAAGTTTACTCTAGCAAACTTTAAAGCGCATTATATGATCCCAAGGCTGTCCATTCTAGTTAATTTATCTTATTAATTTTATAAAGAACTATCATTTACTAATTACTTCCTAGTAGGGTGATGGATTTTCAAAAAGTCATAACTAAGTACCTATCATCCATCGGTATGCAAGAAATTGTAATATCAGCACCACTTTGTCTATGACTCTGAAAGTGAAACAATTATAAAAAATTGTGAGTTTAAACAAATATATTGAAAAATGAAGATTTGTTAAAGGTATACCTGAACAAAGTCCATATAATCCATTCGGTATAGATGATCCCCAGAGAGAATAACCACATCCTCTATATCCTTGCCTTTGGCATCCTTCAATATATTAATGCATCACAACAAGTTTAAATTTGATTTTTATCATTTAGTAATCTAGAATCAATTAGTGTTTCTTATTTTGAAAATATATAAAAAATTATAATTGCAAATAAGTTTAGAGTATTTTCCTAAATTAGATTGTTTATTTACTCTTTTTTTAGAGCCAAATCAATAAAAAGTGGTTCAGAGCCATGTAGTTTATCATCTTTGAATTAATACAATTTACAATTTGTCTTCCTTTGTGTGAGAGTTTTTCCTTTGAGTGAGGTAAATATCTTCTTCGCTGCATCAACTTTGTTTCAAGTTCTTGGGTGGTTCATGTTAAATATCAACTCCAACCCAAATAAAGGATAAAACTTATCCAATAAAAGATAAGAGTTATAGATAAGATTTGCTATTTAATTATTTATTTTTCTAATAGATAAAGATGACGACTTAGTAAAAGATAAAATTAAATGTGTGGTCAAGAGTGTTTTTCTCATTTCATGGATAAGAATTAGAATTTCAATGGCTAGGATTTAATTTAATTGAACGGTCCAGATTGTATGAAGAGTACTATAAATACTCTACCTTGTATTTAGTTTCATTCATCAATCAAGTATCAATTTGTGAGTCAAAATTTTTTGTTTTTCTTCTTTGTCTTAGAATTGTGAGTGATCCACAAAAAGGGTGTTGTAGTGTTGTTATTGTTAGTGTAAGACAAGTAATTTATTTACTTGTTTGTTGGTCCAATTTTCAACAATTGGTATCAGAGCCAAGTTAATCAGGGATTATTCTTGGTGGAGCTATCTTAGATTGTGAGGAGTTTTATGCTTTACAAGTTTTTTAATCAAACTTGTTTGGTATAATCAAAGCTTTTCGACGTGATGGGGGACCTTCAAGTAGTAGGAGGTATCAAGAAGCTCAACAACAAAAACTACAACACGTGGGCAACATGCATGGAGTCTTACCTACAAGGTCAAGATCTTTGGGAGGTTGTTGGTGGTAGTGAAGCTACGCAGCCGGCAGAAGACGCCAATGGCATTTTGCGAAAATGGAAGATTAAGGCAGGTAAAGCAATGTTTGCCTTAAAGATCACAATTGAAGAAGAAATGTTGGAGCACATCCGAGATGCCAAAACACCAAAGGAAGTGTGGGATATCTTTGCTACACTTTTTTCAAAGAAGAATGATACAAGATTGCAACTTCTGGAGAACGAGCTATTGTCAATAGCGCAATGTGACAAGACGATTGCCCAATACTTCCACAAGGTGAAGTTGATATGTCGCGAAATTTCAGAGCTAGATCCATCAGCTCCTATTGGGGAAGCAAGGATAAAAAGAATAATTATTCATGGTTTGAGGCCAGAATATCGAGGATTTATTGCTGCTATACAAGGATGGCCAACACAACCATCGCTTCTTGAATTTGAAAATTTACTTGCAGGTCAAGAAGCTATGGCTAAGCAAATGGGAGGACTCTCACTAAAAGATGAAGAAGAAGCGCTCTACACCAACAAAAATAAAAGCAACTTCAAACGGCACACTGGCGGATCTAAAAAGGATGGCGACAAAGGAAAAAGCTATCATGGGAATGGAGGCTCTCGTCCAGGGGGAGCCTCGAAGAATTATGGTGATCGTAAAAAATTTTCTGGCGAGTGCTATAATTGTGGGAAGGTGGGCCACATGGCAAAAGATTGTTGGTCCAAGAAAAGGTTCGTTCAAAGCAACACTGCTACTTCCAATTCTAAAGAGAATAGCGAAGATGATTGGGATGCTGAAGCTTTGATGGCTACGGAGGAAAAAGACTTGGCTCTCACAACAACGCCAGAACAGATTGACTACAAAAATGATTGGATCGTGGATTCAGGCTGCTCAAATCATATGACGGGTGATAAAGAAAAATTGCAAAACTTATCTCAATACAAAGGAGCTCGTATGGTGGTTACAGCCGACAACTCAAGGTTACCAATAGCACATGTTGGTAAGACAGTAATTACGCCTCGATATAATTCTAACCAAGTGCCTCTTCAAGATGTCTATCATGTCCCAGGAATGAAGAAGAATATACTGTCTGTGGCCCAATTAACATCTTCAGGTCATTATGTTCTATTTGGTCCTAAAAATGTAAAGGTATATCGAAACCTCAAAATTTCAGAAACACCAACAATGGAGGGTCAACGATTAGAGTCGCTCTACGTGATGTCAGCAGAGTCTGCATATATAGACAAGACAAGAAAAAGTGAGACAGCAGTTATATGGCACATGCGGCTAGGTCATGTTAGCTATTCCAAATTAAACATGATGATGCAGAAGTCGATGCTCAAGGGACTTCCTCAACTAGACATACGAACAGACACAATATGTGCAGGATGTCAGTATGGTAAAGCACACCAATTACCATATCAGGAGTCAAACTTCAAAGCAAAGGAACCATTGGAGTTAGTTCACTCTGATGTATTCGGGCCTGTTAAGCAGTCGTCAATTGGTGGTATGCGGTATATGGTGACATTCATTGATGATTTCTCAAGGTATGTGTGGATTTTATTTATGAAAGAAAAATCTGATACCTTCTCAATGTTCAAAGAGTTCAAGCAGTCAGTCGAAGGAGAATTGGGAAAAAAGATATGTTGCTTGCGCACAGACAATGGAGGAGAATATAGCTCAAGAGAGTTCTCTCAATACTTGAGAGAAAGTCGAGTATATCATCAATACACTTGTGCCAACACACCACAGCAGAATGGTGTAGCAGAAAGAAAGAACCGACATCTTGCAGAAATTTGTCGAAGTATGCTGCATGAGAAGAATGTACCTGGACGTTTTTGGGCTGAAGCAATGAGGACTGCAGCTTTTATCATCAATAAACTTCCTCAACCAAGGTTAGAATTTATTTCACCCTTTGAGAAGTTATGGAACAAAAAACCTACAGTTAGTTACTTTCGAGTATTTGGATGTGTATGTTATGTATTTGTTTCTGATCACTTACGAAGCAAGTTTGACAAGAAAGCTATTAGATGCATCTTTGTGGGATACGATAGCCAGAGAAAGGGGTGGAAATGTTGCGATCCAACAAGCGAAAGATGTTACACTTCACGAAATGTAGTGTTCGATGAAGCATCTTCTTGGTGGACCACAGAGAAGGAGGTCTTGCCAGAATCTAAAGACCTTGAAGATAAAGTACAACAAAAGATGAGGGAGCATATAGTTCAACTTCAATCAGGTTCAGATGAATCAGGAGGTCCAAATGATAATGATGAAGAGCAAAGAGTGACTCAGAGTCCTTGGCAAACCGGCATATATCAACATCCAAATGAAGAAGAAAGGCCTAATGAAGTGGAAGAATTAACTCCACAATCTCAACTCCGAAGGTCAACAAGAACACGAAGGCCAAATCCAAAATATGCAAATGCAGCCATAGTTGAAGAAGCAGTAGAGCCTGAGACGTTTGAAAAAGCATCACAAGGTTCTGAGTGGATGACAGCCATGAAACAAGAGATTGATGCACTGCAACAAAATCAGACTTGGGATCTCATACCAAAACCAAGAGATGTGAAACCCATTTCGTGCAAATGGGTTTACAAAATAAAGCATCGTCCAGATGAGTCAATTCAAAAGGTTTCGTGATCAACTCGGCATAGTACAAAGGGTTGGTGTTGAGGGGGAGTGTTAAATATCAACTCCAACCCAAATAAAGGATAAAACTTATCCAATAAAAGATAAGAGTTATAGATAAGATTTGCTATTTAATTATTTATTTTTCTAATAGATAAAGATGACGACTTAGTAAAAGATAAAATTAAATGTGTGGTCAAGAGTGTTTTTCTCATTTCATGGATAAGAATTAGAATTTCAATGGCTAGGATTTAATTTAATTGAACGGTCCAGATTGTATGAAGAGTACTATAAATACTCTACCTTGTATTTAGTTTCATTCATCAATCAAGTATCAATTTGTGAGTCAAAATTTTTTGTTTTTCTTCTTTGTCTTAGAATTGTGAGTGGATCCACAAAAAGGGTGTTGTAGTGTTGTTATTGTTAGTGTAAGACAAGTAATTTATTTACTTGTTTGTTGGTCCAATTTTCAACAGTTCAATGGTTCAATTTTGATCTCTTCCTAAAAAAAATTAAATGTCAATTGGTCAGGAAAGACTCTCAAGTAGGAATCTGATTTCTCAAACAAAATCGTATCAACATCACCCTATCACAATCATGCTTTTTAGGTAGGATTATTTCTTTCCTAATGTATTTTAATTTATTTCAAATTTTGTTTCGCTTGGAGTCTTTAAAAGCGAGCCAATACCCCATGCCCCATGATAATCAACTTTACTTCGTAAATTTCTTCTTGTGAGTTTTGGTCTCTAAGTGAGACTATTCATTTCTCTGTGTAGGATCCCTTATCCTTGCTGCTGCATCAATTGTATAACTGTCCTTAATTTCTTAAATTCCACATCTAAAGCTATGATCATTAGTTTGTAAACGAAAACAAATTATTACTGCACTCAGATAGAAATGGTTTACCCTACTGAAACAAGAAAGATATTACTGACCTAATATCAGACGCAGCAAAACAGAATTACTCTAATGATATGGTAAGTGTAGGAGAATAATGAATTAGATCACATGGCATGTCATACCTCAAAAAGCCAATGAAATTGCCGAACAGCATCAGCAGTGCCCTGAAACCATCTCTTTCCCTCCTGGCCAGGAGTTTGAGTGGCTGCCAACACCTGATACAACTAATCTTAGCATACTTGTAGTTTTATTCTATGTTTAGGATGCATCCACCTCCATTGATTGACAATTTGTACATGTGCAGGGATGTTCCAGATGTAAAATACATAGGAAGAACACAGAAATTTTCCCTGAGACTTTCTAATATTTTCTTCAGAATAAGAGAAATTGGGCAACTTAAAAGTTTAGTTATGTACCTAACTACAACTTGTATTATTGCAAACTGAAAATTCATGTTCCGTATAAAAGAATATTGAAATAATTTTTTGTAGGAAAATAAGTAATGACTCCATTGACAAGTAGCATAGAGAGTATGTCAAATTCCAACCATTGATAAAGAAAAACTATCATGAAGCATCTGAATTAAAAGGTTCACAAGTATCCCATCAGGCTTTATGAAAATCCAGCCTGACTGAAAATTTTGAAAAGAGACCCAACGCTTAAGTTGGTGAAAAATTCAACCTTAAATGAAAGAATTATGGTCTGATTTCACCATCTCAAATTTCCATACAACTTTCACATAATTTTCAATTAAATCAGGTCAAATTGGGGTACCAGATTATGTAACACTGCTAGTTTATTGCAGAATGGGCATTTAAAAATAAAAAAGGATGATCTTACAAATAAGCAGAGACAAAAAAAAATCAAGAGCAAATATACTAAGGAGAAGAATACAAATGGCAAGCATTCTGTACCTCAACAAAGCCATCACCGAAGCTTACACCATTGCTGAAGTTGTAAGCCCGTGCAAGATGTCTATTCAATGAAGCGGAGTTGAACTGAGTGAGAATATACACTTTATTGATTCCACTGTTGATACAATTGCTCATTGGCACATCGATCAACCTGTATGCGCCTCCAATTGGCACCTAGTTACAAACATTCCTCCAAACGATTTCATCACGCACAAAAAAGATCCAAAATCATGTAATGAAAGCACTGGAAGCAACGAAAGACAAGCCGATATTACTTACAGCGGGCTTTGCCCTACGCTTGGTGAGAGGGAAGAGACGAGTTCCAGCTCCTCCACCTAGAATAACTGCCACAACTGTCCCCGGATCCCTCCGCTGCGGATCCACATCTTTAAACTGCAAAACCAAACCATTACATTTTCTCGTCGGTAATACAGCCCAACAAGCTACTAGCCTACCAATCCAAATGAACCATAGCTCATCTTGTAGAAGAGATGGGACAGTGGACCTGAACAACAGGAAAGATCGAAGAGAAACAAGTACCTTGACATCCGTAGCGACGTCGGTGGTGACGACGGACATTCGAACGACGAGGGGCTTGTGGGCGACGGGGATGCGAGCGCTTCGCAGGCGCTCCGAGTCGAGCCTAGTTCCGATGAACTCGCGGCCTTCTGTGGCCGCGGATCTCGAGCGGGAGGCAGTGGCCGGTCGAAGCATCCGGGTGTTCATGGACACTACCATGTCGCGCGGCGAGGTGGGAGGAGGCGGAGACCAAGAAATGGTCGCGTGAAGCGACCACGAGAAAGAGAGAGCAAGAGAGAGTGTGGTTCTGAATCGATTTGAGGGGGAAGCGGAGGTCACGGGAAAGAGGAGGCGCGGCCACGTTATCTGGCGGAGACGACGACGTCCACAGGTTGCCACGGGTAAAAATGGACCGGCTGCGCTGCTGGTGGACCCCGCCGATTCAAAATGGTTCGAGGAGATGCCACGAGTATGTTTGTAAGAAGCACCGCCAAGGTGTGCGCGCCACCAGATCCAGCGGGAAACGGATTAAACTGGCCCGGACCAACCAATAAATTGTCGAGCCACATTTTCATTATGAAAAGGGCAAAAAAAATAATTAAAATAGAAAAATCCCCGTCATAAACATTATTTTTACTCCCTAATACACTAATTTATAAATTTACCCCATTAATGTATTCCCGGTTCGCCCATTTCTTTCCCATATATAATCTCCATCCTATAAAGAAAAAAGTTCAAACCAAACAAATCTATCAATCCATCAATCTCCACCGACAACAATGTAAAATCTTAACCATTGAGATCCATCAGCCAACCAAATCTATCGACAAGGAGATTGAAACAAGTGATGAAAAAGACAAAGTTAAAATCAGTCAGTCATCTTAAAAATTAGTAAATTTCTTCGCATAATTTTTTGATCGATCAGTTACATTTTGTTTGATTTCCTCATTTCATTATTTGTTTGTTGTTGGTTATTGTTCAAATTTTTTTTACTTCTCTATTTTCAACAAGTCATTGTGTATTTGATGGTACTTTGTTACATTTAAGAATCTCCATGAACCAATTTGTTGCATTATTTAATCATTGTTCAGTGTTTTCTAGCTAGAGATAAATGATTATTGTGAATCTATAGATTCTTCAATCGAATAATAAATATTTTAAGAGAGATTAGTCTAAATTAATATGAGAAATGGGTTCCATTCGTATAGTGTCAAAAGGTGGGGGAGTTAAAGTTCTTCCATTAATAAATTATTTATGTTTAATGATGATATTCAATTTTTGCCATTATTATTAAATTGAATGTTTATTTTTTATAAGTACGCAAATATTTACTTTATGGTCTGAATGCTAAATTTGCATTGGATATTTTATTTCATATTTTTGGTGGAGAAATAGTATAAAAATTTAAGAAATTTAAGAAATGATATTTTGAGGCCGGGAAGGAGGTTAAGGTTTGTAAAGAAGCAAAGATGGTTAAGACTAGCAAAGAAGCAAAGGAGGTTAAGAGTAGCGAAGAAGCTAAGGAGGTTAAGAGCGGCAAAAAAGCTCTATTACGCTATTCATCAACTTTTTTCAAAACTGTAATAGATGAAGCTGGCCGGAAAATGAGTGATAAGTAAAAAAAAAAAAAGAGTATTGAAAACACTTCACTTGGTCCATGGCTAAAGATGCCCAAATTACCCATCAACATTTCCAAAATTGATCTAATTTTAAAAAAAAAATCCAATTGCAATCTCATTCATTTGTGTTTGGTGAAAGTATTATTGTTCCCTTTACATCGCCATAATTTTCCATTGTTCTTGGCTTGCGTTATACAAGGTAACTAGTTAATCTAGATGTCAATCTGGAGTCTAAATTTGTAGTTCGACATTTTTAAAGAAAAATTAGCAACATTAACAGAAGTGTGATCTATGAAAGATTTTCCTCCTTAGAATAACTCCAATGTTGATGATTTTGTTAAAATGTTTATTTGTTTCGTGTTTAATTGTATCATTTTTCCTGTTGGGCACTACTTAACACCTTGATTTATTATGTCATATATTGATGACTTGACGACCTTCTTTGATTATTCGCGGGGAGATGTAGTATACAGATTTTTGAATAACCAAATTTTGAAATATATTGGAAAGGGTGAAGGAAATGTTCGAAGAAAGAAGTATTTAGATGGTTTAATTGTTGGTTTGATGGCGATTTTTTCAAGTATGCTTTTAGTATGTTTTGCATTGTTATATTAATATATTTATTTATTTAGGCATGGTTATATAAAAGAATTCCTTCTCTTGGAGTTGTACGTTCTCTACCTACTTTTCTCCGATTGTTCCATTAGTGTGAGAGTAAGATACCTAAAAAAGTTAATTAAGCTGAGAGGTTATTAAAATGCATTGACTATATTAAAGTAAGTTCATATTTTTTTAGTAGGAATACTCAAATATGATCGGTGGTTGTAGTATCCATTTATTTTTAATTATGAAAGGGTGTTGTCCATGGTACAATTTTCGGATGAAGATAAACTTTTACATCAAAAGTGAGGTTGTTTTTTTGGTAATATTTGAATAATTAAATATTTTGTTAAATGAAGTTGACAAAACATTTACTTACTATAAGAATGTAATTTTCAAGTCCAAGAATGTGTAAAGTGTGACGGAATCATTGATGGTACAAGTTGGTGGAATAGTGGACCAATGACAAAAGACATTGGTGGTGAGCAACAAAGTCAGAAATTGAATGTGAAAGTAATGCAAATGAGTGTAAAAGCGAGGAGAAAGACAAATGTAGTGAAGATATCAGTGGGAAAAAAGATAACAAGAGATTTGAAGTTAAAGTTGATGGTGAAGGTGACATCGATGGGTTTCTTGAACTGCCTATGGAAAAGAATATTATATCAGTAGAGCATTTTGTACAAGGGACTAATGATGAAAGCAACTCAGAGAGCATTGTTAGTAGTTCACTAGCCACGGGCTTAACCAATCATTTCCCGTGTAATGATCTTGATGCAACCTCACGTGTAATTAGTAATTAAGAAAACAAGTTGCTACCATTATTATTTCACTGCCATTATTGTTTGATGAAATTTTGACAAGATCCTATTACACATGTTACTATATTCACAAATAACATGGAAACAAAGGGTACACTAAACATTTAATTTCATAACTGAACTAGAAAATACACCAACACAATAACAACAAATACGAGTCAAAAGTATGAAATATAGATATCACACCAGTCTCAAACATCAACTAGTAACAAGCCCACATTGATAGCATTACAATACCATCTTAATCTATCATACGACCCCTCCTCTACACCATGAATGTCATGCATTGTCAATTCCTTCCCTTTCCAAACCCTATTGTAATTAAGCTCGACCTCATAATCTCTACGAATATCTTTCAACATCGTGCATGGTTGATATGAGGGCTCTCCCCTCAATCTATCCATCACAACATTGGAAACACAGGTAGCATCAACTTTAGGATGTCCTTTACTACAAAGATTATCATCTCCACAAGTATGTATTAGATTGCATTTTCTAATACCAAAAAGTATGTTAGTTTATGTCTTGAAGTATATATTCTCCAAGAATAGTTGTTTGCCCTACATACAAGAATAACCTTCTTATTATCATTCTTTTTATACAAAAATGATCTTCTCGTTGCAACTCCAAAAATAGTTGTTCTGTAGCATTCTTGAATATCTGGCCCTCTCCACGGATGCAACAACTCCAAACGTCTATGAAGTTTCTTACCAAACCCACTTCAAGATGACCATTATTACTAATTTGTGTCTCTTCTTCAGTTTCAAACCTTATCAATTTAATAGTAAATATGATATCATTGAAAGCATAAAACAATTCTAATTAACCTAGTATCTATACACCAAAACATACATCATTCAATTCTCGCATAATTATCAAAGACTTATCAACAAAACTGAAATGTGTACAATACAAAAAATGGATGTGTATGAAATATAAACAATAGGTCATCATTTTCTAGTATTGAATGATTTAACCTATTAGTACTTTACATATGTATACACAACTATTTTAAGTAGTGCAATATTTTGTTGATCTCCCATTTTTTATCTTTTAATAAATTATTAATGTAATGCAAATCGAATATAGTCATGTTTTGTTTAATAGTTCAAATGATCCAATGCCTTTAAAATTTACAAGAAGCACACCCACAACATATCTCCATGAAACATATGATAAAAAATGATAAATAACTAAACAAGATATCGTCAACAATTGCACTCTACAAATGACATATCAAGCAAAACAAAAAAAAAACAAATTTCATCATCATCAATATCAACCCAATTCCTACGGAAAAAAAAATCAAGGCAAAAAATTTTTACCTCTCGAAATTATGGGAACCCATTTCGTCTTTTTTTCAATGCTCTCATATTAATTTTTGTCAATCTCATAGATGTGTAAAGATGTGTCATAATACGAACACCATCATCTTCATTCAATGCCACATACATATTATGATGTGGGGCTAGATATTGCAAGATCACATTTTATGGAGCAATCTCACATTTTCTCCCAAGATTAAGAAATAGCTCCATTAGAGGGAAGACATTAAAAATTGAAATCATATAGAGGTCTTCTTTATATTGCAACTACATAGAAATGAAAATTTTGAATATCCAGAACCAAATTTCACTTCTCCAAGAAATTGAACAAAAACCTGGGTCACCTAAGTGGTTGAGAAATTGCATCGGAAAATATTATACAATTTCATAATCAAATATAACACAATACCAATTGCAAAATAAACTGAGAAATGATATATAATTTCATAACACATCGTAAATGAGGAACAATATACTCATTCAAATATTATTGACATTTATTCTTATATAACATTAAAAAATTATCTGGAGTGAAACACATAATGCAATTTCTCAAATTTTATAACCCTCTATTAGTTGGTTATATGTGCTTGCTCTCTCTAAAATAAAAATACCCAACACATAGTATTCCATATTTTAGATAAAGAATTCATTTAATAAATTAAAGATCAGTGATATAAGTGAAAATTTTTTAAAATAATTTATTGAATAATTAAGTGTGATCTATTACAATGAACTATGATAGTATGATAAAAGAAATAAATGGATTATCACAATGTCGATGTAAAATTTAAAATAACTCCTTGTACTCACCACTTAGCTATAATCAAGGACTTCTTAAATTAAAACCTTACAAAAGAAGAAAAACAAACCACAGGTTTTAAAACACAAAATTCAAATCTATCATTGAATAAATAATTTAGTTTTTTGCTTAAATCAGAAATAATACATTTTAAACATGGGAATTTAAGTTAAGGAGCTATTTTAAAAAATAGTCTTATTTATTATATATTTAATAAAATAGCCTTTCATAATTTTAAAATCTCAAAATACTTCTGTTTTTACCTTTTTTCATGTCTTTCACTAAATTAATTGAAGAGATTCTCAATTATTTGCATTGTTTAAATCACAGTTAATTCTTTCATTGCTATTAGTTTGATTTGCACCAACTTTCATGTAGCTACCATGAAATCACCTTATATTTTCTAGTTCACTCTTAGTATTATCATCTAATTCATCTTCTCATCTCAATCTCTCAACTCAAATAAAACTATACAGATTGTAGTATTACATTCTTGCTAAGTATCCCTTTGCCCGACCTCCCAAAGTGGTTATCCTCGTACAAATTCTTTTTAGCTAGAAAGAGCTCAACAATGATTAAAAATCAACAAATCAAAGTGGTTTGTGAATATTCTTAATCCAAAACATGTCAACACCAATTTAGTGGGCTCCAAAATGTAACAAACCACGACTAAATAGCACAAAACCTTGCACAACTCACACAATGACCCGTTGAAAATTGAGAAGCAAAAAAAGTTTGAACAATAACCAACAGAAAACAAACAATGAACTGTGTAAATCGAACAAAATGCAACTAATCAATCAAAAAACTCCAAAAAGCGAAGAAACATACTATTTTTCGAGGTGTTTGGTTGGTTTCGACTCTGTCTCTTGTTGGAGTGTATACTGAAAGCCTAAGCTTTGTAAACATTCATTATGAATAAAGAATCACATTTGGTCTAATTATCTACATTTGTTTGTAGTTGTTCATTTAATTTATATTGTAGATAACATAGTATGTGGTGTCACATACAGAAGATGATGTTATCAGTACCTTATAAATTATAAACAGTAGCTCACGACCAGAATGGAAAGGAACAAACCATTAGAAGGTCGTAGTGTAATTAGGTATTAGTTTATCTTGACTATATAATTACACTAGTACACTCAGAGTGTATTGAGTAGGACCATTTGAGGTCGTTTCTTTATACTGACTTTATAAAGGAACAAAGACCTCGGTTATTATGGAAGTGTGTGCTCTTAATCCTAATATAATAACAAGCACATATATTTGATATTTATTTCTTTAATTTATCAATGGGTGAGATTTAGTTCGATGAATCAATAAGCCCGATAAATTGGGAAATGATATCACTTATAGTGTGTGTTGTTGATTATAGAAGGAAACTGTGTCCTAGAGATACTAGGTTGATAATGTCCCCAAGAGGAGCTCATAAGGATTGTCATGTTAAACCCTGCAGGTGGACTTAGTCCGACATGACGATAAGGTTGAGTGGTACTACTCTTGGACTAAGACATTAATTAAATGAGTTGTCAGTAACTCACTTAATTAGTGGACATTCGATATCTTAAACACAGGGAGACTAACACACTCATAATAAGAAGGAGCCCAAAAATGTAATTTGGGATTGGTGCGGTAGTTCAATGATAGTTCTCTAGTGGAATGAATTATCATTGATAAAATTAAGTTGTGTGTTCGAACACGGGATGCTTAATTTTATCGGAGACCAAAACCAATTCCTCCTCTCGGTCCCTATCGTAGCCTCTTATTTATAGAGTTCTATACCCACCTATACCCACCTTCTATACCCACTAATAGGGGCCGGCCAAGCTAGCTTGGGATCAAGCTAGGGCCGGCCTAGGTTGGGTGGCCCTAGCTTGAACCCAAGCTAGTAGGGCCGGCCAAATAAATTAAAAAGAAATTTAATTTTAAATTTTATTATTATGTGGAAGATATATTTTAAAGAGAATTAAAATTAAAATATCTCTCTTGTAAAAGATCTACAAAAGATTAAAGAAAGAGATTAGATCTCTTTCCTTATTTGTAGATTGGAGAGATGTTTTATTTTTTCTTTAAAAATTATTCACATGTTGATAAAATTAAAATTATAGAAATTTCCTTTTATCAACCATGAAGAGATTTTAAAGAGAAATTTTATTTTTTCCGGAAACAAATTAGGAAGTTTTAATTGTTGATTAAAACTTGTCCTCTTTTGTAATCCAATGATGGCCGGCCACTTGAAATTAATTGGGAAAATTTTATTTTATTTCTCTCAATTAAATCATGTCAAGGAAATTAAGGAAAATTTATTGTAATTAAATTTCCTAATTTACCTAGGCCAAGGAATATAAAAGAAGGGGTGAGGGTGCCTTCACAAGACACAACATCTATTATTCCTCTCCCACTTTTGTTCCTTGGTGTGGCCGGCCAACCTCTCCCTCTCTTTTTCTTGTGGTGGCCGAACCCTACCCTTCTATTGGAGCTCTTGTGGTGGCCGGATACTACTCGAAGAAGAAGAAGAAGAAGGAGAGAAAGCTAGCATCTCTTGGAGCTTTGTTAGTATTTTGTTTTTCTTCCTTGGTGAAGCTTCCTCTTTGTTGGCCGAACCTAGCTAGGAGGAGAAGAAGGTGATTGGTGGTTTCTCGTCTCGGAAGATCGTTGCCCACACAACGTCCGAGGTTAGAAGAGGAATACGGTAGAAGATCAAGAGGTTTTTCTACAAGGTATAACTAGTAATTTCTATTTCCGCATCATGCTAGTTATTTATGGAAATAATACCAAATACAAGAGGCTTACGTTCTAGAATTTCGAATATGTTTTTCGAAGTTGTGTTCTTTTGTTTCTTTCTTTTCCTTGTGATTTGATTGTTCCTTTTGGTTAACCTAAAGTTATTTTAGGAAATTAAATATTGGCTTTCTATTAAAGGTTTTGTCTAGTCGGTGGTGGTTGCTCCCATATCCAAGAAGGTCATGTGCCTCGCCACGTCAGTACTGGGAACCTTTTATGGAAATTAATATTTAATGGAATTAATAACTTAAGGTGACTTGGGTCGAACGTGTTAAGTTCCGCAGGAGATCCAAGTCAAAACCTAAAAGAACAAATAGATTAAGTTTTGGATCAAACGTGTTAAGTTCCGCAGGCGATCCAAAATTTAATTTAAAAGAACACATGGTAGCTAGGAAAAGGTTCAGACCTTTGTACAAAATTTTTTTACAGTGGAACCTATAGGTTTTCCGAGTAGCAACCAACAATTGGTATCAGAGCTAGGATTTTGCCTCTGTGTATTTGGTATTTAGTTTAATTATGCACATGTCATACATAATTTAGGCAGGTTAATAGTAGGATGTGCTAACTCTATGGATGCAGGATCCAACTATTATGGCTTTTAGTTAATTATGTGTGTGATTGGACCCTTGGACATGTCAAGGGCAATTTATATGTGTGTGCATGATTGTATTAAAATACAGCAGGAGTTGTATTTAGTTTTATTAGGATTTTATTTTTGATCTAGATACATGTACATTCCTTTTATGGAATATAGGATCAAAAATGTAAAATTCTATTTATGTCGCGGATTGAATCTCGCAAAGCGTGGAACCTTCTAAGGACCAGAGGCGCAGCGGAACTCGGAGCAAGATGGATGCGACAGTTAGACCCGGTGGCGGTGGCCAAATATGGCAACAGCTTCGGATGACAACACACGGAGGACAATTAAAGATAAAAGCCATAATAGTTGAAAATTAGATTTTCTATTTATTGCTTTTATATTGTCAGTGTGCATGTTAGTTTACAAGTTTGGTAGGCTAGCATAGTTAAAATTCTCATTTATAAATAAGTGGGAGAGGGATTTTAAGTAAATCCCATGGTCTCCATTATTGGTTTGTAAGTGATGCAAACAAGCTGGCTTGGCTCGAGTGCCTTCCTCCATAACGGATGAGCTTGTTTGCGGATCACTAGAACAGACTTCCATTTCTGGATGATTATAGGAAGTTAATCAAGAGCGTGTGATCTTCCCCAACGGAAGGGGCATAATCTTATTAATGGACTTAGTGTCAAGTAATGGTGAACACTTAGACACATCTAATAGTATCCTCCCCAACGGAGTCACTGTTATTATTTGTGAAACCAAATAATACCAACTATTAATTTTATTTGTCAAAAAGTTAGGTTGACAAGATAATAAAATTAATGGGTTAAAACCCTCCTTTTACAAATGTTGAAATTGTATACGTCCACACTAACGTGGCATACAAAATTCACGGTGTTATGAGGTGTTGGTTAATTTAAAATAGTATTGTTTGAGGAATCAATATTATTCTAAATTTAGAGTTCGACCAAAAGTTATTTGTGATTCTTAGGATGACTTTCAACCCACCGCCCATCATACTTCAACAAAATAGACTTATCGGACCAAATTACATAGATTGGAAAAGAAACCGGATATTGTTTCAACTGCTGAAGCTATAAATTTGTACTGACTGAACCTTGTCCCGATGCACCCATCGTGAATCTACCCAAGAGGAGATTGAATATCATAAGAGATGGGTAAAGGCGTATGAGATGGCGCGGTGTTACATTTTGGCTTCAATGTCAAATGTATTGCAACATCAAGATAAAGATTTACCAACACTTATGATATTATGAACAATCTCAAGGAACTCTTCGTCATCGGGATAGGGCTTCTAGACAAGAAGCTATGAGAAAGATAATGACAACCACCATGCAAGAGGGTACTCCGTAAGGGATCATATCCTAAACATGATGGCTTATCTAAACGAGATACGGATCTTGGAGGAGAAATTGATGGGAAACCCGGATCGATATGATCCTCCAAATGCTACCTAGAAGTTTTGAGCAGCTCCCCGAACTATAATATGAATAAGAGGATTTATTCATTAGGGGAACTACTGACATAACTTCAGCAGAAGGATTATTTCGTCAAAATTCTCAAATTCACTATGAAAATGGTTCTACTTCTAAACCGAGAGGAAAGAAGAAGAAGAAACAAGTCGGTTCAAGAAAGAAAGTGAATAAATCTCAGAGTACGTGATTTAAAGCTGAAGAAGCCGAAGGGCAAGTGCTTCATCTGCCAACAGTCAGGGCATTGGAAGGCGGCCTGTCCTCGTAAGAACCACAACAAAGGTATATCTCATGCTCTAGTTGTTGAAACATGTTTAGCGGTGTTATCTACCAAGACCTGGTGTGTAGATACGGAGCCACTGATCATGTCTGCAATTCCTTGCAGGGGTTCCAGGAAACGACTATCTAGAGGGGAGATTACCGTCTACATGGACAATGCTACTAAGGTGGCAGCTGTTGCAGTGGGAGACGCCTACTTATCTTTTAGTAGAAATAAAAATTTGGTTTTAAGAAATTGTCTTTATGTACCCAGTTTTAGAAAGAATTTAATTTCTAAACTGTTTTAGATGGATATTCAGTTTCTTTCAGTAACGATGTAGTTATTAAAAGAAATAAAGTGATTATCTGTTCTGGTGCATTAGTTGGCAATTTGTATATTTTAAATCCAATTTCTTCCACAAAGCAAAACATGGAAATTTATAACTCATCTTCTAATTCTAATAAGAGAAAAGAACCTTCAGAAATGAACCAAGCATATCTTTGGCATCTAAGACTTGGTCATATTAATTTAAGTAGGATTCAGAGGCTTATAGCCGATGGAATTTTGAGTTCATTAGAGTTGGAAAATTTTCCAACTTGTGAATCTTGCTTAGAAGGTAAAATGACCAAGAGGCCGTTCACGGCCAAGGGGTATAGAGCTAAAGAAGTGTTAGAGTTGGTTCACTCTGATTTGTGTGGTCCTATGTCTGTCCAGGCAAGAGGAGGTTTTGAATATTTTATCTCTTTCATAAACGATTATTCAAGATATGGATACATTTACCTAATGCGCCGCAAGTCCGAATGCTTTGACAAGTTCAAAGAATACAAGGCTGATGTGGAGAAACGATTAGGTAAAAGTATCAAGACACTACGATCTGATCGTGGTGGCGAATACCTCTTAGGAGAGTTTAGGAATTACTTATCGAAGGGGATTCAATCCCAATTGTTCGCACTGGAACACCCCAATAGAATGGTGTAGCGTAACGAAGGAATAGGACTCTTATGGAGATGGTTAGATCGATGATGAGTTATTCGAATTACCAAATTGCTTTTGGGATATGCTCGAAACAAAGATATGCTCGAACTTAGTACCTTCTAAATCAGTTTCTTCTACTCCCATAGAATTGTGGAATGAGCGAAAACCCAGCCTAAGACATATTCGGATTGAGGTAGTCCAACACATGTGCTCAAACCAGATCGATAAGTTATAATCTCGTACAGAAGTTCGCGTGTTTGTAGGATATCCTAAAGGAACGAAAGATGGTTTATTTTATAGTCCTAAAGACCAGAAGGTCATTGTTAGCACCAATGCCCAGTTTTTAGAAGAAGACTATATAATGGATCACAAGCCTAGTAGTAAAGTTGTTTTAGAAGAACTTAGAGAGGACATGTCTACTTCAGTACCAACAGTACAAGATGAAGTACCACAAGAGACTGCAACACGTGTCACACATGATGCACAACCACAGATTACCTCGTCGTAGTGGGAGGGTTGTGAGGCACCTGAAGATTCATGTTTTGGGAGAGACTTTGGACTGATCCCTGTAAACATGAACCTGATCCCCATATATGACGAAGCACTCCAAGATATAGATGCAAGATCTTGGCAAAAGGCAATGAATTCAAATATAGTCCATGTACTCTAATAAGGTCCGAGCTTGTAGAACCACCGATGGTGTAAAAGCCGTTGGATACAAGTGGATCTACAAAAGAAAAGAGGGATGACGGAAGGTAGAAACCTTCAAAGCTAGGCTTGTTGCGAAAGGACACTCGTAAAGAGGGAATCGATTATGAGGAAACCTTTTCACCGAGCCATGCTTAAATCTATCCGGATACTCTTATCCATCACGCATATGGATTATGAGATTTGGCAAATGGATGTCAAGACAGTTTTCCTTAATGGAAGTCTTGAAGAGAACATCCATATGAAGCAACCTAAGGGTTCATTGAAAAGGCAAAGAGCATCTAGTGTGCAAGCTTAATCGGTCCATTTATGGATCAAGCAAGCTTCAAAGTCTTGAAACATCCGGTTTAATGAAGTAATCCACACATATGGATTTATTCAAAGTCCGATGAGTCTTGTGTATATAAGAAGTGTAACGAAACGTGGTGGTATTTCTTGTACTATACGAGATGATATTTTGTTAATTGGCAACAATGTCAAGGTATTATCGACGTAAGGGTATGGTTGTCCAAACAATTTGATATGAAGGACTTAGAGATTGTGCACACATTCTTGGGATCAAAGTTATAAGGGATCGAAGAAAAGAATGTTGTGTCTGTCCCAAGCTTCATATATAGATACAATCCTTGCTCGTTTTAGCATCCAGGATTGCAAGAAAGGTTTCTTACCTTTAGACATGGAGTAGCTCTATCTAAAGAGATGTCTCCAAAGACATCGAAAGAGATAGAGGACATGAAAGCGGTTCCTTATGCTGAAGGAAGCCTAATGTATGCAATGCTATGTACAAGACCGATATCCGCTTTTGTGGGCATGGTCAGAGATATCGAGTAACCTCGACAAGGACATTGGATCGCAGTAAAGCATATATTAAAGTACCGAGAAGGACTAGAGATTATATGCTAGTTTACCAAGCACACTTACTCCCTTTGGGTTATACGGATTCGATTTCCAATCGAGAGGGATATAATCTACATCAGCTATGTGTTTACTTTAGAGGTGGAGCCATTTCATGGAGGAGTGTTAAGCGGAAATGCGTTTCGGACACAACCATGGAAGTCGAGTATGTAGCAGCCTCTGAGGCGGCTAAAGAAGCAGATGGCTCAGGAACTTTCTAATGGACTTAGATGTGATTCCCGGTTTACCCAAAATCATCACAATTTATTGTGATAATAGCAATAACTTCAAGGAACCACGAGCCCATAAGGCAAGTAAACATATAGAGCGCAAGTACCACCGATAAGAGATATCGAAGCGAGGAGAAGTTGTCATCGCCAAGATTGCATCACGGATAACCGGCGATCCTTTCACTAAGGCCCTTCCAGAAAGCTTCGATCGGTATGTGGAGGGAATGAGAATCGATGTATGGTAGAAGATATGGCAGCTTAGTCATTAGTATAAGTGGGAGATTGTTGGAGTGTATACTGAAAGCCTAAGCTTTGTAAACATTCATTATGAATAAAGAATCACATTTGGTCTAATTATCTACATTTGTTTGTAGTTGTTCATTTAATTTATATTGTAGATAACATAGTATGTGGTGTCACATACAGAAGATGATGTTATCAGTACCTTATAAATTATAAACAGTAGCTCACGACCAGAATGGAAAGGAACAAACCATTAGAAGGTCGTAGTGTAATTAGGTATTAGTTTATCTTGACCATATAATTACACTAATACACTCAGAGTGTATTGAGTAGGACCATTTGAGGTCGTTTCTTTATACTGACTTTATAAAGGAACAAAGACCTCAGTTATTAAGAAAGTGTGTGCTCTTAATCCTAATATAATAACAAGCACATATATTTGATATTTATTTCTTTAATTTATCAATGGGTGAGATTTAGTTCGATGAATCAATAAGCCCGATAAATTGGGAAATGATATCACTTATAGTGTGTGTTGTTGATTATAGAAGGAAATTGTGTCCTAGAGATAATAGGTTGATAATGTCCCCAAGAGGAGCTCATAAGGATTGTCATGTTAAACCCTGCAGGTGGACTTAGTCCGACATGACGATAAGGTTGAGTGGTACTACTCTTGGACTTAGACATTAATTAAATGAGTTGTCAGTAACTCACTTAATTAGTGGACATTCGATATCTTAAACACAGGGAGACTAACACACTCATAATAAGAAGGAGCCAAAAAATGTAATTTGGGATTGGTGCGGTAGTTCAATGATAGTTCTCTAGTGGAATAAATTATCATTGATAAAATTAAGTTGTGTGTTCGGGGCGAACACGGGATGCTTAATTTTATCGGGAGACCAAAACCAATTCCTCCTCTCGGTCCCTATCGTAGCCTCTTATTTATAGAGTTCTATACCCACCTATACCCACCTTCTATACCCACTAATAGGGCCGGCCAAGCTAGCTTGGGATCAAGCTAGGGCCGGCCTAGGTATGAGATTGGCCGGCCCTAGCTTGAACCCAAGCTAGTAGGGCCGGCCAAAATAAATTAAAAAAGAAATTTAATTTTAAATTTTATTATTATGTGGAAGATATATTTTAAAGAGAATTAAAATTAAAATATCTCTCTTGTAAAAGATCTACAAAAGATTAAAGAAAGAGATTAGATCTCTTTCCTTATTTGTAGATTGGAGAGATGTTTTATTTTTTCTTTAAAAATTATTCACATGTTGATAAAATTAAAATTATAGAAATTTCCTTTTATCAACCATGAAGAGATTTTAAAGAGAAATTTTATTTTTTCCGGAAACAAATTAGGAAGTTTTAATTGTTGATTAAAACTTGTCCTCTTTTGTAATCCAATGATGGCCGGCCACTTGAAATTAATTGTGAAAATTTTATTTTATTTCTCTCAATTAAATCATGTCAAGGAAATTAAGGAAAATTTATTATAATTAAATTTCCTAATTTACCTAGGCCAAGGAATATAAAAGAAGGGGTGAGGGTGCCTTCACAAGACACAACATCTATTATTACTCTCCCACTTTTGTTCCTTGGTGTGGCCGGCCAACCTCTCCCTCTCTTTTTCTTGTGGTGGCCGAACCCTACCCTTCTATTGGAGCTCTTGTGGTGGCCGGATACTACTCGAAGAAGAAGAAGAAGAAGGAGAGAAAGCTAGCATCTCTTGGAGCTTTGTTAGTATTTTGTTTTTCTTCCTTGGTGAAGCTTCCTCTTTGTTGGCCGAACCTAGCTAGGAGGAGAAGAAGGTGATTGGTGGTTTCTCGTCTCGGAAGATCGTTGCCCACACAACGTCCGAGGTTAGAAGAGGAATACGGTAGAAGATCAAGAGGTTTTTCTACAAGGTATAACTAGTAATTTCTATTTCCGCATCATGCTAGTTATTTATGGAAATAATACCAAATACAAGAGGCTTACGTTCTAGAATTTCGAATATGTTTTTCGAAGTTGTGTTCTTTTGTTTCTTTCTTTTCCTTGTGATTTGATTGTTCCTTTGGTTAACCTAAAGTTATTTTAGGAAATTAAATATTGGCTTTCTATTAAAGGTTTTGTCTAGTCGGTGGTGGTTGCTCCCATATCCAAGAAGGCCATGTGCCTCGCCACGTCAGTACTGGGAACCTTTTATGGAAATTAATATTTAATGGAATTAATAACTTAAGGAGACTTGGGTCGAACGTGTTAAGTTTCGCAGGAGATCCAAATCAAAACCTAAAAGAACAAATAGATTAAGTTTTGGATCAAACGTGTTAAGTTCCGCAGGCGATCCAAAATTTAATTTAAAAGAACACATGGTAGCTAGGAAAAGGTTCAGACCTTTGTACAAAATTTTGACATGGAACCTATAGGTTTTCCGAGTAGCAACCAACAATTTGTATCGAGCTAGGGTTTGCCTCTGCGTATTTGGTATTTAGTTTAATTATGCATGTCATACATAATTTAGGCGTTAATAGTAGGATGTGCTAACTCTATGGACGCAGGATCCAACTATTATGGCTTTTAGTTAATTATGTGTGTGATTGGACCCTTGGACATGTCAAGGGCAATTTATATGTGTGCATGATTGTATTAAAATACAGCAGGAGTTGTATTTAGTTTTATTAGGATTTTATTTTTGATCTAGATACATGTACATTCCTTTTATGGAATATAGGATCAAAAATGTAAAATTCTATTTATGTCGCGGATCGAATCTCGCAAAGCGTGGAACCTTCTAAGGACCAGAGGCGCAGCGGAACTCGGAGCAAGATGGATGCGACAGTTAGACCCGGTGGCGGTGGCCAAATTTTGATGACAACACACGGAGGACAATTAAAGATAAAAGCCATAATAGTTGAAAATTAGATTTTCTATTTATTGCTTTTATATTGTGCTGTGTGTGCATGTTAGTTTACAAGTTTGGTAGGCTAGCATAGTTAAAATTCCTCATTTGTAAATAACTAAGTGGGAGAGGGATTTTTAAGTAAATCCCATGGTCTCCATTACTGGTTTGTAAGTGATGCAAACAAGCTTGCGCGTTGGCTCTGAGTGCCTTCCTCCATAACGAATGAGCTTGTTTGCGGATCACTAGAACAGACTTCCATTTCTGGATAATTATAGGAAGTTAATCAAGAGCGTGTGATCTTCCCCAACGGAAGGGGCATAATCTTATTAATGGACTTAGTGTCAAGTAATGGTGAACACTTAGACACATCTAATAGTATCCTCCCCAACTGAGTCACTGTTATTATTTGTGAGACCAAATAATACCAACTATTAATTTTATTTGTCAAAAAGTTAGGTTGACAAGATAATAAAATTAATGGGTTAAAACCCTCCTTTTACAAATGTTGAAATTGTATACGTCCACACTAACGTGGCATACAAAATTCACGGTGTTATGAGGTGTTGGTTAATTTAAAATAGTATTGTTTGAGAAATCAATATTATTCTAAATTTAGAGTTCTGACCAAAAGTTATTTATGATTCTTAGGATGACTTTCAACCCACTGTCCATCATACTTCAACAAAATAGACTTACTGGACCAAATTACATAGATTGGAAAAGAAACCTGGATATTGTTCTGACTGCTGAAAGCTATAAATTTGTACTGACTGAACCTTGTCCTGATGCACCCACTGGTGAATCTACCCAAGAGGAGATTGAATATTATAAGAGATGGGTAAAGTCAGATGAGATGGCGCGGTGTTACATTTTGGCTTCAATGTCAAATGTATTGCAACATCAGCATAAAGATTTACCAACAGCTTATGATATTATGAACAATCTCAAGGAACTCTTTGGTCATCAGGATAGGGCTTCTAGACAAGAAGCTATGAGAAAGATAATGACAGCCACCATGCAAGAGGGTACTCCTGTAAGGGATCATATCCTAAACATGATGGCTTATCTAAACGAGATACAGATCCTTGGAGGAGAAATTGATGGGGAAACCCAGATCGATATGATCCTCCAAACGCTACCTAGAAGTTTTGAGCAGTTCCGCCTGAACTATAATATGAATAAGAGGATTTATTCATTAGGGGAACTACTGACAGAACTTCAAGCAGCAGAAGGATTATTTCGTCACAATGCTCAAATTCACTATGCTGAAAATGGTTCTACTTCTAAACCGAGAGGAAAGAAGAAGAAGAAACAAGCTGGTTCAGCAAAGAAAGTGAATAAATCTCAGAGTACGGGATTTAAAGCTGGAGTGAAGAAGCCGAAGGGCAAGTGCTTCATCTGCAAGCAGGCAGGACATTGGAAGGCGGATTGTCCTCGTAGGAACCAAAACAAAGGTATATCTCATGCTCTAGTTGTTGAAACATGTTTAGCGGTGTTATCTACCAGCACCTGGTGTGTAGATACGGGAGCCACTGATCATGTCTGCAATTCCTTGCAGGGGTTCCAGGAAACCCGACGACTATCTGAAGGGGAGATTACCGTCTACATGGGCAATGCTACTAAGGTGGCAGCTGTTGCAGTGGGAGACGTCTACTTATCTTTTAGTAGAAATAAAAATTTGGTTTTAAGAAATTGTCTTTATGTACCCAGTTTTAGAAAGAATTTAATTTCAGTTTCTAAACTGTTTTTAGATGGATATTCAGTTTCTTTCAGTAACGATGTAGTTATTAAAAGAAATAAAGTGATTATCTGTTCTGGTGCATTAGTTGGCAATTTGTATATTTTAAATCCAATTTCTTCCACAAAGCAAAACATGGAAATTTATAACTCATCTTCTAATTCTAATAAGAGAAAAGAACCTTCAGAAATGAACCAAGCATATCTTTGGCATCTAAGACTTGGTCATATTAATTTAAGTAGGATTCAGAGGCTTATAGCCGATGGAATTTTGAGTTCATTAGAGTTGGAAAATTTTCCAACTTGTGAATCTTGCTTAGAAGGTAAAATGACCAAGAGGCCGTTCACGGCCAAGGGGTATAGAGCTAAAGAAGTGTTAGAGTTGGTTCACTCTGATTTGTGTGGTCCTATGTCTGTCCAGGCAAGAGGAGGTTTTGAATATTTTATCTCTTTCATAAACGATTATTCAAGATATGGATACATTTACCTAATGCGCCGCAAGTCCGAATGCTTTGACAAGTTCAAAGAATACAAGGCTGATGTGGAGAAACGATTAGGTAAAAGTATCAAGACACTACGATCTGATCGTGGTGGCAAATACCTCTTAGGAGAGTTTAGGAATTACTTATCAGAGGCTGGGATTCAATCCCAATTGTCTGCACCTGGAACACCCAACAGAATGGTGTAGCAGAACGAAGGAATAGGACTCTTATGGAGATGGTTAGATCGATGATGAGTTATTCAGAATTACCAAATTCGTTTTGGGGATATGCTCTGGAAACAGCAGTATACGTTCTGAACTTAGTACCTTCTAAATCAGTTTCTTCTACTCCCATAGAATTGTGGAATGGGCGAAAACCCAGTCTAAGACATATTCGGATTTGGGGTAGTCCAGCACATGTGCTGAAAACAGATCTTGATAAGTTAGAATCTCGTCGAAGTTCGCGTGTTTGTAGGATATCCTAAAGGAATGAAAGGTGGTTTATTTTATAGTCCTAAAGACAGAAGGTCATTGTTAGCACCAATGCCCGTTTTTAGAAGAAGACTATATAATGGATCACAAGCCCAAGAGTAAAGTTGTTTTAGAAGAACTTAGAGAGGACATGTCTACTTCAATACCAACGGTACAAGATGAAGTACCACAAGAGATGCAACACGTGTCACACATGATGCACAACCACAGATGGTACCTCGTCGTAGTGGGAGGGTTGTGAGGCGACTGAAAGATTCATGTTTTTGGGAGAGACTTGGACTTGATTCCGGGTAAACATGAACTGATCCCCGGACATATGATGAAGCACTCCAAGATATAGATGCGATCTTGGCAAAAGGCAATGAATTCAAATATAGTCCATGTACTCTAATAAGGTCCGGAGCTTGTAGAACCACCGATGGTGTAAAAGCCGTTGGATGCAAGTGGATCTACAAAGAAAAAGAGGGATGACGGGAAGGTAGAAACCTTCAAAGCTAGGCTTGTTGCGAAAGGGTACACTCGGAAAGAGGGAATCGATTATGAGGAAACCTTTTCACGGTAGCCATGCTTAAATCTATCCGGATACTCTTATCCATTGCTTTCATATGGATTATGAGATTTGGCAAATGGATGTCAAGACACTTTCCTTAATGGAAGTCTTGAAGAGAACATCCATATGAAGCAACGGAAGGGTTCATTGAAAAAGGCAAAGAGCATCTAGTGTGCAAGCTTAATCGGTCCATTTATGGACTGAAGCAAGCTTCAAGGTCTTGAAACATCCGGTTTAATGAAGTAATCCAGTCATATGGATTTATTCAAAGTCCGGATGAGTCTTGTGTATATAAGAAGTGTAACGGAAACGTGGTGGTATTTCTTGTACTATACGTAGATGATATTTTGTTAATTGGCAACAATGTCAAGGTATTATCAGACGTAAGGGTATGGTTGTCCAAACAATTTGATATGAAGGACTTAGGAGATTGTGCACACATTCTTGGGATCAAAGTTATAAGGGATCGTAAGAAAAGAATGTTGTGTCTGTCCCAAGCTTCATATATAGATACAATCCTTGCTCGTTTTAGCATCCAGGATTCCAAGAAAGGTTTCTTACCTTTTAGACATGGAGTAGCTCTATCTAAAGAGATGTCTCCAAAGACATCGAAAGAGATAGAGGACATGAAAGTAGTTCCTTATGCTTCAGCTGTAGGAAGCCTAATGTATGCAATGCTATGTACAAGACCTGATATCTGTTTTGTCGTGGGCATGGTCAGTAGATATCAGAGTAACCCTGGACAAGGACATTGGACTGCGGTAAAGCATATATTAAAGTACCTGAGAAGGACTAGAGATTATATGCTAGTTTACCAAGCAGACGATCTGCTCCCTTTGGGTTACACGGATTCAGATTTCCAATCAGATAGGGATAACAGTAAGTCTACATCAGGCTATGTGTTTACTTTAGGAGGTGGAGCCATTTCATGGAGGATTGTTAAGCAGAAATGCGTTTCGGACTCAACCATGGAAGCTGAGTATGTAGCAGTCTCTGAGGCAGCTAAAGAAGCAGTATGGCTCAGGAACTTTCTAATGGACTTAGATGTGATTCCTGGTTTACCCAAAATCATCACAATTTATTGTGATAACAGCGGTGCAGTTGCAAACTCGAAGGAACCACGAGCCCATAAGGCAAGTAAACATATAGAGCGCAAGTACCACCTGATAAGAGATATCGTGAAGCGAGGAGAAGTTGTCATCGCCAAGATTGCATCAGCGGATAACCTGGCAGATCCTTTCACTAAGGCCCTTCCGGCAAAAGCTTTCGATCGGTATGTGGAGGGAATGAGAATCAGATGTATGGTAGAAGATATGGCAGCTTAGTCATTAGTATAAGTGGGAGATTGTTGGAGTGTATACTGAAAGCCTAAGCTTTGTAAACATTCATTATGAATAAAGAATCACATTTGGTCTAATTATCTACATTTGTTTGTAGTTGTTCATTTAATTTATATTGTAGATAACATAGTATGTGGTGTCACATACAGAAGATGATGTTATCAGTACCTTATAAATTATAAACAGTAGCTCATGACCAGAATGGAAAGGAACAAACCATTAGAAGGTCGTAGTGTAATTAGGTATTAGTTTATCTTGACTATATAATTACACTAGTACACTTAGAGTGTATTGAGTAGGACCATTTGAGGTCGTTTCTTTATACTGACTTTATAAAGGAACAAAGACCTCGGTTATTATGGAAGTGTGTGCTCTTAATCCTAATATAATAACAAGCACATATATTTGATATTTATTTCTTTAATTTATCAATGGGTGAGATTTAGTTCGATGAATCAATAAGCCCGATAAATTAGGAAATGATATCACTTATAGTGTGTGTTGTTGATTATAGAAGGAAACTGTGTCCTAGAGATACTAGGTTGATAATGTCCCCAAGAGGAGCTCATAAGGATTGTCATGTTAAACCCTGCGGTGGACTTAGTCCGACATGACGATAAGGTTGAGTGGTACTACTCTTGGACTTAGACATTAATTAAATGAGTTGTCGAACTCACTTAATTAGTGGACATTCGATATCTTAAACACAGGAGACTAACACACTCATAATAAGAAGGAGCCCAAAATATAATTTGGGATTGGTGCGGTAGTTCAATGATAGTTCTCTAGTGGAATGAATTATCATTGATAAAATTAAGTTGTGTGTTGGGCGAACACGGATGCTTAATTTTATCGGAGACCAAAACCAATTCCTCCTCTAGGTCCCTATCGTAGCCTCTTATTTATAGAGTTCTATACCCACCTATACCCACCTTCATACCCACCAATAGGGGTCGGCCAAGCTAGCTTGGGATCAAGCTAGGGCCGGTCATGGGTGGCCGGCCCTAGCTTGAACCCAAGCTAGTAGGGCCGGCCAAATAAAATTAAAAAGAAATTTAATTTTAAATTTTATTATTATGTGGAAGATATATTTTAAAGAGAATTAAAATTAAAATATCTCTCTTGTAAAAGATCTACAAAAGATTAAAGAAAGAGATTAGATCTCTTTCCTTATTTGTAGATTGGAGAGATGTTTTATTTTTTCTTTAAAAATTATTCACATGTTGATAAAATTAAAATTATAGAAATTTCCTTTTATCAACCATGAAGAGATTTTAAAGAGAAATTTTATTTTTTCCGGAAACAAATTAGGAAGTTTTAATTGTTGATTAAAACTTGTCCTCTTTTGTAATCCAATGATGGCCGGCCACTTGAAATTAATTGGGGAAATTTTATTTTATTTCTCTCAATTAAATCATGTCAAGGAAATTAAGGAAAATTTATTGTAATTAAATTTCCTAATTTACCTAGGCCAAGGAATATAAAAGAAGGGGTGAGGGTGCCTTCACAAGACACAACATCTATTATTCCTCTCCCTCTTTTGTTCCTTGGTGTGGCCGACCAACCTCTCCCTCTCTTCCTCTTGTGGTGGCCGAACCCTACCCTTCTATTGGAGCTCTTGTGGTGGCCGGATACTACTCGAAGAAGAAGAAGAAGAAGGAGAGAAAGCTAGCATCTCTTGGAGCTTGGTTAGTATTTTGTTTTTCTTCCTTGGTGAAGCTTCCTCTTTGTTGGCCGAACCTAGCTAGGAGGAGAAGAAGGTGATTGGTGGTTTCTCGTCTAAGATCGTTGCCCACACAACGTCCGAGGTTAGAAGAGGAATACGGTAGAAGATCAAGAGGTTTTTCTACAAGGTATAACTAGTAATTTCTATTTCCGCATCATGCTAGTTATTTATGGAAATAATACCAAATACAAGAGGCTTACGTTCTAGAATTTCGAATATGTTTTTCGAAGTTGTGTTCTTTTGTTTCTTTCTTTTCCTTGTGATTTGATTGTTCCTTTTGGTTAACCTAAAGTTATTTTAGGAAATTAAATATTGGCTTTCTATTAAAGGTTTTGTCTAGTCGGTGGTGGTTGCTCCCATATCCAAGAAGGCCATGTGCCTCGCCACGTCAGTACTGGGAACCTTTTATGGAAATTAATATTTAATGGAATTAATAACTTAAGGTGACTTGGATCGAACGTGTTAAGTTCCGCAGGAGATCCAAGTCAAAACCTAAAAGAACAAATAGATTAAGTTTTGGATCAAACGTGTTAAGTTCCGCAGGCGATCCAAAATTTAATTTAAAAGAACACATGGTAGCTAGGAAAAGGTTCAGACCTTTGTACAAAATTTTTGTACAGTGGAACCTATAGGTTTTCCGAGTAGCAACCAACATCTCTTTCGTCGCTTGCTTCAATCTCCTTATCGGTGGGTTTGGTTGGCCAGTGGATCTCAATGATTAGGGCTTTACATTATCGTCGGTGGGGATTGGCGGATCGATGGATTTGTTTGATTAGGATTTTTCCTTCATATGGATGGAGATTGTGTTTGGGGAAGAAATGGGGGAGAGGGAAAAAAAATTAATGGGGATAAATTTTTAAATAGGTGTGTTAGGAAGTAAAAAGGAAGTTTAGGGAGTGTAAAATAAGATGTCTTCATATGGGGAGTGGACGTAAAAAATTAATTGTGGCTGGAAATTTTTCTATAAGTCTCCCAAATACTTATTTTTCATATTCTTATAAATCTAAAGTAAATAATAATACTTTACTTTCTCTTGTAAATATAGACTCAGAGTATAAAAAATATTTCAATTTGCACTCCTCAAAACCCTGCATCAAGTTCTTCTAGATTACTCTAATGTATTTTTAGTAGTCGTATAGTTTTATTTTATACCAAGTGATACGGTGAATGATGAACCCTTAGGGATCCGAAGGCCAACAGATTGAAGCAGATGACAGTCAAAGTTTAAGATAGATCAACCCAAGTAATCTACCTCATAAATTTTTCCCACGCGAATCGGCTCATGTCGATCGTGTTGGTGCAGAAAGCATCCGACGATCGAACCCGAGTTTTGATAATGACAAAGGGATCAAAGTTAAGATTAATTGTTGTCTAACGTACTTGAATAAGTGTTTCAGGAAAGTCCTAACTGCGGTTAGGCAGGTGAAAATCCTAAATGGTGGTAACCTTAGGTCCTAGGGGGAGGTAACCTTAGGTGAAGGAAAACTCTAAGGGGCGGCAACCTTAGGTCCTAGGGGGTGGTAACCCTAGGTGGAGGAAAACCCTAAGAGGCGGCAACCTTAGGTCCTAGGGGGTGGTAATCCTAGGTGGAGAAAAATCCTAAGGGGGGGTAACCTTAGGTCCTAGGGGGTAGTAACCCTAGGTGGAGAAAAACCCTAGGGAGCGGTAACTCTATGTCCTAGGGGATGGTAACCTTAGGCAGAAAGTTCAGTCAGTCTCGAGGACTGGACTGACATCAGGTAATCTCTTATGAGGGGAGTAGGTGAGTACGCGCTCCCCGTAGAGGGAACAATAGGCGTCGGGTCGACCTAGAGTTTCCGGTCGGAGATCCGAAGTCAGACCCGGACAGTCCAACGACTATCAAATACTGCTTTTACTATATTTTATGAGTGCTAACTTTGTCTTGCAGGGTATGTGTGTGTTTTGTGAACTAACATTCTTTGCAATGACAAATGAGCAAGGCCAGCCTCGGATGAACAGTGTCCGAGGCGCCTCCATGGAGCTTGGAGGCGCCTTGAGTGCAAAGGAGCTAAAGTCTCTGCGGTATAGCTGGAGGCGCCTTGGACCGCAGCTTGGAGGCGCCTTCAAGTGGATCAGAGGAGAAGATTTCAGCGCTGATCCACGCGGCTGACTCGGCTGCTTTGAGGCGCCTCGGAAGGGCTTTGAGGCGCCTCCAACACTGTTTAAAAGGGGTATTCGAGCAGCAGGTTGATACAACGAATTCAAAAGCAATCTTCTCTTGTGTGCTGCGAACAAGACGATCCAGAAGTGCTGCTACAAGTGCCCGACGACCCAGAGCTTCAAATCTTCAATTTTAGTTGTCGGTACAACGTTTAATACTGTTAAACTGTAATACTTTTGTAACTGAATTTGCACGATATGATTGTTGCCCACAGAAAGCGATCAACGATCGCAGGCCTTGGAGTAGGAGTCGTCCTAGGCTCCAAACCAAGTAAATAGCTTGTGTTCGTGTGTTGTTTTTCTTTCTATTTCCGCTACATTTACTCGAACGATTTTCGAATCTGAATCGTGTGAAAGCCACGAGCGCTATTCACCCCCCCTCTAGTGCATCTCGATTCAACAATTGGTATCAGAGCGGGGTAGCGTTGATCTGGTGCAACCACCAATCACGCATTTCTTTCGTGGTGTTTTCTATTTTACAGAGTTGATTGGATTTAGCATAATTGCTATTTTCTGATCAAGTTCTTTTCGTTATCGAAATCTTTTCTCGAAGTCGGTGCAACACCACTCAAGAATGTAATTTACCCTTATTTTCATACCGCACTACTAATCCAGGATCAAGTCCTGGGATATTCTTTTGTTATTTTTCTGTGTTAGATCTAAATGGCCCAACAAGAAGGCTACAGCACTGTCCATCCCCCGCTCTTCACCAGACAGGACTTTGGTTACTGGAAGGGTAGAATGGAGAACTTCCTAAAGATCCAGTTCGAGATGTGGATGATCGTCAAGACCAGATTTGAACTACCAACTGACGGAGATGGCAAACCAACACCCTGCGAAAATTGGGAACCAGTAACAATCAAGAAGGTGGAGGCAAATGCCAGAGCAACGTGCACCCTCCAGTGCGGATTGACGAAGGAGGAGCTAAACCGCGTCGGCCCATTCTCGAGCGCCAAGGAGCTATGGGAGAAGCTGATCGAGCTTCACGAAGGGACCTCTGATACCAAGGTAAGTAAGAGGGACTTAATTTTTAATAAATTATACAATATTAAATTGTAGGAAGGTGAAACGGCTACCCAACTCTACGCCCGGATACAAGTGTTGGTGCAGCGGAGGCCGGCAAGAGGGGGGTGAATTGCTGAAAACACAAAATAAAAATACCCTCCTCGGATTTCAACTCAATTAATGCAATAGTAAATAAAGTAAAGGCAGAAATAAAATTAAACCAAGCAAGGAAATAGAAATTAAGTAGAAAACAGGATTTAACCTGGTTACAACCAAGGAGGTTGTTAATCCAGGGCAGTAAGAAAAAGCTCAGTAGAAAAATCTCCTTTGCTGAAGGCGGAGAAGCCTTTTACACTTTGGAAGCTTAGAACTATTGCTAGGAATGGCTACACAATGATTGCTTGAGTTGTTGTTGAATTCCTAGCTCCAGGGGCCATTTTATAGCTCCTGGAAAGTCTATCTCGAGGGTCCAAGGCGCCTCCAATAAGGTTTAAGGCGCCTCCAACTCGATCTGCGGATAAAACTTTATCCGCAGCGCAAACGGTCAAACTGGACTGCTCAAGGCGCCTTAAACAATCATTCAAGGCGCCTTCAATGTGTTTAAGGCGCCTTCAAGGTTACTGCTACAGTAATTTCTGCTACAGTATTTTCAGCCTCTTTTGTCTTCTTTTCTTCTTCTCTTTAGCTTCCGAAGCTCCGTTCTTTTGGGTGATTGCGACCAACCGAAATAGGGCTCACCCGAACCCAATTCCCGGCCTTCTCCTCGAGCAGCCTTCCGTCCCAGCTTAATGTCCCTCGAACGCCGCGCACGCTCTTCACGCCCACCGGAGTATTCTTCCGCAGCTCTCTCGTCCTTCGGACGCACCGAGCCCGTCGGCTCCCTTCCCGTGCCGTCCTTCTCGCTAGCTGCGTCTTCCGCTCGACTTCCTGTGTTCCTAAGCTCCTGCACACTCAGACACAGGGATCAAACACAGCAGGATCTAACCAACTTGGTTGATCACATCAAAACTACCACGGGGTCCAACAACAAGATCTACTCAACGATCTTCATGTGATCGAACAAAAGGTGGAGAACCGAGACATAATCAAGTACTCTCTGAACGCTTTTCCGAGGAACACCTTGTGGGCATCAATGGTAGATTCTTACAAGATTTCTAAGGATCTTTCTTGCATTAAATTAGACGAGTTATTCTCCGAATTTGAATTGCATGAGCAGATTAATGCATGCCCTGCCGAGAAAGGGTTGACTTTGGTTGCATGTACAGGAAGAGCACGCGAATCGAAAACAAAACACAAAACTGAACTGGAGTCAGAAGAAGAACCAGATTCGGACGATGACGACGATGAGCTCACAACTGAAATCGTCAACCTGGTGAAGAAACTCTACAAAAAGAAAGGCTTCAACAAAAAGAATGTCAGAAAGGCCATCCAATCCAAAGAAGCACAACCAAGTTCAAAGGTCAAATTCGAGGTGACGTGCTACGGGTGCATTCAGAAGGGGCACATCAAGGCGAACTGCCCGAACCAGAAGGATCCAAAGAAACCAAGGAGAAAGAAGGCCCTGAAGACGACATGGGACGAGTCCTCTTCCGAGGAAGACGATGACGAAGAACTCGAGTAGACGAGTTTTCTCGCGTTGACGACCCAGGACCACACCAACGAATCCGGAAGCGAGAACGAATCGGAAGCCAAGTCAGAGAGAAGCCACAAATCCATATCCATTTCCGAAAGGCCAAACCCCTTTGTAAGTACGAATCATCTTTACAGTCTAATTAATTACTTAATGCATAAAGTAGCTAAGTCCAAGGTTCGGATCAAGTCGCTTCTAAAGAAGGTAACATCCCATAAAGAAGCGACTAATAACAAATCGTTGATTGAATCTGTTCAGACTGGAACCTCAACTCAAGTCCAAATACTTGAGGAAGAGAATTCCAGCCTGAAAATTCAAATCAAAGACTTGAAGATTGCATTGGAACGGTTTACACTGGGCTCCAAGAATCTCGATCGACTTGATTCTTGGAAAACAGAAAGTCGTTTACAATCGATCCGGACTAGGATTCAAAGCAAATAGAAAATTTTGATCTTATTTATCTTTAGTAAATAGACCAAATAATAAAATAGTCCAAGCATGGTTACCTAAGCAGTCCGAATCCTCTGGACCAAATAACCCTGGACCACAAAAAATCGTATAAAAGGGTCTCATGTGCACAATGCGTGCATGCAGAAACCTCTCTCACGACAGAAACCCCATCCCTAACTCTCGCGATCCTCTCCGTCGGCGATCTCATACCTCTCACGCAGAGAGTTATCCTCTCCGTCGGTGATCCTCCACCTCTCACGCCGAAGACGAAGACTCCACCCTCCAACGTCCCCGACAGTCTCCATCGTCCCCAACGGCCTCCAGCCACCGCGACATCCCATTTTTGGTTTCTACGTACCCGCGGAAACGAGCCCAAACGCAGAGGAACGCGCCCACGAGTCCCGACCTCCGACGACACCTAACCCTGCCCTCACCGGCGACGGCCCACGCTCTTTAAGTGAGGATTTAGGAGTTCAACTGTTGGTTCTAGCAAGTTTGAATTTTCCTTTAATTCCTTCCTATTTAAATGTTTGAGCACCAACCCAATTTACAACAGCATGAGGACCTTTCCTGTTGACTTGTTTCCAATATCTTTTTAAACCAAAATTTTTGTCTAATTTGTTTCATTTGTAAGTTGCTAACTGAGTTGTAGAATTTGTATAATTTACCTTACTTTCAACAAGTTCTTGGCATCCTTCATACCCTTAGGATTAGGTTGGCTTGTGCTAGATTTAGATGTGAAAGAGAGATGCCCATCAGCTTGTTTTGCAGCATAGTTGGGCTGATCTACAACTTAGCTTGTCTAGATATGCATACCAGACATGTTTGGTATATTAACGCTTGAGATTCAAGTTATATAGTAACTCAAACTTGAGCTTGTGCTAAAAAACCTTCTCCGCCTGATTGCAACGTGAATTGTGTTAAAAATTACTTGACTAGCAAAAAGCACAGTGAATTTCTACAAAACATACTTCTTTAATAAGTATCTTAGAAATAGCTTAAAGCACTAAGTTTATGCTTTACTTATTGCTTATTAACAACATGAGATAAGTTATGTGACACTTATTGCTTATTTTCTATTTTTTAATTTATTTAGTATACAATCTGTGAACATAAAGATATATTTGAATCTAAGTAATTCTCTTTTGCTTAATAGGTTGGTATTTCATGGCATCATCAAGTTATAGCTTCATCGACAATACGAAATTTAAACATGTACCATGCAGGGATTGCGGACGAAGAACATTGGTGTGTGTTTCTAGATCGACCAAAAATCTCGGAAGGAGGTATTATCGATGTGGGCAACATGGCTGGCAAAAGTGGGTGGTAGCCGATACTCTGTCTGATGAAGATAGCGGTGGAAGGTTAGGAAGAATAGAGTCCAGGTTACGAAGTGAACTCATTGCTTCTCGTGGATATAATCTAGGAAAGTCAAATGTACCATCAGTGGTCTAGATATTAGTTATAGTGAATCTAACTCTTTTGGCCGTGTACCTTATTACTTTGTTAGTTCAGGTAGTTAATTAGTGTTGACTAATGTTGGTGTTGTTGAACATGTTATATAATGGATGTTCTAATAGGATAATTAGTTTTTTGTTAAGATGGATGTTGTGGAACATGTTATATAATGGTTCTAAAATATTGTAATGATGTATTCTGTGTTGTTATATTGAAAGGAATGCGTGCTATGTTAACAAATTTGAGATGTCGATAAGGTTGGTCATGTGTCTCTTTTGTTCTTCTTTATGAATTTATTGAGTTTCTTTAGTGTGTTTTAGCTTTTGACTTCTATTATTCTGCCTAGTGTGTTCTTGTTAAAGTCTTAGGATGAGAAATACTTTTTGTTCGACGAGGTAATTGAAGGTTCAAGTGTTGTTCTAGTTTCTTTCAGAAGACTGTTTGTTGGATGGCAATTGCAGGTCAGGCTCAAGCTCCAGCTCCAGCACATATCCGATGGTTCAATGACCGGTTCAGCCTTCGGGCCTGTCGATGCCTCGAGTCAGGCTTCAAAACTACAGGAGGTCTCCACCATTCTTATAGTTGCAACTTTGCTGCATTTCCTAGTTGTTTACATGTAAACCATATCTGCTATCACCATTGCTTTTGCTCCCTGTTTTAGATTTTCTGGTCATTGATTCAGCTGGTGATTTCTGAATACTATCTTTTGAATATCAACCTTACAAATATATCTTTCGATACTGCGAATCTTTGATGCTTCCGTTTGAGTATCAAAATTACGAGTCAAATTTTCTTCTGCTTTTATTTAAGGAGTTAAACGACCCTTATGGTGCCCGAGTCACCGTCCGTTGAATTTGGATCAGATTGGTCGACTCATGATTTAAACCAATCTGGTTAGATGAATAATCTCAATTGATAATGCCACAATCATATACATTGTTCACAAGTATCTCATTCAAATATATAAAAGAACGTAGTATCATCAAATAGATGTTCAATTTAGCACTACGGAATTGCGTTCATGATACAAACACATGATAACCATAGACTCGAATGGGAAATCCTACAAGTGTCAACTTCTTTGAAAAGCTATTCGAACCAGATATTATATATTAGCATTTGAAGCCATGACATACCGACAGAATTATGATAAGAATTAGTGCAATAATGATTCCCAAAACAATCAACTTAATCTTCATGTTCTGAAGCCACATCTTCCTCCTGATTTGTGTTCCTTGCTGTCTAAAATCCTATGCCTCAGAGCAAAGGTTCTCAGTCTTATTGACAAGCAACTAAATTTTCTCACCACGATCAAGAACCTATAACCCAAAAAGATCAGTTAAAAAGAAACACAAAGAATGTCCTCAAGCAGGGAATGCCAAAAACCTAAGAATGAAATAATGTGACATCACAAGCACAAAGTACCTTTTCAATGTTTTCCATCATAACTCCTTTGACTTCTGAAACCTGAGCTTTCACCTTTGTGAGTTTGCTAATCTCTTCAGGGTGATCTATGCAGTACTGCATGTGCTCTTTCAGCTTGGACCTGATGGGTTAGCAAAATGTTCCATGATAATCGTGGTTAGACAAAAGCTGAAAGACTAGAATCTGAGTGATCATTGAAAACATTACCCAAATTCACGGGTAAGGCTATTGGCTGCAGCAGTTGCAGCTTTTCCTCCATATCTTTTGCTGAAGTCCTCCTTCACCCTTTCCAGAAAGGCAATGGGAATTTGCCTCCCTAGTGATTCAACGACAACCACACAGTATGCGAGGTGCTCCATGAAGGAGAAGAAGTACAACAAGTCATGCTCGGAGGTTGTCGTCTCTTCCCTTGGTAAGAACATTTTATTTTATATCTGGCTCATAAAATATTTAATTCGTAATAAAAGTATACATCGAACCAAATTCAAACCCATAAACTGATAAAGGAGTAAACACAACCTAAGCTTCGATTACCTAAAAGAATCAACTTGAATGAGTGTTCTAATTAAGAGAAAACAAACTATGAAGTTGCAAACAAATCCAAGAATCACATACTATACAGAAACATCAAAATATATCTGAAAAGGATGTTAAGACCATAATATGCAACTCACAAGCACTATCAGTCAAAGTAAGCGAAAACAAAATGGGGAAATGAAGAACAAAAACAAAGGTAGACACCCTAAGGAGATCAGATTCCTAGGACAACAACCACCAAAATATTCCCGCAAGCATTCAGTGAAAATGCCCTAGAGCTAAAAAATTTCCAAAAGCAATCGAAGCTCAGGTATGACTCCCAAACCATTTGGAACCTGTCAAGAAAGGAAATCATATCAATAGATTAACTACCATTTCAAGTGCACATATAAATAGACTTAGACACATACGAGATCGTTGATGTCTAAGGGGAGGAGGTTGCAGGAGGTGGTCCAGCAAACTGCACATATGGGAATTGCACCTATAGCATGTAACAAATTTAAACTATTAATGAATTCAGTTTGGGAACAAAGAAGTTACATGTAGTTCAACAAAGATATATATATACCTGAGAAAGTTGTGATGCCAATAATGGTGGAAATTGAGTCTCAGTCATATTGAAACTACTAACAGAACTACCAATTGTTGGCACAAAGTTTATAGGCTAAAACAAAAAAATAAAAAACAATCTTAGCTGGTTATAATATAAATTATCTAACATAAGTAAAACAAATACCAACTTGATCACTAAATCGGTCACATTGTACGCTGGCCACGCTGGAAATAGTTTGATCTACACCCTCTATTATAAAAAAAATAGAGTGATTTAACTTATTCGAATTTAACAATAAATAATACCGAATAAACAAAATTTGCGAAGTTTTAGAATAGAAACCATTACCATTGTTGAAGCTTGATTTGTTTTCCTCGCTGCTTTTCTTTTCCTTGAAATCTTCTCTAACCCACCTTTCAACCTTTTACCTGACACCGTTTTTTTCTTCATTTTAATCCCTTTCACTCCAGTAGAGTTCCCTTCAATTTCCCAGGATGCTTGGCTCACATTTGATTGTTGGACATTTGATTTAGTACCTTGTAACTTATCATCTACCATCTTACACAAGCTCAACATAGCATCTTTAACAAACATGTAAGTGTCATCCCTTTCTGCTGCCTTAGTAACCAATTGAACATTCAACCCACACAACTCTTTGTAACGCATATTTTGAAGTACTTTTGGATCCAAAGTAGCATTGTTTGCCATTGAATCATTAACTCCAAAATATCCAATTTTTGCTTTTCTTGTCCACCTTTTCAATACATAATCACTTGGGATTTTCATGATATTTTTCCACGTAAATATTTTCGGAATATGAGAACACAAAATTCCAGCAAATTCATATTTTCTACAGCTACACTTAATTTTTTCACACTCCTTATCAAGTGTAACAATATGATGATTTCTCTTTTTGTGAGGAGTAACTTTATATTTTGCAAATGTATCAACATCCTCACAAATTTCTATAGTAGAATCATGAGATAAGCACCACTCCTGTTGAAAACACTTGTATACCTCAGGAGTATAAATTTCCCTAGCATGCTTCAAAATCTCAATAGGAAACATTAAATAGGGAACAGTTGTGTTAGATTTGAAGTCAGCATTTAATTCCTCATATCGACAATCATCAAGGAGTCTTTGGAAGTGACTGAAGAAGTCTAAAAACTTGTGTTTATAAGTGATATACTTTTTCATAATACTATTCATGCCCTCACTTCTTTGGGTTGTAGTCATATCCGCACAAAACATTTGTCGCCCATATATTAAAGCCCATTTTTCCTTGATGTTGTACATACGCCTCAACCAATCATTGTCTTCAAGTGTATACTTGGCTAACATCATGTTCCATGCTGAAATAAAATCTTCCTCTTCATCGAAATCATATATACATGAGGCAAAATCTTTAGCAAAGTCTCTAAAGTTAGAAAAAACTCCACTCAAATGTATGGCAGCATTTTGATAAATATGCCAAATGCACAAGCGATGATGTGTTTCAGGCCATCTAGAAGCTAACGCCTTTGCCATTGCTACATCTTGATCTGTAAGAATAGTAGTTGGCTTTTTCTCACCCATAGCTTTAGTTAATGTATCAAATAACCACTCAAAAGTCAAACTAGTTTCATCATATAATAAAGCAGCACCAAAAAGTATGGATTGTTTATGATGATTAACACCTACAAACAATGCAATTGGTCGACTTTCATTGTTCTTTCTGTAGGTTGTGTCAAAGCAAACAACATCTCCAAAATTAGCATAATCAGCTCTCATCTTAGCATCAGACCAAAAAATATTAGTAATCAAATTATCTTCATCAACTTGGATAGCATAAAAAAAATTAGGATCATCAAACTGCATTTTCTGCAGATATTCCAATACACCCCCTGTATCCCCAACTCTCATATTTATTGTTCTTTTGGATCGCAAGTAGTTTTTATAATCTTCAGGAATAAATCCTAAATTCTCCCTCCCACCTACTTGCCTCATCATAAGATCATGAGATGTTTTTGGGGGGATTCCCACATCACTTGCCATCTCAATCTGTATCGCTACAGAAGAAGAAATATTCCTATGACTTCTATAGAGGTATGTTTTGCTTGGACTTGAGAGATAATGATTATGCTCTTTAACAAACTGCACCACAGTAAACTTATTTTTTTTCCGATTACAAATCTTCATTTTAGCCTCACAACCAAACCTTGTTTCATCACGACTTGCTTTGACATAAAGATCTCGTTTATCTTTTCTTCTTTTACCTTGGGCACAACAAAAAAAAACTCTATCAAGTAATTTACCCGATTCATCCTTGTGGATTCTACCTCTCCTTACACCAAATCCAACCTTTTTAGCATATGTCAAATAAAATTGATATGCATCTTCTTCTGTTTCAAATTCCAATCCCAATTGTGGTATATCTAAATCTGTTTCAATGTTCAAGCCTATACAATCAAACAAACAAAGCAAGATGGCTAAAAAAAGAAATTTGATATAATGAAGCTCAATACAATCCCAATATGATTCTTATTACCTTCATCAATATAATCAAAGTCGTCTTCTTGTCTATCTTTATTTCCTTCAAAATTCAACTGACGACAACTTGTAGATTCATCCTCCATGATAATTACGTTGATCCTGTAAAAAAAAAAAATTCAATTTAGGGCAAAATAAAAAAAAACAGCCACAAAAGAACTGCATGTCCTCGGTAAACCTTCAGGCCGTGGCAGAGCAATTCCAGGAGCAGGAAGAGGTAGAGGAATCATGAAAAATCAAACAAAGAAACCTATACAAGCACCCCAGGATGGCATCGGCAAGAACACTGGTGATATTGAGATGCTCTATTTCCAAGATACTTATTAAAGAAGTATGTCTTGTAGAAATTCACTGTGCTTTTTGCTAGGCAAGTAATTTTTAACACAATTCACCTTGCAATCAGGCGGAGAAGGTTTTTAGCACAAGCCAACCTAATCCTAAGGGTATGAAGGATGCCAAGAACTTGTTGAAAGTAAGGTAAATTATACAAATTCTACAACTCAGTTAGCAACTTACAAATGAAACAAATTAGACAAAAATTTTGGTTTAAAAAGATATTGGAAACAAATCAACAAGAAAGGTCCTCATGCTGTTGTAAATTGGGTTGGTGCTCAAACATTTAAATAGGAAGGAATTAAAGGAAAATTCAAACTTGCTAGAACCAACAGTTGAACTCCTAAATCCTCACTTAAAGAGCGTGGGTCGTCGCCGATGAGGGCAGGGCTAGGTGTTGCCGGAGGTTGGGACTCATGGGTGCGTTCCTCTACGTTTGGGCTCGTTTCCGCGAGCACGCAGAAACCAAAAGTGGGATGTCGCGGTAGCTGGAGGCCGTCGGGGATGATGGAGACTGTCGGGGATGTTGGAGGGTGGAGTCTTCGTCTTCGGCGTGAGAGGTGGAGGATCGCCGACGGAGAGGATAACTCTCTGCGTGAGAGGTATGAGATCGCCGACGGAGAGGATCGTGAGAGTTAGGGCTGGGGTTTCTGTCGTGAGAGAGGTTTCTGCATGCACGCGTTGTGCACGTGAGACCCTTTTATACAATTTTTTGTGGTCCAGAGTGGTCCAGGGTTATTTGGTCCAGAGGATCCGGACTGGTACCTAAGTCCAACTTAGTTAATCAAGTTGGACTTGGTCAATATTGGGTCCCCAAGGATCAAGTACATTACCTTGATAGACCATATCGAGGCTATGATCCAGGGGGAGCCAAAAGAAAAACTGTATTAATAAAAGGATAAATCATCAAAAGAAAATAATTAGAAATTAAATTAAGTTAAAATTAGATTAAATTAAAAACTTAAATCTAAGTCATAAATTAAATCATAAAAGGTAAAACAACAATATGGGAGGAGACTTCAGAATAGCTGACACCTCCAAAAATAACCTACTCGGCAGGGTAAATAGGATTAGAATAAAGAATGATAATAGTTTAACTTGACCAATGGTACTGGTGAAGTTTTGGATGATAGTACGTTAGGGAAGCTTAGTTTATATATGTCTAGGAAGATATGACTTCGACCTGGTGCATTTAGCTAAGTGGAACTGACCGAAGCTACCCCTTACGGATCCTAACTAGTTAGACCAAGGTTTTGTACTAAGTTCAGTTGATAGAACTATTTGGAAAACCTCGAAGGCATGGTTACTCTAATGATGTCCAAGTAACTCACCATAGCCCAGAAGTTTATCCAAAGAATGCCTATTTGTTGAGCCCAAAACTAAACCTGAATCTAACACAAAGTTAAACCAAACCCTATAATTGAATCTAATTCATCTCACAAAATTATAGGATTCCCTGATTTAAAATTTAGATCGGGTGAGATGACTAAGGATTAAATTAAATTAATAATTAATAATTCAAATCAAATTAATAATTCAAATTAAATTAATAGTTCAAATTAATAATTCAAATCAAATTCAAATAATATTAAAATCTTTTTAAAAACTTAATTAAAAATTCTTTTAAAAACTTATTTTAAAATTCTTTTAAAAACCTATTTTAAAACTTATTTAAAAATTCTTTTAAAAACTTATTTTTAATTTCTTTTAAAAACTTATTTAAAAATTATTTAAATAAAAAAAATTCTAAAAGCGGCGAACGAAGGCGCCTCTGCTATGGCAGAGGCGCCCTTCAAGATCGGCGGGAAAATTTCCGCCGAAAACAACTAAGGAGCCTCAGACCGGGTCCGAGGCGCCCTGAACGCTCCGTTGGAGGCGCCTTCAATACCGAAATATGCAGCGAACAGAGAGCTCGATGCAAGTTTTTCTTCTCGCCGAAACCAGCGATCCAAGGCGCCTTAAACTCGGATTTCCACCCTTCAACTCCTTCAAATACCCTACAATGCCTCCTAGGTATACTCCAAACTATCCTAAATCATCCTTTACATGGTTCTAGTACTTGTTTTGCAAATTTTTATGTATATGGTTAAAATTAGGAAATGATGCAATGTTCCGTCCACCTCGGGCATGGCCCCATCCATTGATGATAGATTCCCCACTGAGCAGCATAGGTTAGTTTTTCTCAGAATTCACACTCTGTCATTAAATGTAGATACCTAAGTAGACCCTGTTTCACGAGTTATTGTCCGTCTGTCGTAGAGATGATTGCCCACTATCAGTTGGACAGACTAGTTTACTGCAGTCATGCAGTAAATCGAGATCTATGTGCTCAGTTTTTCAACAACCTTGAGAGGGTTGATAATTTGGTCTATTCCACCAGAGTTGGTGGAAAGGGCATCCAGTTTACACCTGCTTTATTACGCACCAGTTTAGAGCTTAGACAGTTAGCCTGTCCTTTCCTGTGCTACCCTAGTAGGGAGCTGCCATTTGGCGACCCTTACTCCCACATTACTCTAGATACACTCTATGAGTAATTTTTTTGGTGGGGAGAGACCACTTCGAGTTTCTGATTTCAGGTTGATGTCTCTCAGGGTGCAGGATTACGTCATGTATAGAGTCCTCACTGCATGCATTCTACCCATCACATCTCGGGACGTCCCGAAGATGTGTCCGTCCCATTCTTTCTTTTTGTATGCATTATGTCATCATCTGGATATAGACATTGCATTACACATGTTTTCTAACATAGTTCATGCGGCTAGTCTCGTCACATCCTGAGTAGTTCACATGCCCTACTGCCATGTACTGACGTCCATCTTTTCGACGATAGAGGGAATAGATGTGACTCGGGGGACGATCATTCCTCTTACCCGTTATGATGAGTTTGGGCTGGGTTCTCTTAGGTTAGCGCATATAGATGTCACTGCTCAGGGGGTCCTAGCATGGGTGGGCAGGCTTCCGCCAGCCGACCCAGTCGAGGATGAGCCAGTTGCTCCGAGAGGGCCCGAGGCAGACGACGAGTTTATTGCCTTCTTTTCTCCAGCTGAGGGAGAGGAGTGGTTAGAGTTCACAGCTGAGGATATTCATAGACATCCCTCCACTTCGGTAGGGCCCTCGACCTCGACACGGCCATCCACCTCCTTATTGGTCGAGGACTGACTTACAAGTCTCGAGATTCACTCCGCACAGACACGACGACTTATCCTGGACGAATTTCGCATGCTTCGCGCGGAGATAGCCTCCAACTTTTCCTCTCTTCGTCAGGGACAGTCTACACCCGAGCAGCCTCTTGCACCACCTCCAGCTGATGATCCTACTCAGTGATGCTATCTTTTCATGCATTGTATTTTGAACTTTGGACATAGACACTTTCATCCACTATTCAATCAGTACCTAGTTAAACTTTTGCCTATCAACACTTAGTTACTTAACCTACTTTTCTGCTTACCAGTTTTTGTTATATTTAATGTGCTTAGTAGAATATACCTTATGTTACTTGGCTCTTGTATCCTTCAAAATTTTAGAAAAAATAATGTTTTCAAAATCTCAATTTTGTTAGACTTTCAAAATTCGGACTTAGCCTAAGAATTTCCCCCTAGATATCAAGTTCCCCTAAATTTCAGCCAGAGCATCTCATAAGCACACTAGGCTTAACTTGCTTGTGTTTGAAAGAAACTTAGAACGGCGTGAGATGCATAGGGAACAACCTAGACTTCAGAATGCTTATTTCTATGCATCGTAGTAAGTCTGGGCGTTAAAAATCAACAATACATTAATCAAATTAAGTTATCCAGACCTAGTCAAATCAAACTGGATCAATTGACTTAACTTAACTAACCAAGTGAAAGTTGTTGCTCTCTAAGTAATCAACTAATAGCTAACTGGTTAGACATGTGGGCAAGAAAATTAAGTGTTTAATTTTAATATTTTTATGTTACTCATGCTTGGACTTTAGGGCTTCTGAACATGACCTTAGTTACAACTTTACAAATTTATATCTTCTTAAAGTACTTTTTAAAATTCAGTATTTTTTTAGTTCAAAATCAAAGCTAAGTACTTTTCAACTTTAGCTATATTTTTCAATAACATTTTCAAAGTTATTTCAACTTTTGCTAAAGCATCTTTTCGAATTTAAACTATCTCTTTTAAAGGATTTTTCAAAATTCAATGTTTTCAACTAAGTGTTTTTCAAAAAGCTTGTTAACATCTTAGCTAAGTGACTTCTATAGTCGTTTCCAAAATTATCTAAGCTAAATATTTTTCTTAAAAGTCTTTTTCGAATTGAATTAAGTACTTTTTAGAAAATGCCTCCAAACTTGGCCAATTTTGAGAAAAGTCCCATCTCAAATGGAATTAATCATTTTTCAAAAAAGTTTCTCAAGTTTAGCTAAACTCTTTTCAAAATAATTTACTTAAGTACTTCGAATCTACAAGATCTAAGTTTTCGAATCTAGCTAACTTGTCTCAAAAAAGGCTTCTCAAAAGTTATCTAGTACTTTTTCGAATGCTGCTAAGTTATTTTCCTTAGCTAAAGTTATTTTCAAACTTAATCTTTTAAAGCTATCTTAAAAGATCTCTTGTGAATCCGTAAACATTTACTTAGCTAAACGTTTTACAAGACTATTAATTTAAAAAAGCTAAGTCTTTATCCCTCTATTTATATTAAGGTCGTTATCTTTTCTAAATATTTTTTGAAAAGTTAAAGCTAAGGTCATTAATCACAAATTCCCTGTTACCCCATTATTTATTTTGATGTATGACAAAGGGGGAGAGTAGGAAAATTCAAAGCAGAACTTAAAATTCAAATTATTCAAATTAAAGGGCTCTTATAAGGGGGAGTCTTACATCGTTAAAGGCTTAAGTTTGTTTCATTTATTTACTTAAGCCTGATTATGCGTCTTACTTAAACTTTGATGATCATTATTGTATTTTTTTACTTAACTTTGAATTTTGGCTGCCATAATCAAAAAGGGGGGAGATTGCTGGTGCAGGAAGCATCCGACGATCGAACCCGAGTTTTGATAATGGCAAAGGGTTCAAAGTTAAGATTAATTGTTGTCTAACGTACTTGAATAAGTGTTTCAGGAAAGTCCTAACTGCGGTTAGGCAGGTGAAAATCCTAAGGGTTAGTAACCTTAGGTCTTAGGGGGCGGTAACCCTAGGTGAAGGAAAACTCTAAGGGGTGGCAACCTTAGGTCCTAGGGGGTGGTAACCCTAGGTCGAGGAAAACCCTAAGGGGCGGCAACCTTAGGTCCTAGGGGGTGGTAATCCTATGTGGAGAAAAATGCTAAGGGGGGGGGTAACCTTAGGTCCTAGGGGGTGGTAACCCTAGGTGAAGAAAAACCCTAGGGGGTGGTAACCCTAGCTCCTAGGGGATGGTAACCCTAGGCAGAAAGTTCAGTCGGTCTGGAGGACCGGACCGCTATCAGGTAATCTCTCCTGAGGGGAGTAGGTGAGTACACACTCCCCGTAGAGGGAACAGTAGGCGTCGGGTCGACCTAGGGTTTCCGGTCGGAGATCCGAAGTTAGACCCGGACAGTCCAACGACTGTCAAATACTGCTTTTACTATATTTTATGTGTGCTAACTTTGTCTTGCAGGATATGTGTGTGTTTTGTGAACTAACATGCTTTGCAAGGACAACTTAGCAAGGCCAGCTTCGGATGAACAGTGTCCGAGGCGCCTCCATGGAGCTTGGAGGCGCCTCGAGTGCAAAGTGTTGGTGCAACATCCCTCAGGTCAAGGTTGACCTGGTTGACCAAGCTGAGTCTTGGTTTGAGTTTAGATGTTTGACAATAAGATGTTAATTGAAGAAGAGTCAAGTAGGTCAAGGTTGACCGAATACTTGACTGGGAAGTCCTAACTGGGATGTTAGGCAGAAGGAAAATCCTGGTGAGTGAAGCCAGGTGAAAGACCTAGTGAGTGAAGCTAGGCAGATAGAAAATCCTAGTGAGTGAAGCTAGGTGAAAGTCCTGGTAAGTGAAGCCAGGTGAAAGACCTAGTGAGTGAAGCTAGGCAGATGAAAACCCTAGTGAGTGAAGCTAGGTGAAAGTCCTGGTGAGTGAAGCCAGGCAAGGGAAAATCCAGATGGATCAAGGATGATCGGACATCTGGTGTTGGGAAGTCCAAGTAGGTCAAAGGGTTGACTGGATACTTGGCACGAGGAAATACAGATAGGTCAAAGGGATTGACCAGACATCTGAATAGGAAAGTCCAAGTAGGTCAAGGGAGTGACCAGATACTTGGCATGACGAGAAAAGTCCAAGTGGGTCAAAGGAATTGACCGGACACTTGGTGGGAAGTCCTGGCAGGTCAAGGGAGTGACCAGATGCTAGGCATGATGTACCAACAGGTCAAGGATGACCGGATGTTGGTTTGGGAGTCTTGGAACTTGGTTTTGGGCAAAAACCAAGTGCTGGATCGATCAGGGGATCGATCCAGGAGATGGATCGATCAGTGGATCGATCCAGGATTTTCCCAGCGAACAGAAAGCCTCTGGATCGATCCGTGGATCGATCCAGATGTCCCAATCGATCAGTGGATCGATTGGGACGCGGCTACTTCGCGCGATAAGTGCTGGATCGATCCGTGGATCGATCTAGGCGTTTTTCCTAGAGCACAGAGGCGCTCTGGATCGATCCGTGGATCGATCCAAAGCCTCCCCGATCGATTGGGAACATTTGAATCGATCGGGTTCCGACCGTTGGCGTCGATTTAAGCTGCAGGCGTGCGATGGCTGCGGCAGATCTTCACCGATTCACTCCAGATCTCTCGCCAACTCCTCCACAGCGCTCTCAAAGATCAGATCGCCAGTTCTTGAAGGATCTTGGAAGCTTTCCAAGTCAAGAGGCGGATCAAAGGCAAGAAGAGAAGCTAGGGTTAGGGTTTTCTGTACTCATTGTAAGCTTTGCGCTTGTATTTTGTTTCCCTTTCCTTTCTTCTTGTACTGAGAGTCTTGTAGGGCTTCTCCGCCCTCGGTAGTTACCGAAAAGGAGTGTTTTCATAGTGGAGGGTGCGTGCGTGGTGTGGATCCTTGGACTAGTCACCTCTTGTGAGGTGGATACCAAGTAAACCAACCTTGTTAGCGTTGTGTGATTTGTTTCTTTGTATTTTCCGCTGCACATCTTAGAAGAAACAAGCAACGCAGAGCAAAGAGCACGCGACGAGCTATTCACCCCCCCTCTAGCTACTTTTGGTCCTAACAAGTGGTATCAGAGCGAGGCCGCTCTTCACCGGAATCATCGCCGGAAGGGTCAAGCATATCAAGAAAAGCTAGAGGGTAAAGAGGTTGAAGCAAATTCATCAAAAGTTAAAGATTTCAAGAAGCTCAACTTCAAGATGCAATTCCAAGATGGACTTGGATTTGACACAAGGGTGGCTCCACCGTACACTTCCACGAGCTTCGATTCTTGGAAATCAAGAATCGAAAACTTTCTTATGATGGAGATAGAGCAATGGTTTGCTCTAATGGAAGGATTTGAAGCTCCAACAAACTCTAAGGGCAAGCTTCTCAAGAAAAGCAAATGGAGCTCGGAGCAAGTCCAAAGGTGCGATGCAAATGACAAAGTGACCAAGCTTTTGGTCAATTTATTGCCAAGCACCATCCTTTGCAAAATTGGAGAATTTGAAGATGCAAAGGAATTATGGAGCAAATTGGCCAAGCTTCATGAAGAGATCCCCTCCACTGTACAAGAGCAAGAAGTATCCAGAGAGGGTGACTCTTTGGAGCAAGACCAAGAGGAGGACTCCGAGGTTGAGAGATGCTCAACCTCCGAAGAAGAGGAAATCCAAGAAGCTTCATCCTCAAGGGAATGCAACGAAGGGAACAAGGAGGGAGCATACTCCTTGTTTCATGTTGAAGATGATGAAGCCTCCACCTCTAGGATTGAGGGGGAGCAATCCTTGGTGACGCCGGATCAAGAAGAAGGAGAAGCTTCTACATCCGGGTCAAGTAAAGAAGAAGAAGATGGTGCCACCTCCGAAATTCAAGAAATAGCAAATGGAGGAGCAAGTGCCATCCCTACACAAGAAGGTATAAATGTTTCAATTAAAAATAAAAATCATATAATATGTTTTGAGTGTAGGGAAAGTGGGCACTACAAGAGCAAGTGTCCCAACTTGGCCAAGAAGAAGGGTCAAGTGACGCAAAAGGGCAAGGAGAAGCCCGAGGAGACCATTCCCGGAACAAAGAAGAGCAAGGAGCATATCATATGCTTCTCTTGCAATCAAAAGGGGCATTACCAGAGTCAATGCCTCAAGGGGAAGAAGATGGTCAAGGCTCAAGGAGGCATTAGTCAAGGGGGAGCCTCCAAGGTAAAAAGGAAGGTATCTTTTATTGAGCCTATTCCCTCGCATTATGGTAAAAAGCATGATAGTTCTAATTTTTATCATTTTAATGCAATTTATCATAAGAATAGGAAGCATGAGGGCATTAAGGAAAAGCATGTGGCCCTACATGCCAAATCTACTACCCCTAAGGCTAGAAAGGTAGATAGAGATTTGGGCAAGAACACTAAGGATAATAGATACAAGCCTAGAAACAAAAATGCTCATGGGTGTAATGAAAAATCAAAATCTAAGGATTTAATGATAGAAAATCAAGTCTTGAGGTCAAGACTTGACAAACTAGAAAAGACCCTAAAAAGGATGGAGAATATCCTTAAAGGGCAAAATGAGCAAAATCTAGGTTTAGGACAACAAGGGTCATCCAAGGGCCATAGAGGTTTGGGATACAAACCTAAAATCAAAAAGGATGTACCTACTTACCATAGGGTTCCATATAGCTATGGAACCAACCCTAAGTCTAGAAGTCAAGTCAAGGATACAAGGGAAGTCATCCCTAGAAGTATCTTTGCAACAACAAATGTGACTAAGACTTCTAAGAAGTCTAAGAAAGTCACTAACAAGGTCACAAGGGAGGCTATCCCTAGAGTTGACCTAGAAAAAGTGACCAAGGCTTCTAAGAAGCCAAACAAGGTCACTAGAAAGGTATCTAGGGAAGTTATCCCTAGTGAATACTTAGAGCATCCAAGGAGCACCAATAGGTTTTGGGTTCCTAGGAGCATCTTCTCTACCCCATAGATGGGTTAGAGAGTGTCAACTCTAAGAAGAAGGGTAGTTAACCCAACTTTGAAGAAATTGACACTCAAGGAGCATTTTCAAGGTTATTCTTAACCTTTGAAAATGAAGTGGATTTATGTTTACTCTTGGGAAGAGTAAAATGTGTCACAATTTGATAAATTGGATGATATTTTAAGTGACACAAATTGGAAAAAGTTAAATGTGCCTAATGGTTGAAAAATTGATTTTATCTTAAAATGGCACATATTGAGAAATCATAAGAACTACCAAGTTGGGATTTTGGTATGTTCTTAGAAAATTAAAGGAAATTGAAGCCTTATGTTGAAGTGCTACTCTTGTGGAAAAATGAAATATGCCAACATTTGAGGATATGCTTAATTTCGACTGGCATAAATTAATCAAGGGAATTAGAAATGCCAATTTAGGCTTTGGCATTTTCTTGAAGCACTTTAGGGCAATCTAGGTTTAAGTTGTAAGTTTAGCTAAGGTTTTAAGGATACTTAGATAGTTAATCTAGGTATATTTTATTTATGCTAAATCTTGCCATGATTGTTTGCCCATCATAGTTCATGACATCATGTCTATTTTTGCGTTCATGTTTTATTATAAAAAATCCAAAAATACCATGTCATGACATTCATACATCATGTAATTATAGGATATTTTCTTTTGAAAATTATTTCTTTTTGATGTATGCCATAACATTATCATGCATTAAGTTTAATTCCTTGTAATTAAGGACAAAAGGCATTTAACAACACTTATTAACAAGTGACATCCTAGGTGGGTGTCTAATATCTCCAAAATGCCTAGATAAATATGCATGATCCCTAGATTAGGGCAAAAACCAAAATCTACATCTCACAAAGACCTATAAGATGACTTGTATGTGTTTTTAGTACACATTAGATACAAGTGAGATGTTATGATGATGAACAAAACTCAAGATGTTGATTTAGTGCATTCTTTTGAGTTTTAGGTTCATCAAAACACATAGTTATGTATTTTCCCATCATTGGGAAAGCTAATGTACAAGTCATGTGCATTATGCCCAAGGAACATGATGGGATATTGGTTTTGAAAATGTTTTTAAAATGTTTTTGGAAAACCTTGGTGAAGGCTATCTTTTGATAGTAATCACCATTGAATAGTTAGACACAAACTTGAAGAAAACGCTAAAGTTTTTGCAAGTTTTCAAGTTTGTGTCAATCTTTAAAAATATGAAGTATTTTCATAGAAAATTATTTTTCCATGATTAAGTATGCCCTAAATAATGTCTACACGAAATTTCATGATTTTTGGATTTTTGTAGAATTTTCTAGGGGTTGAAGTTGACTGAAATGGAATTTCAGCAACTATCAGAACTCCGATCGATCCATGGATCGATTGGAGTTCCTGAATCGATCCGTGGATCGATTCAGAAGGTAAATCTTGCGAGCAGAAGCTCGCTGGATCGATCAGTGGATCGATCCACACATACTGAATCGATCAGTGGATCGATTCGGTTGGTTCAATCGATTGGATCCCAACTCCAATCGATCCAAGTTGCTGATTTTTGCTGGGAAGGCCTGACTTCAGCATCTTTGAACCATGGTTAGTCTATGTAACCATTCCAAACCCTTAAAATACATTTGTATACATAAAAATGGTGTTTTCGTGTTGAAAACAAGGATGGAATGGTTAAGGAAGACTTCATTGAAGTTTAGGTTGAGGTTTGTTTCAAATTTTGAACATTTGAACCTCAAAACTTCTAAATCTGGGTTTCCTAAAGGTTTAGGGATTCCAAGTCATTGTTGGTGCAATGACAGAAGTTACCACCATGTCTTTAGGGGGAGAGACTCTTTAAAGACATGAAAAATTATCTTTTCATGAACCTTGGAAGGTGGTTAACCTTCTTTTAAGGAAAATGCTCATGTATGAGCTTTTGAACTTGAAATGGGGAGTGGATATCCTCATTAGTTCAAGTGGGAACTCACGTGGTTAGAAAATGCTCAGGGTTGAGTATTTGTCTACAATGAGGGAGAAGTTAAGGATGAATGAAGGGTATGAGACCTTCTTTATCGTGTTGATCACGACGAGTGATGTTGTGAACAACGATGAGCAACTCTTCAGGGGGAGAGTCTTTCAACAATGGATTTGTTGAAGTATACCCGAAATTGAGGCATGGGTTGATGTGTGCCTGAAGATGGGTTGAGTGTGCCCTACAGGGGAGTTTGATGTGTGCCAATAGGGGGAGAATGAAAAGACTAGTAAAAGGGAGTCAGTTAGGCTTTCATTATCTAAGAGGGAGTTTGCCCTCTTAGGGGGAGAATGAAGAGCTTAACTTATGCTTTCATTACCTAGTGGCATGAAGAATGAGGCTATGGGATTAGCCTAACTTACATGTGGTATTGTAAGTGTTATTGTGGTATTGTCAAACATCAAAAAGGGGGAGATTGTTGGTGCAACATCCCTCAGGTCAAGGTTGACCTGGTTGACCAAGCTGAGTCTTGGTTTGAGTTTAGATGTTTGACAATAAGATGTTAATTGAAGAAGAGTCAAGTAGGTCAAGGTTGACCGAATACTTGACTGGGAAGTCCTAACTGGGATGTTAGGCAGAAGGAAAATCCTGGTGAGTGAAGCCAGGTGAAAGACCTAGTGAGTGAAGCTAGGCAGATAGAAAATCCTAGTGAGTGAAGCTAGGTGAAAGTCCTGGTAAGTGAAGCCAGGTGAAAGACCTAGTGAGTGAAGCTAGGCAGATGAAAACCCTAGTGAGTGAAGCTAGGTGAAAGTCCTGGTGAGTGAAGCCAGGCAAGGGAAAATCCAGATGGATCAAGGATGATCGGACATCTGGTGTTGGGAAGTCCAAGTAGGTCAAAGGATTGACTGGATACTTGGCACGAGGAAATACAGATAGGTCAAAGGGATTGACCAGACATCTGAATAGGAAAGTCCAAGTAGGTCAAGGGAGTGACCAGATACTTGGCATGACGAGAAAAGTCCAAGTGGGTCAAAGGAATTGACCGGACACTTGGTGGGAAGTCCTGGCAGGTCAAGGGAGTGACCAGATGCTAGGCATGATGTACCAACAGGTCAAGGATGACCGGATGTTGGTTTGGGAGTCTTGGAACTTGGTTTTGGGCAAAAACCAAGTGCTGGATCGATCAGGGGATCGATCCAGGAGATGGATCGATCAGTGGATCGATCCAGGATTTTCCCAGCGAACAGAAAGCCTCTGGATCGATCCGTGGATCGATCCAGATGTCCCAATCGATCAGTGGATCGATTGGGACGCGGCTACTTCACGCGATAAGCGCTGGATCGATCCAGGCATTTTTCCTAGAGCACAGAGGCGCTCTGGATCGATCCGTGGATCGATCCAAAGCCTCCCCGATCGATTGGGAACATTTGAATCGATCGGGTTCCGACCGTTGGCGTCGATTTAAGCTGCAGGCGTGCGATGGCTGCGGCAGATCTTCACCGATTTACTCCAGATCTCTCGCCAACTCCTCCACAGCGCTCTCAAAGATCAGATCGCCAGTTCTTGAAGGATCTTGGAAGCTTTCCAAGTCAAGAGGCGGATCAAAGGCAAGAAGAGAAGCTAGGGTTAGGGTTTTCTGTACTCATTGTAAGCTTTGCGCTTGTATTTTGTTTCCCTTTCCTTTCTTCTTGTACTGAGAGTCTTGTAGGGCTTCTCCGCCCTTGGTAGTTACCGAAAAGGAGTGTTTTCATAGTGGAGGGTGCGTGCGTGGTGTGGATCCTTGGACTAGTCACCTCTTGTGAGGTGGATACCAAGTAAACCAACCTTGTTAGCGTTGTGTGATTTGTTTCTTTGTATTTTCCGCTGCACATCTTAGAAGAAACAAGCAACGCCGAGCAAAGAGCACGCGACGAGCTATTCACCCCCCCCCCTCTAGCTACTTTTGGTCCTAACACAAAGGAGCTGAAGTCTGCGTGGCATAGTTGGAGGCGCCTTGGACCGCAGCTTGGAAGCATCTTGGACCATCTTGGAGGCGCCTTCAAGTGGATCAGAGGAGAAGATTTCAGTGCTGATCCATGTGGCTGACTCGGCTGCTTTGAGGCACCTCGGAAGGGCTTTGAGGCGCCTCCAACACTGTTTAAAAGGGGTATTCAAGTAGCAGGTTTATACAACGAATTCAAAAGCAATTTTCTCCTGTGTCCTGTGAACAAGATGACCCAGAAGTGCTGCTACAAGTGTCCGATGACCCAGAGCTTCAAATCTTCAATTTTAGTTGTCGGTATAACATTTAATACTGTTAAACTGTAATACTTTTGTAACTGAATTTGCGCGATATAGTTGTTGCCCACAAAAAATGATCAACGATCGCGGGCCTTGGAGTAGGAGTCGCCCTAAGCTCCGAACCAAGTAAATAGCTTGTGTTCGTGTGTTGTTTTTCTTTCTATTTCCGCTGCATTTACTCGAACGATTTCCGAATTTGAATCGTGTAAAAGCCACGAGCGCTATTCACCCCCCCCCCTCTAACACATCTCGATACAATAGATCGAACATCCTAGGGGCCTAACTCCCAACTCGGATGTCATCGGGGTCCAGCTCCCAGCTCAACTACTTATAGAACTCTACTCCTCAACTACTTACACTAACAATCTCCTTATGTCACCAGCGTTAATCACTGAAATATCTAATATCCATTGACTTAGTGTGACCATCTTGCTTCCTTTATGCAAAAGTCTTGGTCAAAGAATCTGTAATGTTAGCATCGGTCAATACTCTGCATAGTCTCACATCTCTTCTATCAATGATCTCTCGAATGAGATGGAACCGTCGTAGTATTTAATACGCAGCACCACCATTTAAGTAAAGTACATACTCTAACTAGGATCTAGAATCATCCTTATCAGTTTAGAAACTTGCATCTGTTGGTTAGTCCTAGGAAAATGTACCGGTTCCACTGTACAAAAATTTTTTGTACAAGTGTCGAACCTTTCCTTAAATAACCTATTGTGTTCTTTAGAAGTTAAATTAGGAATCGCAGACGGAGCTTAATATCATTGATTCCAAATTTAACTTATCTGTTCTTAATGGTTTAGATTTGAATCGCAAGCGGAATTTAACACTATTGATTCAAATCCACCTATGTTATTAATTCCATTAAATATTAATTTTCAAAATTGGCTTCCAGGACTGCATGGCGAGGCACATGGCCTTCTTGGATATGGGAGCAACCATCACCGCCTAGACAAAGCCTTTTAAGGAAAGCTAATATTTATTTTCCTTAAATAACTCTAGGTTAACTAAAAAGAACAATCGAATCACAAATTCAAAAAAGAAGAAAACACAAACTCGAAAAACTAATTCAAAAAACTAGATCTAATGTCTCTTGTCTTTGGAATTCATACAAAGATGAATAAACTAGCATGATGCGGAAAATAAATACTAGTAATACCTTTCTTTGTTAACTTTAATGACCTCTTGATCTTCTACCGTATTCCTCTTCTAACCTCGGACGTTGTGTGAGCAACGATCTTCCGAGATGAGAACCACCAAGCACCTTCTTCTTCCTTCTAGGTTTCGGCCACCAAGAGTCCTTCTTGATGGATAGGTTCGGCTACCACCAATGCTCCAAAGGATGCTAGAGACTAGGCTTCCTTTCTCTCCTTCTTCTCCTTGCTTGATTTGGCCACCAAAACAACTCCACCAATGAAGAGGTTTCGGCCACAAGAAAGGGAAGAGAGAAAGAGGAGGGGCCGGTCACACCCAAGGAGAAAAAGAGAGAAGAAAAATAGAATAGAGTCGTTACCCATGAAGGCACCTCTACCCCCTCTTTTATAATCCTTGGTCTTGGCAAATAAGGAAATTTAAATAAACACTTCCTTAATTCTTTTGCCATGAAAAATAAAATTTTAATTAATTAAAATCAAATTCCCTTTTTCAATTACAATGGTCAGCCACCTTTTCTCCCAATCAAGGAAATTTTAATTCACACAAGAATTAAAACTTCCTAATTTGCTTCCGGAAATTTATAAAAAATTTCTCCAATAATTTTTCCCTTCATGGTGGTTTATAAAAAGAAAATTTTATAAATTAAAATCTTTCTTTTAAACATGTGGATGATTTCCAAAAAGGAAAGTTATCTCTAAAAATTAAAATCTCCTTTTAATCTACAAATAAGGAAAGATATCAAATCTTTTATTAATCTTTTGTAGAAACTAATAAAAGAGAATATTTTAATTTTTAAACTCTCTTTTAAATCATGAACATGGTTAAAAAAGGAAAGTTTTCTCAAAATTAAAATCTACCTTTCAATCTACAAATAAGGAAAGATTTCAAATCTTTTCTTAATCTTTTTGTAGAAAGCTATAAAAGGAAAGATTTAAATTTTAAACTCTCTATTAAAACCATGGAATCCACATAAGAAAAAAAAATTTAAAAATTACTTTTTATTTTAATAGGGTCGGTCACCTAAGCTTGGGTTCAAGCTAGGGTTGGCCACCTCATGAACCCATGAACCATGCCTTTGGCCGGCCCTAGATTGGAGTCCAAGCTAGCTTGGCCGGCCCCTATAGGATGGGTAAGAAGGTGGATATAGGTGGGTATAGTACTCTATAATTAAGAGGTTACGATAGGGACCGAGAGGAGGAATTGGTTTTGGTCTTCCGATGAAATTAAGCATCCCGTGTTCGCCCCGAACACATAACTTAATTTCATCAATAATAATTCATTCCACTAAAGAACTATTATTGAACTACCGCATCAATCCCAAATTACATTTTGGACTCCTTCTTATTATGAGTGTGTTAGTCTCCCTGTGTTTAAGATATCGAATGTCCATTAATTCAAATGAGTTACTGACAACTCACTTAATTAATATCTAGTTCCAAGAGTAGTACCACTCAACTTTATCGTCATGTCGGACTAAGTCCACCTGTAGGGTTTAACATGACAATCCTTATGAGCTCCTCTTGGGGACATCATCAACCTAGATTAGTAGGACACAGTTTCCTTCTATAATCAACAAGTCACACTATAAGTAACACTATTTCCTAACTTATCGAGCATTTTGATTTATCGAGCTAAATCTCACCCTTTGATAAGTCAAAGAAATAAATATTAAATATATGTGCTTGTTATTATATTAGGATTAAGAGCACACACTTCCATAATAACAAATGTCTAGTTCTTTTATTAAATCAGTATAAAAAGAACTTACCTTAAATGGTCATACTCAATACACTTAGAGTATACTAGTGTAATCTATTAGTCAAGATAAACTAATACCTAATTACACTACGACTATTCCAATGGTTTGTTCCTTTCCATCTTAATCGTGAGCTACTGTTTATAATTTATAAAGAACCGATAACACGATCTTTTGTGTGTGACACCACACACTATGTTATCTACAATATAAATTAATTGAACATCTACATTTGGTATATATAAATGTAGACACTTGACCAATATGATTCTTATAAATGTTTATACAAAAGCTAGACTTTTAGTATATACTCCAACAGCATCGTTGTAACCCTTTACAACGAGCTCCTCATTACCTCTAAATATCAAGAATATTCTTTCGTTCTTCTCAAATACTTAAGAATATTCTTAACTATTGTCTAGTGACCTTCACTTGGATCTGACTATATCTGCTCGTCATGCTTAATGCATACGAGATATTAGGGCGAGTACAAAACATGGTATATATGATAGACCCTATAACAGATGCATAAGAAATCTTATCAATGCGATCTCTTTCTTTCTTAGAAGAGGGGGATCGAGTCTTCGAAAGACTCATATCATGTGAAATTGGCAGAAATCTCTTTTTTAGAATTTTGCATGGTAAAATGATTAAGCACCTTGTCAATATATATACTCTAGATTAAGTCAAGCAATCTTTTATGTCTATCTCTATAGATCTTGATGCTTAATAAATATTTCATTGAGAAACAATTCCCAAGTTAAGTATTCACAGATTGTAGTGAACGGATAACATTTCCAATGAGAAGTATGTCATTTACATACAAGATGAGAAAGATGGCTATGCTCCCACTAACTCTCTTGTAGACACAAGGTTTATCTTCATTCTTGATGAAACCAAACACTTTTATTGCATCATAGAATTGAAGATTCCAAGTTATAGAAGCTAATTGCTTTAATCGATAAATGGATATTTGCAACTTACATACCTTTCCAACATACTTTGGATCTACAAAACCCTTAAGTTGTGGCATGTACACATCCTCGAATAGATTTCTGTTAAGAAATATAGTTTTAACATCCATCTGTCAAATCTCATAATCATAGTAAGCTGAAATAGCAAGCATGATCCGAATAGACTTGAGCATTACAACTGATGAAAATGTTTCATCATAGTCTATACCATGAATCTACTTGATTCTTTTAGCCACTAATCTACCTTTATATGTATGCATATGATCATTGATGTGCGAGTCTGTCACACCCACAAATCAAATTAATTCATTTATATTCAACCGAACCCCTTAACCTACACTAAGCTACTATAGTAGAGGACCGGGTCGTCTCTCACGTGGAAACAATGATAGGACGTTTGCTCTCAGACGAAATCGAACAATGGGGTTTTGTTTTTGAATTTCTACACCTAATGCAAATAAGGAAATCCTAACTAAACAGCAAATATAAACTCATAATGCAGTGTCACTCTACACTATGAGGATCCAATAAACATTAATAAAGAAAGCAATACTCAAAGACAATTAACTAAACAAACTTAACGACAGTTATACGAAACCTAATTATGCATAAAAGCTAAACTTATACCATATTATCACGCTATGATACAAGATCAACAATCATACATAATGAACTAAACAAAGTATCAAAACTAATTAACATGCATCATAAGAAGATCGAACACAAAATTAAACTAACAACTACACATTAAACAAGCATAAAAACTTAACTACAAAATGAAACAAGAACAACAAATAAATCCTAATTAACCAATCCACTTCTCCACAATCAAACACGCAAAGTATTCTGTCTGTCACTACAGAATCACCGAGGAAGAAGACCGCTGTCACTCGGAATACTCCTGGATCCGGTGGACAGCTGACGTTACTGATCGGAACTACAATTTGCGACGGTGGAAGCGCGAAATCCTCGAAGAAACCTCTCCGGAAGAAATCTGCTGAATGAAGGAAATCTTCCAAGGGCTGTCAACCCTACGCTGCCTTCTTCACCGTGTCCGGCAGATTCGAGTTGTGTGGTACCAGAGCTGGGAAGAAGTCCGGCTGGAAATTCTCCGGCGAAGGGGAAATGGCGTTGCTGGAATCTGAGCTCCTGCCTTCTTCACCGTTTCCAGCAAAGAAACTCAGGATTCCGATGCTGATGTGAGAAATGGAGTGACGCCGGAGAAGAACCCAGAACTCGCCACCGTCGGTAAGTCTCTGCCCTCTTCACCGTTTCGGGCAGATACTCACTCGAAGGAAATGCGAGGGGATGGAGAACCTCGTCGGAGAAACCTCTCCGGTGATGCTCAGTGACCGTCGCTGCTACAGATCCGCTGGAATCGCCGCCGTCGGCTTCGTTGTCTTCGATTGGGAGAAAGGAACGGGCGTCGGACTCGCGTGCCCTAGCCGATGCAGACGCCAGGAAGAGGGAAAGGATGTGGAGGACCGGCCGGCGGCGGTGAAGAGAAGAAGTGGTGCCGCCGGCCGGAGAGAAGAAAGGAAGGAGAGGTGGATGGTGTGCCCTAGCCGCTGGAAGAGGAAAACGCGAGCCGAGAGAGATTCTGTGCCGTGCGGGTGAGTAAGGAGAAGGGAGGTTTCTTAACGGGTCGGGTAAAGGTTTTGGGTAAAGGAAAAGATCCGTTAAAACTTAGACCCGGTTCATTAAGAGTAGATTTCAAATTGGGCTTTAAATTGGATGAGTTGGGCTTTGGACAAGGCTTAGAAATGGATTATTGTGATTGGATTTGAATTGAAGCTCTTAGAATGGGCTTAAGAAGAGTGGGCTTTAAAAGTGGATTTTGAATTGAATTTGAATTGGAGGCTTTACTTCTTGATGTCTTGATCATGGATCTTGATCAACGGTCCAGATTACTTCCCTACAAAACAAGATGTATATTTAAGATAAAATATCAGAAAAATATAGGAAAAATTAGATCAACGCTCCAAATAAATCTCAACTCATAAAATATGATATAAATACAGAATTAAGCATATGAGAGGATAAAAATATCAAGTCCAAGAGCCAAAATAACATATAAAAATGCTAGTTATCAATCATCCATATCAGTCTTCATTTTGAATGCCCACTTACACCTAATGGGGTTGATCCCTTCAGGTGGATTAACCAAAGTCCATACTTGGTTAGTGTACATAGATTCCATTTCAGACCTTGTGGCCTCTAGTCATTTCTCAGAATATGGACCATGTACAACTCTTTGATAAGATATAGGCTCATTAAGACCAACAAGCACTATATCACTGTGATCAGACAAGAGAAAAATATCTCTCAAGTTGACGATGGGTCCTATCAGATCTGCGTAGAGGTTGTTCTACTTGAACAGATTTTTTTCCACAACTTCTTGCGGTATAATAAAATCATGATCCACAACATCTTGTGACACCCTGTTCAACTTTCATCAAGGTTTCGATACTAGTTTGTGTATTTTGAATTTCTTCAAGATCGACTTTACTCCCAATAGCTCTTCCAGAAATAAAATCTTTCTTGAAAAATATTATTTCTAGCAACAAATATTTTGCCTTGTGTGGGATTATAAAAGTAATATTTCTTTGTTTCCTTGGAATATCCTACAAAATAGCACTTGTCTAATTTAAGTCATATTTATCTGAGACTTATCATCGAACATAATCCTCATAACCCTTAATTTTTATACAAGATATCTTGGAACTTTTTCCAGCCCATATCGTATATGGTGTCTTTATTGTCACAGCCTTAGATGGAACGTGGTTAAGTGTGAAAGTGGTCATCTCTAGAGAATACCCCAGAAGGAAATAAGAAGATTTGTTTAACTCATCATCGATCATACCATATCTAATAAAGTATAATTTCTTCTTTCTGATACATCATTCCATTGTGGTGTTCTAAGTGGAGTGAGTTGAGATATGATCTCAGACTCAACAAGATAGTCACGAAATTATTAGCTAATGTATTTCCCACCTCAATATGATCAAAGAATCTTAATATGCTTACTAAGTTGATTTTGTACTCCATTCTTGAATTCTTTGAACTTTTCAAAAGATTCAGACTTGTGTTTCATGAGATACACCTAGTCATATCTACTGAAATCATCAGTAAAAGTAATGAAGTAATGATAGCCTCCTCTAGATGTTATATTGAAAGGGCTATAAACATCAATATGAATGAGTCCTAATAAATCATTAGCTCTTTCGCTGTGTCCACTAAAAGGAGTCTTAGTCATCTTACCTTGAAGATAAGATTCGTATGCCTCATATGATTCAAAGAGTCCATTCTTATGGAGTTGTGCTATGTGACTCTCATTTTTGTAACCCAAACAACAATACTAGAGATATGTTTAGTTCAAATCATTAGAATTGAACTGATGGTATTTATATTATATATTGGGTCAATGATCTACTATTTCACAGCGCATGCACATTTGTACAGATGTGAGATGCACAGTTGGTATCTAATACTCACGAAAAAGAAATAGATAGATTGACTTGAATGACTTCTATAATATATATACCTGAGGTAGAAGTCTCACTTCTCTTTCCTTTAACTTCCTTTAGGTACAATTTGCAATTCCTCTGGTCTCACTGCAATGGAAGTAGGTTCCTTCCTTAGCAACACCTTTGGATTTCAATGCATGAGTCTTGCCCTTGCCTTGGGTCTTACCCTTACCTTTGAGCTTTCATTTACCTTTGCCCTTTGGCACCATCAAAATGGTACTAGCTCTTACCTTCTTAAAGTTGGGTTCAGCAGTTCTCAACATACTCAACATCTCAAATAATGGTTTGTCAATTTCATTCATGTTATAGTTCATGATAAATTGACCGTAGCTCTCAGCCAACAACTGCAGAATAAGATCAGTGGTTAATTCTTAGCCCAATGAAAATCTCAATCTTTGTAAGTTCTCTATATATCCAATTATTTTAAGCATATAAGGCCCTATGAGACTTTTTTTCTTAGATCTGGCATTGAAATAGAGCCTTAGAGATATCAAATCTCTCATGTCTTGTATGTTCTTGATATAGTTATCTGAGATGTTCAACCATATCATAAGCATTCATATTCTCATATTGCTTCTAAAGCTCAGAGTTCATGGTGATAAACATAAGGTGTGACACATCTAATGTATCATCTTGATGCATCTTTTAAGCATCCTTATCAACTCTAGTAGCAGTAGTGGGTGTTGTTTCTGAAGGCGTTGGAATTCCGTTATGTTAAATTTCCCTGTACAAAAAAAATTGTACAAGAACAGAACTTTTCCTAGCAACCTGCATTTTCGATCAAACATGTGTTTGATCAATCAAGCAAGTTCTTGAATGATCTAATCACACCTTGATCAAATTACAAGATCGCTAGCCTCTTATATTGGTATTCAAAAAAATGATACAAAGAAAAACGAAACTAGATACGCAACGGAATTAAAGAACTAGTTGTACCTTTTCTTTGTAGCTAAAGACCTCTTGATCTTCTACCGTATTCCTCTTCTCTTCTTGGACGTCGTGTGGGCGACGATCTACCAAGAACAAAACCACCCTCCTTCTCTTCTCTTCTAAAACCGACGGCCACAAAAGGAGTCTCTAGGATGGGGCACATTCTAATCTTCTTCTTCCTCTCCTTCTTCTTCTTGCTTGCGTTCCTCTTCTTCCTTTTCTTCAAGCCGTCAGCCACCAAGTAGAAGAAGTGTCGTCGGCCCTAGCTAGGAGAGGAAAGAGGGCGGCCCTTGGTGGAGGTGGCGCTGACCCTAGGTGTGGTTGAAGGTGGCGCCGACCACAAGGAGAAGAAGAGGTGGATGTGGCGCTGACCCTAGGTGGAAGAGGGGCGCCGGCCACAAGGAGAGAAGAAGATTGTGGAGAAAATAGAAAGTTAAGTTTTAGGGGCTACAGCCGTCGATTACAAGGAAAGAAAAATTAACAAAATTTTATTTATAAAAAATCTAAACAAACTATGTTAAACCAAACAAATTAAGTTAAACTAAACCAAGTTAAGTTAAACCAAACCAAGTTAAGTTAAACCAAACCAAGTTAAGTTAAATTAAACCAAGTTAAACCAAACCAAGTTAAACCAAACCAAGTTATGGGTGGGTGGATGCGAAGCTTTATATAGAGGCTACAATAGGGACCTAGAGGAGTAGGGATGTAAACGAGCCGAACCGAGCCGAACAGTATTAGGCTCGAGCTCAGCTCATTTAAGTTATATTCAGGCTTGAGCTCGGCTCGAGCTTGAATCGAGCTTTTATCACAAGGCTCGAGCTCGACTCGTTTTAGAATTATCAAGCTCGCGAACAGTTCGAGCTCGGCTCGTTATTAGCTCGATTATCAAAGTTAACGAGCCTAACTCGTTAAGCGAGCTCGGGCTCGTTTAGAGCTCATTTTTGGCTCGTTTTAGAGCTCATTTTTTGACTCATTTTAAAGCTCATTTTAAAGCTCGTTTTAGAGCTCATTTTTTTACTCGGTTTAAGGCTCGTTTTAAGGCTCGTTTTTTTGGCTCGCGAGCCTATAAACAAACATGCTCGTGAGCTCACGAGCTGAATATCCTTAAGCTCGAGCTCGGCTCGATAAAACTGTCAAGCTCAAAATCGAGCTCGAGCTCGGCTCGATAAGATAAACGAACGAACTATAACGAGCTTTTTACCGAATCGAGCTCCGAATAGCTCGCGAACTGTTTGGTCCATTTACATCCCTATAGAGGAGGAATTGGTTTAGGCCTCCTGATGAGGTTGGGCTTCTTGTGTTCGGCCCGAATACTCAACCCAAGTCTATCAATAATAACACAAACCACTAAAGAGTTATTATTGAACTACCACGTCAATCCCATATTACAATATGAGCTTTTTCTTATCGTGAGTGTGTTAATCTCCCTGTGTTTAAGATATCGTATGTCCATTAATTAATTGAGTTACTAACAACCCAATTAATTAACATCTAATTCCAAGAGTAGTACCACTCAACTTTATTATCATGCCGGACTAAGTCCACCTGCAGGGTTTACTGATAATCTTTATGAGCTCCTCAAGGGGGCATCATCAACCTAAATAATTAGGATATAGTTTTCTTCTATAATCAACAATACACCATATAAATAATACTATCTCCCAACTCATCGAGTCTATTGATTTAACGAATAAATCTCACTCATTGATAAGTTAAAGAAATAAATACTAAGTATACATGCTTGTTATTATATAGGGATTAAGAGGACGCACATCTATAATAACAGAGGTTCTGTTCTTTTATGTAGTCAGTATAAATCGAACAACCTCAAATGGTCCTGCTCAATACACACATAATGTACTAGTGTAATTTTATAGTCAAGACAGATTAATACCAACTTACACTGCAACCATTCCAATAGTTTGTCCCAATCCATCTTAGTTGTGAGCTACTTTTTATAATTTATAAGGAACCGATAACATGATCTCTGTGTGGCATCACACACCATGTTATCTACAATATAAATTAAATGAACAACTGCATTGACATATATATAAATATAAAATACAAATATTTAACCAAAGTGATTCTCATTTCAAAATATTTCAAAACAGATGTTCATACAAAAGCTAGGTTTATAGTATACATCCCAATAGTTTCTAGAATGAACTGCTCTAGGACGTACAGTTTTCTTTCTTGCTTGAGGATAATTTTCAAATTTCTATAGCAGTCTAGGAAATTAACTTCATTGAGCTTGTCCTTATCAAGGACAGATCACAAAGATAGTGTATTTGATATACTAAATGACATGGTTATCTGCAATAATAATATGCAAAAATAAGTATCATATTCAGATCATTTAATTATGCCTTTAATCAAATGATTCTCCCATTGAATGGATATGGTCATGGATGTGGTTTTACCCACACTACTAGTTCTATACCCACAAGCAATAACATTTAAGTAGAACAAGATCTATATTATACCTCATCTTGAGTTAGCTTTGGCTAATCGCCCAAGACTTAGTATAACTTAGGTAGGTAATGTTTACCAATTACATTATATGTAACTTTTGTATAATTAGGTGAGCAAGACTATTTGTTCGTTTGTCCATCTTATGAAATTCATATTATAACTCATTTTGAGTTAAGTTTAGCTAATCACCCTAAACTAGTATAATTTAAATTACATCGTATGGGATATGTCTCTAAGTTCTCAATCTAATTGAGGTAATTTAGTTAAGTCACCCACAAAGTTTAATAGTCGGACATCATAATTATCCTGTTGCACTCTGTCAAGGTAAATTGAGTCACTTTGCTTTGGTAAAACATGATTACAATTAATTGAGATAGTACTGAGCACCGAACTTTGGTAGACATATGAAAAAGACCTAATTACAATAGTTACACATGCATCGCATACAATCATGGTATATCATAGCATACATCAACATATACACTAAAATAAAATGTGACATGGTTATGGTCCCATCAACTACGATCTTCAAGCCAATGAGAAGATCAAAAGGTCAACCTAGGTAAAAGCATCTTCTCAAAGTTTCCTTAATCGTCGTGTGTTGTTGTCCTTCTCCCTTTTTCACCATCGTTCAGTAGATTAGTTCTTTTCTGAATTTGTACATTACAAAATCTAAAGAAACTTCAAGTTACATTCAATGATAGTCTAAATTTTTAATAAGAATGAAAAAGAAGAGAGACACGACACGCATACCGTATTATGAATTATAACATACACACACATCTAATCATATCAGGGTTAAGGGTCATAACCATACAACATGTCATATAACATTCACAATATCTTTATGACATAAAATCTACTATGATTTCAACAAAGAATTATGAACCGCAATGCCACGGTACAACATCCCTGACGTAAAATTATTTTACATACTCATTGTATGAGTTGCTGCTATACCCGAGACCCTACTACCACAAAAATTAAGACCTTTCTATTCACAATAGTTTGGCTGAGACCTTGCTTTGTTCACAACACAAACTATTTCTGCTACCCACAAAAATTGAGACATTGTTGTTCACAACAGTTTGGCAAAGATCTTGTTGTTCACAACACAAACTGTTACATTCATAACAAAACAAAGACTCATAATCATGCAAATCATAGTAAACATCTCATGCAGTTTCTATATCACATAAAATCTAACTACAACTTAGTATACGTCTTCGCAAGCAGCTCTGATACCACTATTAGGATCTAGAGCGCTAAATGTCGAAAGCACAATGGAAAAACTAACTAGATCCTTCTAGAAGATCCATGTAAAAGAGAAAACTATATACTAAGTTTGTTAAAAGGAGTTATACCTTTGTTGTGTGAACATGAACTCTCGATGGTAACTTTGTCCTTAGTGGATCTTAGCATGATCAAGTGGCCACTTCTCTACGATATTCACACGAACACATTCTGTCCATCTCACACTCACGATTTAGAGAATAAAAACCACCTAAGGTTATGCTAGCAACCCTTCAAGGAAATTTCGGCTAAGAAGAAGTGGAGGAGGAAGAAAGCAAAAAATCATCTTTGGAAATGAATTCAACAACTTTTTGTACTCATCCAAGGAATGTCAAAGGTCATTTGGCTTTTTGGTCTTCCTTTGATTAATGAACCATTAAACTCTTTAATGGAAGGAATACAATAAGTCTTTTGCCTTTCGGTGTTCTCTTCCAATGCATGATTAGTCTAAATTAATCATCATTTCTCTTCTTTAATGAGTGGATTTAATTGAGTCTAACTCAATGAGTCTAACTCGGATTAGACTCCATCCAACATAATGAGTGTAACTTGGATTGAACTCATTAATCTAATAATCTTAATTATCTTATAATTAACTTTTAAGGCTAACACTAACAACCGCACCAGGAATCCCTCTGACCTGCTCACTAATTGTCTTCTTTCCTCCTAGTTGTGCTTGCAGGCATGCCCAACTCGAAGTCTTCTTTTAGTTAACATTTCAGCCAACTCACCGGTAGTTCACCTCTCACAGTTTCCAAACTGGATCAAATTTGACATCATCCGTGGAAACACTACACCTGATTTAGAATGTGAAGATGGATGACGTCAGAAAATTCGCTGCCACTACCATGATCCTATAGAATTTCGATAAATAGAGCACTACCACAGTGTAAGAACAATAAATCAGAGTTTTTTAGGTATTGCTCTCGTTTGAACGTTGTGCTAGAAGCTCACAGATCTTAATTCCAGCAGGATCCTTACTCTCCGATCCCTGGTCAGCAGATTTATTTTCTATTATATTCTCTCCCCAACTCTGTAGACCTTTGGGAGTCACAGATTGAGCACTACGACATCGTTATAGCCATTCGCTCAACATCGCTACTATCCCTCACTCGGCATCGCTATTGTCTGTCGCTTGGCATTGACATTATAGCCGCTCGCTCAGACTTACGGTAGGCTTAAAGCCCCTAGCCCAGCGATAACGATTCACTTATGGAGACTATGACCACTCGCTTAGGCGTACAATAGGCTATAGCCCCTAGCCCAGTGTTAGAACTCATGTTTCCACGTCGCCAAAGACATCTAGGCTTAGCACCCACTTACTTCAGGGCTTAGCTCCCACTAACATCAGAGCTTAACTCCCAGTGACTTCAGAGCTTAGTTCCCACTAACATTCGGGTTTAGCTCCCATTGAATTCAGGACTTGGGTCCCTCTGACTCTCAGGGTTTTACTCCCTCACATTGCAAGAGGTTTTTCTCTCACCGACTTAGGCCTTGCTTCCTTTAATTATCAGTGCTCAAACTATTCTCTCCCCAACTCCACAGGCCTTTGGGAGTCACGGATCGAGCACAATGTCACTATTACAATCGCTCACTTGGCACCACTATGATCATACACTTGGCATCAACACAGTCACTCGCTCGACAACACCACGAGCTCTGATCCCTCTCGACTCATGGGCCCTGCTCCCGCTCGACTCACGGGCTCCGCTCCTGCTTGATCCACATGATCCACTCCACTTGACTCAGGGCTTATCTCCCACTGACATTAGTGCTTAGCTCTCACTAACTTTAAGACTCACTCGGCATTCCTACAGTCGCTCGCTCAGCATCAACATGGCCCCTCACTCGACATCGACACGGTCGCTCGCTCGGCACCACTACAGTCGCTCATTCGACATCCATATGGCCACTTGCTCCACACCACTACAACCGCATGCTTGGCATCCCTACAGCCGCTTGCTCCGCACCACTACAACCACTCGCTCAGCATTCCTATAGCCACTCGTTCGGTACCACTACAGTCACTCGATCGGCATCCCTACAACCGCTCGCTCAACACCACTACAGCTGCTCACTCAGCATCCCTACGATCACTCACTCAGCATCATACTATGATCCCAACGATCTTACTGACCCTTCAGTCGGGAGAAATTCAGCTTTATGATAGGCTTAGTTTAGTCAGTTGGATTAACATATCCTTTAATGTAATTAAACTTGAAGGAGAGGCCTGTGATGTGGTGAATAGAAATGGAGACACATTGGTACGAGGTATTTTTTGGTATTTTGATTGCTTTTTCCCTTTTTTTAGGGATTGTCTTCATAGAAGGAAGGGGAGGTCCTTTTTTGCCAAGATGTCGCCTCTCACGCTGCACCACCTCCACCTTCCAGCGTTGCTGACTGCTCCCCATTCTAGTCGACTGTGCACCTTCCCACTCATGCCCTCGACCTCCCATTTTCCCTTTCACGCGACACCAGCTCTCTCGATCGACGCCATTAAACATTGAGAGAGGTATGTCTCCCTTCCTCTTCCTCACACCTTCTCCGATAGCTAGATCATCAACAAATTCCTTGCACCTAGCCACCAGAATCTCTCCAATGGCCAAATCCCCTCTCTCAAGCACGCTGGCAACCTCGTGCTACCTCCCTGTCGTCGGATGCCATGGACGACCTCCCTCCTTGCCATGTGCTCTCCGCCAGCAATGCCCTCCGCTAGCACTACTTCGAGCGACATTGCCGACCATAACGCTGGCCAAGCCACCTCAAGCAATGACCTCCCTCGCCGCCATCACTGAGCAATGACCTCTCCACTACTGATCTTTGGCTAAAATATTGGTGCAATTTACACTAATGATCTAACTCAGGTTTTGATGAATAATAAGTGGTTTAAAGTTAGAGTGTTTTGTGGTCTAATTACTTTACCAAGTGTGCAGGAGTCAACGAGTCTGGAGGACCTGACACTAGGTTGAAATCTAGCTAGGTCTGCTAGACCCGATAGTTGGTACTAAGTCTAGATAGGTCCACGGGATCCAATATTTGGCTGGAAGTTCGGTCAGGTCCGCGGGACCTAACACTAGCAGGAAGACCTAGTGGGTTAAAAATAAGTCAAGATACTGTAGTTGGTAAGTGGAGGTAAACAATTGGAGGAGAGATCCAGTGATGACGTGTTCCCAGTTGAGGGAACTATAGGCGTTGGTCTAGCTTAGATCCATTTGGGAAACCTAAGCTGAGACTTTGACTAAATCCTGGTCTTGAGGAGACAGAATCTAATTACTTATACTCTTATCATAATTATGCTATTATTTTACAGGATAAACATATTTTTATTTGTTTGGACTAACCCTTTTTGCAGCAAAAAAATGGCTAAAAAAGGGAGTCCGAGCGCCCAGAGTTAGTCCGTGCGCCCCGACCAAGTGCGCCTGGGTGGGTACCGCAGGCACCCGGACCAGAAAATTTATTGAAAATCTGAGTTGGAATGCGATGACTGGCCGAACCACGTTAATGGTCCAAGCGCCCGGAGGGGGTTCGGTGCCCGAAGGTGGATAAACTTCGTGGATAAAATTTTGATGAGAGATCGCCACATCAACATAGTCCAAGTGCCTGGAGGGGTTCTAGGGGCCCGGAATGAGCCTATAGAAGAGTCTTCGACTAGCAACTTCAAAAAATCATCTTCTACAACTTTCATATTCAAATGCTACTCCCAAAAGACTCCGATGACAACAAAATGCTGCTCTGGAATTCGAAGAACGAAGACTTCTTCGATTTCCTTTCTATTTGTCGGTAATAATTTTATTTTCAGTTCTGGTACTCAATATTTGTAATCCATTTATGAACTGATAGTGATTGCCCAATGAAAGCGATCAACGATCGCGGACACTTGAGTAGAAGTCGTCACAAGCTCCAAACCAAGTAAAATTTGGTATTATTAGCATTATTTTTTTTGTTTCCCTTTTCTACTGCATAACTCATTTTAACTCGTAATTTTCGACAAACGCTATTCACCCCCCTCTCTAGCATGTTTACGATCCAACACAAAACACCAATCTCCCCCTTTCTTCACTCTGATTGGTTGCTAGTCAGATTACTAGTCCTTCTCCCTCCCTGTCGGCCATGCCAACAATAGATCTCCATCCAGACGTTGCCCATTAGATGCCAGTCTCCATCTCACCGCTAGCTATTACCGAAGTCGATCTCTGTTGTGGATCTCCATGCTCCCTGTCGGTAGATCTCTCGTTGTTGTATGCCTCCGGGCTGCTATTGTTGTTCACTCCTTGTGGTGCTCCATGTTAATCCGGCCTTCTGGCCAATGTTTCTGAGTCACTTGTAGTTGTCTCCGGCTTTGCAGATCTAGCACATTTTCAGTCGACTTCACCGACCCCAACTAGCACTACATCTAGTCTTGCCGATTCGATACTCCAGGGGTCCATCTCCCCGATCCGATACTCTAGGGGCCCAGCTCCTTGATCGGACATTCAGTTCATGTCTGATTGGTCTTGCCATTCGGACACTCCAACTCATTGCCACTCCGATTCGATGCTTCTCCCATGCCCAAATATCTAGACATTTTGGCATGTATACTAACGTGGCATGTGGAGTAGTATGGTGGACGTAGCATGATCTCACGAGATCTTCCGCAGTGCCAGATACGGTTGATGAGACCTTCTGATATGGTGATGGAACATCTTTTTTACTATGATACAACATCCTGTCAGAAGCACATCATCCCTTTTGACAACTATGGATTTGACATCTCTTTTAGGTTATAAAAAGCTTCGCCTCCACATACTAAGGTATATACGCACGTGTCTATAGAAATACATATTACTTTACTGTTTATCTTCTTCATTCCTATTGCTAGAGACTGACTTGAGCATCAAAGTGGAAGACTGATGCAACCCAATCTCCCCCTAACGCTCTCTTCCCCTTTTCTCGTCTTCTAGCAGTTTTACGAGCATTGCTAACCAGGGATTTTTGGGGATTCCTAACTCCCTATTCCTGACTTGTTCTTGAAAGTCTAACGATTCAGTCGACCTAAATGACAGTTCACTTCTTCTTCCTTTGGATCATGACGACTTAATCCACATTACAACCAACTCACCGATAGTTCAAACCTCATCAATTTTAGATGGAATCACCAAGTATCCGATTTTACCATCCAATTAATCCATAGAGTTCGTATAATTTACAAACAAACATTAAAAAATTCAATATCAAATCCGATCACTTATGACGCGTTAAAAAGTTTTCTTCGATGTAGCATCGTTCTTTGCTCGCCTATCGAGTTCACCTTCTTACACGCCATCAACCAACACTTGCTTGAGTCTACTTGGCTCCGATGTGGCTTCAATCCCTTGAATTTTCCATATCATCCTAAACCCTTGCAAAAACACAACTAAAAAATTACTAATATTAATTTAGATGCACACAGTACAAACTTTGCAACATTTCCATTGATTTGCAAATTCTGAGGACTGACTAAACCCTAAACGATAGCATGTCATTTAAATGATGCATTAAATGAGGGCATCTTATGATTATTTTATTATTCATATAAGATTTTTAAAAAATATTTTCCAATATATATATGGAGCATGCCTTTCAATGATGAAAAATCTCCCACTGCTTCTCCAACAAATTCTTCAGCTCAATCACAACATGCCTTTCAATGGTTCATAAATAGAAGATCATAGGAATTTGTTCTCCATCTCAAGACTCAATAGTTCACTAGAAAGAACTGGTACACTCTAAGCGTAGTACCAAACTGTAAATTATACATAACTAAATGCAAACAAAACAAAGAGGGAGAACGAAATAGGAAAAGGGCCATCTAGCTTGGCATATTCAATCTTTATAGAGCATCTCGAGCAGCAATCCTACAGACAATTGCATCAGACAATGAAGATATTGCCAATTCCTCTGGTGTTATCTTATAATGCTGCGACGAGAAAAATATAAATAATAAGACCAACTTATCAAACGGGAAGATTAAACGTGTACACTAAAAGATGTGCCAAGAATCAAATGCATACCTTTAAAATGTGTGTAAGATTCGCTTTAGTCTCCAACTCTGCCAGATCAACCTCTTTCCCATTTATCAGCTCTGCCACATCTTTCATCTAGGTAAAATGAAAATGTTTCTAAATCTATGTTTAAACTCAGAATATATGTTACGCGCAATACAAAATTGTGGTAAACTTCTTAAGAGCCCATTTTTTGATTGTTATACAGCTATAAAACTTCTCCAACTTCTTAAAAGTAGTTTTGCTTTTAAATTTCTAAATTTTTCAACTCTACATTAGGTCTAACAGCAGGTGGTTTTTGCATGAAACAAAAGTTTCCAAAATCTTAGAATGATTGATTGGGCAAAGGAAAAACTAATGTTAACAAATAAAATATAAAAATTGAAACTCAGAATACTGGTAGCACTCTTCTTTAAAAATAATGAAAAAAAAATACCAGAAGAGCTAAGCGTTTCTGCATAACTAAGAGAGCTATAGACTAAGATCAGTGTACCTCATCTTGAGATGCAGCAAATCGTGCTGCAAGAACATATGTTGTATCATCAGAAATACCACATCGCTTCAAGGATTCAGAAATCTAGAAAAAGACCGTTTTGAGGAATTGTTATATGGAGTTTGTAAACAACATACAAAAAAAATGGAATATGACTTAATACATGTTTGGATCCTGAGTAGTTATAGATCAGTTCTGAATGAAGAGTTCGTGTAGTGAGTGATTCCCTTGATTTGGATAGAAGTGCCTTATGTGCAGCCGCTAAAACAGGGAAAATGTCCGGTACCTGTAGTGACAATGTAAATTAAAAGCTAGAAGGTACAATTTGGAAATCAAAAGATATCAGAAACACCACATTAAGAACACAGCCCAATTGCAGAGATACTGTGAAGTGTAACGAATGCTACTAGGATGAAAACTTCATATACATGAGCAATATTTTAGCACAAAGTTTTTTTTTTTTTAACAAGAGAAGCTCAATTAAAAGGGAGAAGAGGAAAACGAGCATACTAGCGATGCATTTAAAAGTGCTACTTCTGGTTCAAGTTTTCCTGTCTGTACAAAGTCAAGAAGTTGCCTGGCAATTAATAAGAAAAAATTGTTAACTAACCTTTAAACATAAAGCATTTATTTGCAAGTTACATACTCACTGTCTCAGATAAATTAGGCCATTGATGTCAAAATTCCTTTGACAGGTGAAACAAAATCCAAAAAATACATAGTATACTTAACAATTACAAACACTATTTAGTTTCAAAGCACACAAAATATGCACTATAATTCAAACTTTTGTCATAACAAAATTCATAACATGTCGGAACTTAAACAATCAGTGTCAAACATGTAAATTTCAAGTGTAAATACACTCGCATCAACTTCAACATTCTAATTGAGTGTAATACACTAAGATTTTGCACATGATAAATAAATTGTTGTCAAAGATTCATCAGATCTAAGAATCCCATAGAAAAGAGGAGCCATATAATGTTTCAGAAGCCCTTCCAATAGTAGGGCTTAGGTAAGTTTCTTTTGATGGATAAGAACCATCAGAATCACATTCTTATGAAACCACAGAAGCATAACCACACCTGCCACAAGGTTCCAATTAAGATGGAAATTTAAGGATCATTCATTTTATAAGCCACTGACCCATCAAATATTTATAGATCAAATAGCAAGAATGTGTTTAAGAAGCCCTTCAAATAGTAGGTTACGTGGTATTGTTCTACACAATTTTGTGGGAAACAATTCATTTTAATGGAAAATCTCTTCTCAAATAAAATAAATTCCTTCCAAGATTGCCAATTATTTCTTATAAGCATGTGATAAAGTAACTATCAGAAAAAGGAACTAATCCTAGATAGAATTAAATGAATAACTAATTCTAGAGATAATACGGCAGTACCTAATTTTAGAGAAAATAAAGGAAGATAATTCTTAATAATGGGAAATTGAAGCGATATTTAATATTTGCTGTTGACATTCCAAACAAGCAGCCAAGCTTTTTTTTGAAGCCCATGGGGGTTCAAAGGAGAGAGAAGTAGTTCATTTTTCCTTTTTCCCTTTCCCCTGTTCAGAAAACTGAAGCTCATCCGGAGCTGGGAAAAGAAGGAAAAGGATGTCGGAGATGACTAAAACAAGAGAATCTGAACAGAAGACTCGACTTAGTCCATCGAAGAATGATTGATGCAATCAACTGAGCAAAAAACAAACAGATAAAAAAACAGATAAATGAAATTTGAAGGAGCACATAGTGTAACATCAGGGAAAAATGCAAATCAGAGCAATAGGTGAAGGTTGTAACCTGCTATTGGTAACGTCGGTGAAGAGAGCGAGGGAGAGAGAGGTGGAACCGTTCACCTGGAATTCCTTCATTTCTTCCCACGCCCTTTCTTTCTTCCACTTTCCTTAGGAATCGCTCGAATAAGGCGCGGCCGTCGTAGTTGCCGCCGCCAAGGAGAAGCTGGGCGAGTGCACAAATGAGGGCAGAGTGTTATCGAAGGGCGAGCGTTGAGATGGTGATCCAACGGCTCAAACGGTTCTGGTGCCTGAGGAACCGACAGCTCGAACGGTTCCTCTGGTTGTAGTGCGTTAAGGAATTTTCCCAATTTCTGCGAATAAATTTAGTTTCTATTTATGTCGTTGAATATTTATATAATATTAAATTAAAAAAATAATCCTAAAATCTTAAATTATTATATTGAAATGAATTATAAAATATAAATACGATCCTTTAAAAAAAAGAATATGCAATATCTGAAATTAATTAATATACGATCATATACGGCTAGGGATGATAATTTCATCCGAACCCGATGGAGAATCCGACATCCGACCCGAATGGAGAAGGGTATGGAGGGACTATCAATACCTGATACCAGACCCGAATATCCGATTAAATAATATATATACATATATTAAAGAAATTTTCTTTTCCTAAAATCAACTTATTATTTTTGTTGATATTAGGAGGAGACTATATAGATGTTTAATCTATTTTTTAATTATATATATATATATATTTTAATAGGTTGTTAATTTTAATATATTTTTGTTGAATGATAATAGTTGGAAAGAAAGAAGAAAAATTATAACTATAGAAGATATCCGATCATTTAATGGGTATGGGTATACTGATCGGAGATCCTATACCCGATGGGTATGGGGACGGAGGATATAAAATTTGACCCGAATTCGACCCATTGTCATCCCTATACACTGCCCATTTGTTTATCTACTTCAAGTCTAATTTCTTTCACGTGTGTCTCATCAAGATGACATAACGATGATTCTTTTATTTAAGATTTAGGATTTAGAATAGGGGTGTTAAAAATAAATTTAACTTATTGGTTGATATCATGATGATATTAGATAGTACAGATATCATAATGGGAGAAGTTGATCGTTAAAATGATAATTGATACGATAGAAGTACAAACTATCAATTCTTTTTCTACATCGGAATCCTTAAAAGAGGTCTATGGGATCATATGGACTTTTGTACCCACTTTAATCCTTATATTGGGAATTACAATAGGGATACTAGTAATTGTGTGGTTGGAAAGAGAAATATCTGCAACGCTACAACAACGTATTAGGCCTCAATATACTAGCCCCTTGGGAATTATTCAAGCTTTGACAAATGGAACTAAATTACTTTTAAAAGATCTTCTCTTGTCTAGAGGAGATCTTCGTTTGTTTAGTATTAGATAGTCTATAGTAGTCATATCGATTCTAGTAAATTAATTAATAATCCCTTTTGGGTATCGTCTTATTTTAGTCGATCTCAGTATAGGTGTTTTTTTTTATGAACCGTCATTTCAAGTATTGTTTTTATTGGACTTCTTATGTTGGGGTATGGATCGAATAATAAATCAATCGAATCTAATTCCATTTGAAAAATATCAAATTTAGATTGAGAAATTTTAAATTCGGATAAGGTTGAGAGTTTTCATATTATAGTAGAGGTTGACGTAAATTGGCTTGAATTTAATAGATTTTTAGGATAAATTTAATTTAATTTTTAAAATTAGGTATATCAATATTAAGATTAGTATGTTAATGAAGTATTGAGAAAAAAATTATGAAAAAATAATTTAAAAAAAAAAGAAGGTAGGGTTGTAGTATGACCAAAAGAAATTCTGTCTTCCTTTCCCAAACTTTTAAAAAATTAGATTTTCTTAGTTTAGATTTTTGCCAAAGTTTTAAATAGAAAGGAAATTGAATTTTTATCTTATACCATTATAAGTTTCCTTGGGTCCTAACTCCAATACGATCCCATGCTTCATTAATATTTATAATAATCCTAAACTAATTACACGATAATTCAAATAATTAAGCGTTGAGTTAATTAATATTTATAATTGATCCTGCCCGAGTGTGAGTAGACGGACGCTGAGAAAATGGTGTTTACTGATCCGGTAGCAAAGGAGGGGTTCTATACGGACAGAGGTTAAGGACACGTGGAGGTCAAGGTCGAGACGATCGACGTAAAAGGTGAGCTGAGCGGGAGGTCACCTTATCGATCGGTCGCGGCAGAAGGCCAGGTCAGCAAGGAGATAACTCAGCTAAGGTTCGAGTTTCCGACGCTCAAGAATTCACATACGACAGTTGATTGGGCCGAGCGGCCGCTCAGCTGGGCTGTAGGCCAACATAGGCGCTATTCATCCGAGCATATGACCGAGCGGCCCACTCGCTCGGCCCCTCCTGCGTCCTTCCGAACGACCAGTATGGGTGAGGCGCGGTCCCGCTCGGCCCGACCAGTATGGCCGAGCGTCTCTCCCGCTCGACCCGATAAAAGACAGAAGGTGCAGAAGAGTACAAAGGGGACGGCCAGAGATATCATTTTCGAGATATGTGCCGCCGACAAACAGCATAGTCGGCGGCTGGACCAGACAGAAAATCGTACTGTGGAAGTTTCCACTGTCATGTCAGAGATATGTTCGGACAGTTGCGGTAAGGCGTCAGGCGTGCTTTTCTGACACATCCATTTTGAGTTATGTTTGGGGAAGCGCTCACGCGTCGAGGAGCGTGCATGCGCTTCCCCGGGGCCTATATAAGGACCCCCAAACTTCGACGGAGGTATACAATCATCCACACTGTACCTACAGTTCTCATTATCTTGCTCCAGCTTTCTTCTCGCCTGACTTGAGCGTCGGAGGGTCGTCACCGGGAACCCCTTCCCAGCCCGACTTTGTTGCAGGTTCGCCGGAGGTCCACCTCATCCCGACGTCTACACGAAGCCAGCATAGAGCGCCACGTCCCCAGCATTCATCAACTCATAATTCGGACAGGATCATTAATGTTGACTGGATGTCGACTGAAGGTGATGCGGACTTCCGACGAGCTAAGCCTGCAACACAGAGTCGTTAGTGCCAAACCAGGGAGGGGTTCCCCGGTGATGACCCTCCGACGCTTAAGTCAATCACCGACAAGCGAACGAAGAATGAAGTAGAAAGTAGCAGCGTAACTGTAGCTACAGTAATCCAAAAAAATTTCTTCCTTAATTTATTATTTCACGAATTCCTCAAAAAGTAGATTCGTCCAAATGTAAAATCTTAAAATCTAATAATTACTAATTCAAAAATCCAAACAATGAAATTAACAATTTTTTGTTCTCGAATATCCCATTCATCAATTAATTTCTTATAACGCACTCCATTTTTCTTTGACAAATAGGCCAGCATATATATGTCGACGTTCTTCAGAGGTGTGTGCACGCTTCCCGAGGCGTGCACGCTTCTCAAAGCATACCTGGAAAGGATGTGCTAGAAAAGCGTATCCGACGTCATACCTTAACAGTCCGGGCATATCCTTGACGTGACAGTGAAAGATTCAACTGTACGATTCTCTGTCTGACCTGCCGCCGACCACGCAACATGTCAATGACACTGATTCCCAAGAAGATATTACCAACTACTCCCTTTGTCTGTTATTGGGCCGTGCGGGAGAGCCACTCGGCGAGTCGGTCGTTCGGACGATGCAACGGCCGAGCCGAGCGTCCGCTCGGCCGATGAGCTGCTGACAGCTACATTCCGTCGGGCGAAGAAGTCATGCCTGTCAGGTCAAGGCTGCATTCACTGTTTGCCCGAGCGGGATGACCGCTCATCCTTTGTGCCTCCCTGGTTGAGCTTCATGAGCGTCGGAAGCTCGGTGTCTGACCGAGCTGCCGAAGTGTTGGACCGGCTACTTTATTTGCTGACCGGGAAGGTAGTTCACCCGATCGGACGCCCGTCTAATGTTGACTACCTGCCGGACGGATCATATCTTACCACCGGATCAATAATAATTTCGGAATAAAAAGGAATAAAGTGTTTTTATCCAAATTCAGATTTGGATTTAGGGATTTTAAGTTGTACTTTATTCGAGTCTGAGTTAGATTTGAGTAGATATTTTTTTAATAAAATCTTTACTCAATTAAATTCAGCTGATTCGTCCGAATTGACAGGCCTTATTTAGGGTTTTTGCAGATAAATAAAAATGATAATTATGATCATATAAATACGGATCACATTGATTGAAATGATCATTGTCCTGTACATCAATGCTAATCTTCTTTATAAAAAAAGACACAAAATTTACTAGTCAAAACAGCAGCTTCAAAGCCCTGGTAAAGTGATCAGTTAGAACCCACTGCGTTGCACCGTCGCCGCCGGCGAACTGCACCAGTTCTTCCTCCACCCGTCATCCGCTTCGTCGTATCATCCTGTACACGCTGATTACAGAGAAAAATGGGTAGCAAATTATAGATTAAAGACGCCGAGTTATTAATTAAAAAAAAGCAACGAGAAAAGAGCGCCGACGACGGTTCGCCGGAACCCAGGCACCGCGTCCTTGAGGTAGCCGGCGGAATCTGTGACGCGGCTCGGCTATCCTGCCGGTGCCTCCCGTTCACGTACCGGTACATCCATATGGTTCCGGCCACCGCCGCGGCGGCGACGCCGCAGGCCGAGAGCGTCACGGTCACCGCCGCGAACAGGAAGATGGCTGCGGGGACCCATATGGGGCTGGTGAGAAGCAAGATGGGGCCGAGGAAAGCGAAGGTGAGTAGGGCGGCGATGAGGGTGGCGCCGGCGAGGAGCACGAAGATACCGCCGAAAATGACGAGGGTGAGCAGGCCGACGAGCTGGTTGGAGTCAGGCACGCGGTTGCAGAGAACTCCTTTCCACGGCTCCGCCATGGAATTGTAAAGCAGTGGCACGTCCTGTGATGGAGGAAGAAGACGATCGAGGAAGTGAATTTAATGGCGTCGCTCGCTGCAAAAGACTCGTTCTCGTCGTGCATGATAAGTTGCACAACGGATAAAATATTCATGTCGATCTTATATTTATCATCGTTATTTTTTTTTCAATTTAGATGGATATTTCGATTGTTATCACCTTGAATATTCCAAACGTACCCATTGTATGACTTTATCTAAAATTTTAAAAAATTATTTATTTATTTATTGACAAAATCAGAAAGTACCCCATCCATCAACCCTATGTAAAATTATAAAGTTATCCTCAGTTAATAGGCTAGTTATATCAATAGGATAAGTCTTTATTGTATGTGATGCACAAGGTTAGATATTTAAATACATGAAATGTTAGTGAACAAACTTAGTATTAATATAATATTAATTTATTTATGTTCGTTCAATAAATATAAAATTAATTAAATAAATAATTTATTAAATTAAATAAATAAATTTGAACAAAATGACCTCAACCGTCCATTCATTTCCCACTCCAAGGCACTGAGAAAGGGAGGTAAATGATGATATTGAACTACGTTCTAGGTGGGAGAAACTAATTGCTTAAGGAAATGAACTCTTGGAGCTACTCTAAGTACCAACTTGATTATAACATCTACGGTTTATAACTGCTACACTATAAATATTATTGAACGTGATAAATTATAGCAATTATAATTTAATAAATATGAATATTAGATGAATAGGTTAGTCATTACAAAACTATAACAGCTAGCTTGAAATAGTTATGAAATCATAACTTCTGCAACTTAAATATTATTTAATAAGCCAAGTACATTCCGAACTGTTGAGGATTTAAAATCAAAATCAATGTATTTAAAAATTGAAATCCATCAATTGAAATTTTAAAACTGATCAAAATAGTGCACTTATAAGATAAATATCTAATTCCGAATTTGTGAGGGGGCACTCGTGGGATGGATGTTTTTTAATAATAAAATAATATTAGCGTCTGATCCAGCTGTTTGAAAGTCGAAGAGATGGATGTTGATGACGTGACGTTTTTATTGACCTTCGGTGGATTTCACATTCGCCTGTAATACAAGCAGCGTCAGTACCGAACCAAGAAAGACATCCCGACGATGGCCCTTCGACGCTCAAGTCAGTCTTCGGTGGAGCAAGAAGGAGCAAGAACTGTAGCGCAATAGTAGAAATCACGAAAAAAGCATACCTCCGCCGATACTTGGACCCCCTTTATATAAAGCTCCGGGAGCGCGCGTCCATGCTTCCCAAGACGAGCACGTATCTCAAAGCTTTCCCTGAAAAGACGTGTCGATAAAATGTCTCTGACACAATACCTTAACAGGTCGAGCATATCTTTGAAGTGGCAGCGGAAGATTCCGCCGTACGATCCTCTGTTTGACCATGCCGCCTATCAGCGGTGCTAGCTCCAAAAATGATATCCAAAGATAGTTTGCTTTGTATATTGCTTGGCTGAGCGGAATGGTCGCCCCGCTAGAACTCTGTTGTCCTGTCCGCTGTCGCGCCGAGCGGGATAGCCGCTCGCCCGGAACTCCATTGTCCAAGTGTCGTCTGTTGCCGGACCGAGCGGAATAGCCGCTCGGCAGGTAGTTCACTATCCGCATGCTCAACTATGTCAAGTCTGCTGCTAGGCCGAGCGGGGGAGCCACTCGGCTCGGTTTCTGAGCGCCCCTTGAGCGTCGGTTTGATTACTCCGTGTCGAAGACGGTGGGTTGGCTCTTAATCCCTCAGCTGGAGTCACTACAAGAAAACAGGGTTTTAGAGACGAAAAATTCGTTTCTGAAGGATATTTTTCTGTCTCTAAACAATATTTGAAACAGAATATTCCGTCTCAACATTCCGTTATTGAAAACCCCATAGCTAATTTTGAGACGGAACTATTCTGTCTCTAATTTCATAAACATATTGAAAAATCGTTTATATATCTGTTTTTAATTTGACCAAATGAAATTATTTTTAAAAACAAATTCGGTCTCTAATTTTGTTTTAAATTCGTTATTAGTCTGTCTCAAATTATATAACACGTATAATTTTAATCTGTTTATAATCCGTTTACAATCTTGTTTATAAATCCGTATATAACATTCGTTTATAATTTGATTTTAAATCTGTCATTAGTCTGTCACAAATTATATGTTAAATATAATTATAATCTGTTTATAAATCTGTTTACAATCATGTTTATAAATTCGTATATAAATTTCATCTCTAATTTTGTTTTAAATCTGTTATTAATCTGTCTCAAAAAATATATCAAAAATAATTTTAATTTGTTTATAAATATGTTTACAAAATTCATATTTGAATTTATCAATAATTTTTATTATATTATATTTTTTTTCTCATCTACATATTATTTTAGCATAAACAATCACACATTTCAAATAAATTAAAAATATTTGAAATAATTAATTTTTAATCCAAAAATATCATATCATCCAAATATTCATATTATCTAACTAAATCTAATTTTTATTTCGTTTATCACAATGCTCACGGGGACCAGATCCTCCTAGATACAAATGATTTGTATATCCCGCCTCTTGAATCATCTTACGAACCATCTCCTTGAGATTTTCTTCTCTTTGTCTACCTTCCTCCATAAGTTTTTATTTCTTTTGTCTACTTTCCTCGATAAGTTTTTTTTCTCTTTGTCTATTTTCTGTGATAACGAGTTACAATTTGTTTTTGCTTTCAATAATTTCTTTCTCCATCCTCTTACTAGTAGCACACGTGTCTTCAATTTCTTGTGATAGTTCTTTGTTTTTCTCATTGGAGCACATTTCATTAGAACTTCCATTGTATGATCTTCCAAAGTGTTTATTGCGTCCAAATCCATACACCCTTCCCTTATATTGGCCACCCACCACATCCTAGGACAAATAAATACATATAATATATGTAATTTAATAAATACATTATCAAGATAAAATTTACGCACCTGTACTTCATGTGGTAAGTTGTCAAGTTCAAGCATTGTATCATGTTGCCTACATACATCATCATTAAAGTAAATATTATGTAACTCAATGTTTTATTCAAATTTAATTTGTATATCATTAATAAAAAAAAAATACATTACATACTCATCTTATATTGTAAGAGATTGTCATCTACTTCGACCTCTCCCCTTGATCTTCCTTTACTGGAACCAATATCTTTCCTTCCTCTGTTTGACATCCCGCATCATATAAATAAAAAATTCAGCAAAAGAGAATACAAGAAAAAGTTCAGCAAAAGATAATTATAGTAAACAACAAATAAAATTCAGTATACAAAATTTCTGAAGTGAACAACAAACTTTGGAAGTGAACAGCAATAAACACTATGCAGTACAAATTTCTTTGGAGATAGTTTGATCAATGGTGTTCTCCTAAAAAAAGAATCCAAAAATATATGCAACAAGATCATTGATGACTATAAGCAATGCTGGCAAGAGAAGCATGTAAAAGATAGGCATTCATGGTTGATAGACAAATAACTAACATACAAGTGCTGGACCCTACATGTTGGAGGCACAATTAAGACCATCTTCTTTCCAAGATTTGATGTCACAAATGGATTTATGATGAGTTGTATTAGTTTAGTAATGTATTCAACATTCATGCATTGCAAAATAAACATCAAGCACGTAAGCTATGGACACACAATTAAGTAAAATTGTGATAATGATCTCATACTATATCAAAATATCAAACATATCACGCCACTAAAAGATGCATATTGATCCTGTCCGAAAGCTGAATCAACGGACGTTGGGCACGTGGCGCTCTCCTTCTCGCTGACGTAGATCTTCGGCCGGTCGGACGGCGCTCTGGCGAACCTGCAAAGATGTCGGGCCGGGAAGGGGTTCCCGGCGACGACCCTCCGACGCTCAAGTCAGGCAAGCAAGTAACGAAGAAGTGGCTCCAAATATCGTAGCATGTGTACCTCAGGCGAAGGGTGAGGGCCTTTATATAGGGCTGTGGAGAAGCGAGTGTACACATACCGAGGTGTACACGTGTCCTTCCCCATACCGTAGTGTGGGCTTGTCAGAGGAGCTTACCTGACACCATACTGCTACAGTTTGAGCACGTCTCTGATGGGACAGCGGATCCTTCTGTCATAGGATCTTGAGTATGGCCTGAACGTAGAACATGCCCGCTGTCAGAAAAAGATGTCCCGCCCTTTTCCCCTTACTCCCTGTCGGGCGTCCGGTCGGCCAGCCTCCGCCTTACATCCGGCCGGACATATATAGTGGTCTACTTGGAGATTCTCGGTAATATGCTTTGTGGAGACTGTTAGCAGTATGCTACCTTATGTCTTCGGCCGAGCTTGCCCTCCGCTCGGCCCTACGATCCTATTCCATGAGCGTCGGGGCCCCGACTCCCTCCGGGGCACCTTTTGCTATTAGTTGGACACCGGTCGGCCGGCCTGGCGGTCGGCCAACCCTTATCCGATCGGCCTATTGATCCAACCTTTTCTCGAGTGTCCGGTCGGTTCATCCCTCTACTATCGACCACCTGGCATTTTGACTTCCACGTGGCGTTGACTCCTCAGAATGGGGGTCTCCTGTTCTTACTGCCGGATCACTTGCCTCTCCTTCAAGTCTAGTCGAAGGAGGCGATTAGTCCGACTGACTGGACTGCGAGTTTAGCCGGGCGGCTCCTTCGTGCCATTACCCTCCGCTGGGCCTCCCGTAGGGATGGCCGTAAGGTTAGTCAACAGCAACATTCCTCGAATCTCCTCGTAATCTGCGCCAATCTCCGACATTAAGGCGGAGCATGCGCTCATTAAATGCATCGAATGGCTGACTGCCACGTGGCGCCCTGCCATCATCGTACGACGGCGGCATGGTCGAGCGACGAGATCGAGGCGGTTTGAAATGAACGGCTGGATGTGTGCTTTGGCTCCCGTGACCTGGATCCGACGGTGGTGGCCGCCCGGCCTCCACCCTATAAAATCTTCGTTTTCTCCTCCGTCGTCTCACTTCCTCTTTCGCGTGCCCCCGGTTATCCTTCGCGTTCTAGAGCTCCGGCATCGTGTTCTCTTGCTTCTGGCGATCCCCGGTGTTCTCCCTTTGACCCTCCTTTTTCTCGTAAGGTTCTCCTCTTTTGTTTCTTGTTTCCAGTGCTTTCTTTACATATCTTTCCCCAGTTTTCGCTCCCAGGGTACTCTTTTCGCTTACTGTCGTCTTTCTTCTGCCTTTTTGCCTTTTCGATTTCTTCCGATCGGACCATGGCTAGTTCTTCTCATCCTGAAGACCAGTCCCTCGGCCCTTGGTACACTACCATGCAATCACGATTCGATCAGCGTGACTTTGATATCCTGACCGATAATTTTGAAATCCCCGTTGATTTTGAACTTCTTTTAGCCGGTCCTTCCGCTCGGCCACACAGGCCGCCGCGCGGAGCTTTCTGTGTCTTCCGCGACCAGTTTACTGCCGGTCTGCACTTCCCTGTACATCCCTTCATTATAGATGTTTGTAACTTTTTTGGCGTTCCACTCGGTAGTCTAGTACCCAACACCTTTCGTCTTCTCTGTGGTGTTGTTGTTTTGTTCAAGATCCACAACATCCCCCTCCGACCGGAGGTCTTTTATTATTTCTATTACCCCAAGCAGTCTGAGCCGGGCACCTTCATGTTCCAAGCTCGGCTCAGCTTAGTCTTCTTTAATAAACTGCCTTCTTCTAATAAACATTGGAAGGAGTATTTTTTCTATATTCGCATGCCCGATCGGGCCAATTTCTGGACCAAGTGGCAGATCGACCTATCCCCCGCTCCAGAGCTGAAGAAATTCAAGACCCGACCGGATTACCTCCATGCTGCAAATATGCTAGCCGGTCTGCGGCTTGACATCAATAAGCTTCTTCACGAAGGAGTGATGTACATCTTCGGCCTAAGTTCAATGCGGACCCCTCTTCCGAGCAGCTTCGGTAAGAATTTTACTTGGGGATATGCTTTGATTGCTAACTGATTTCTCTTCTTTCCTTTGCAGCGGCTATCGTCATGGAGTCGGTAATGGCTGGCATACTCAAGAAGAAGGCGGCGGCGCTCGAAGCCGCGGCAGCCAAAGAAATGGAGACGCTCGGCATCCAGCCGGTCGGCTCGCATGAAGGGGAAAGCGGGACTCAGGAAGAGTCAGCCGCTCAGGCCTCTCATCAGAACGTGGCAAGCGGAGCCACCCCCAGCAGAGGACCAACTGCCCAAGAGGAAGGTTCGGCTCGGGAGAAAGAGCAACCTCGACAAAAGAGGCGCCGGGTGGAGACTCCCCTGCGATCGGCTACCTCCGCAATCCAACCATCCGAGCGGGACACTGCCACTGCTCGCGGCAAGGCTCCAGAAGTCGAAGCCATTTCGTCCGACCGGACGCCCTCTGAATGGGACGAGCCGGCAGCCCCGATTGAGGTTATTCCAGTCAGCACCCTTCCGCCCGCTCGTCAACCAGTCCAGCGCTCAACCATTCATTCTCAGTTTTCGGCGCCGGCTTCTGATCCTCTTCCGACCTCCGATCGGACGACCCCCAGTCATGGCCGCACTGTACGGGCCTCTCTTCATCTCTCGACTGAAGAGCTGCTGCCAGAGGCCGACCGCCCAACCGTGCCCGAGCACACCATCACCTTGAAGGGGCCCCTAGCTGAGATGTGGGCCGACGCTCGGGCGCGCGTCGCGCTGATCCCCCTCCGAAATTTGGCTAATAGCCATATGCAGGAGGCCACGGGGGTAAGTTTGTTTTCTTCGAAGTTTGGTATGGATTATCTCCGCTCGTCCACTAACAACTTCTAATTCTCTCGCCAGAGATGGGTGGAGGAGATAGCTGTCTCCAACCGCCTGGCGATGGTGGACGAGGAATTAAGACAACTGAAGGCGGCTAGCGGTCCGTCCGGCTCTCAAGGCCCTTCGTATGCCGAGCTGCAAAAGGAGCTGAAGAAAGCTCAAGATTTGTTGGCGGCCGAGCAGAAGAAGACGGTCGATCAGGCCCACGCCTTGGCCGAGTCCGAGTGACAGGTCAAATCGCTCGACACAAAAATAACCCTGGCCACTACTCGCAAAAACACGGCCATCTCCGATCTGGAGAAAAAGAATGTGGAGGCTCGGGGCCTAGAGCAGAAAGTAAAGGGGCTGATGGACCAGCTCGATAGCGAGAAAGCAGGCCGCTCGGCTGACGCACTGAAGCATATAGACGAGCTGAAAACTCTGCAGGAGTCCCTCGACGCGTCTCAATTGGTCTTCAAAGAATATCAAGAGGCTGAGCCGAGCCGGGTCACCGCCTTGAGACAGAATTACATCCGCTCGCCCGAATTTTCAGAGAAGGTTTGCGAGCGGATGTACACTGCCTTTGACCTCGCCATGACCGCCACCACCGCATATTTGAAGTCCAAGGGGCAACTTCCCGAGTCCTTCACCATCCCGGCTGCAGATCAAGTGGCGCTCCTTGACAATATCCTCAAGGATCTTTATGATTATTTAGAGTAGAAGCTTAAATGTAATCTAGCCGTTCGGCTATAAACTACCCCCTTTTTGTAATTTGGCTGCTCGGCCTTATTTTCTTTAATGTAATCTCCTTTTGCTTGCTGTTTCTTTGATATGATATCTCGAATGGAAGTTTATCTATGTGCCGACCACCCGCCTTTTATCACACTTAGATGCCGATCGTTCGCTAAATATGTGACGTTCCCCTTAGCAGAGATCGTTGGCTAGATACCAATGAAGTACCTTTGGGTATAGGGCCAAGCGGATCGGATATAGGAGCAGTTGAACGATATTGACGCTTTGATAACAGTTCTTTGGACACTTGCCGTCCTTATTGCCTTCTTCCGCTCGGAGGGTTTATAGACGCCAGCTCGTCTCTCGATTTTTAACGTCGGAGCTCGACGGTCTTCCGCTCGGAGGGTTTATAGACGCCGGCTCGTCTCTCGATTTTTAACATCGTAGCTCGACGGTCTTCCGCTCGGAGGGTTTATAGACGCCGGCTCGTCTCTCGATTTTTAATGTCGGAGCTCGACGGTCTTCCGCTCGGAGGGTTTATAGACGCCGGCTCGTCTCTCGATTTTTAACGTCGGAGCTCGATGGTCTTCCGCTCAAAGGGTTTATAGACGCCGGCTCGTCTCTCGATTTTTAACGTCGGAGCTCGACGGTCTTTAAGGCTAATTTGAACATTGCTGTTCGACGAAGTCATTTGTCATCCTTTATCATTTTTGATGCCTGCATTACAAGTATCTAGGCGACCAAAGCATATGCAAAATTACATCAGCGCACCTCTTACCCAGCTCGGTATGGCTGGAGATGATTCGCGCTCCATGGTCGATCTAACTGCCGCCCGTCTTCATCCTCAAAATAATAAGCGCCCGAGCGGAGCTTTTCGATGATTTTGAAGGGGCCCATCTAAGGGGCTTCCAGCTTGCCGACGTCGCCGACCGACTTTACTTTCTTCCAGACAAGGTCACCAACTTGGAACGATCGAGGAATTACGCGCCGGTTGTAATTTTGCTTCATACGTTGTCGGTACGCCATCAGCCGAACGGACGCCTTGGCTCGCTCTTCTTCGACCAGATCCAGCTCCATGTTCCTCCGCTCGGCGTTATTATTATCATAATTCTGGATCCGGACGGACTCTACGCCGACTTCGACAGGAATAACTGCTTCGCCGCCATACACCAAGTGAAATGGTGTCACGCCCATGCCCTCCTTCGGGGTCGTTCGGATGGCCCATAGGACGTCTGGAACTTCATCCACCCAGCTTCCTCCCAAATGGTCAAGCTGAGCGCGCAAAATGCGAAGAATTTCCCGGTTGGCTACTTCGGCTTGGCCGTTACTTTGGGGATAAGCCACGGACGTGAAGTGTTGTTCGATGCCATAGCTTTTACACCAGTCTTCGAGCAACTTTCCCGCGAATTGCCGCCCATTGTCGGAGACGAGTCGGCGGGAGATGCCGAACCGGCAGATGATATGTTGCCAAATGAACTTCTTGACCATCTGCTCGGTGATCTTGGCCAGTGGCTCGGCCTCCACCCATTTGGAAAAATAATCGACAGCCACTAGTAGAAATTTCCTCTGCCCGGTCGCCATAGGAAACGGACCAACAATATCCATTCCCCATTGGTCGAACGGACAGGACACTGTAGCTGCCTTCATTTCCTCCGACGGTCGGTGGGAGAAGTTATGGTACTTCTGACAAGAAAGGCACGTCGCCACGGTCCGAGCGGTGTCTGCTCGCAGGGTTGGCCAAAAGTATCCGGCCAGCAGGATCTTCTTAGCCAACGATCGTCCGCCCAGATGCCCCCCGCACGATCCTTGGTGCACTTCTTGGAGGATGTACGCCGCGTCTTCCGAGCTCACACATTTCAACAGAGGCCGGGAGAAAGCCTTCTTGTAGAGTTGGTCTCCAATGAGCGTGAACCGACCGGTTCTCCTTCTTAATAGCTGGGTCTCATCCCGATCGGACGGTGTAGCACCCGAGCGGAGAAACTCCAAGATGGGTGTCCGCCAGTCGCTCGGAAACGAGAGGCCCTCCATCCGATCGACGTGCGCCACCAAAGATACTTGTTCAATTGGTTGTTGAATAGCGATCGGCGTTATTGAGCTTGCGAGTTTGGCTAATTCATCGGCCGCCTGGTTCTCCGCTCGGGGTATCTTCTGGATAATAACCTCTCTGAAGTCGGCCTTGAGTTTCTCGAAGGCTTGAGCGTAAAGCTTGAGCCGAGCGTTGTTGATCTCAAAAGAGCCTGAGAGTTGTTAAGCGGCCAATTGCGAATCTAAATGCAGCGTCACCCGTCTGGCCCCTACATGCCGGGTGGCCTGTAAGCCGGCTATAAGGGCTTCATACTCTGCTTCATTATTCGTAGCTATATAATCAAACCGGACGGATAGATACATCTTTTCTTCTTGGGGAGAAAGCAATAATATACCAATACCGCTCCCGAGCCGAGTGGACGATCCTTCCACAAATATCTTCCACATGGCTTCGGGTTCTGGCCTTTGTACTTCAGTGATAAAATCCGCCAAGGATTGCGCCTTTATCGCCGACTGGGGCTGGTATTGAATGTCAAATTCACTTAACTCCGTTGTCCATTTGATGAGCCGCCCGGACGCTTCGGGATTCAACAACACCCTTCCCAGTGGGATGTTCGTCCAGACGATGATAGTGTGAGCCAAGAAATAGAGACGGAGGCGCCGAGCAGCGAGGACCAAAGCGAAAGCCAGCTTCTCGAGCCCAGTGTAGCGTGATTCAACATCTTTTAAAATATGGCTCAGAAAATATACAGGCTCTTCTCCGCTCGCCCTAACTAGTGCCGAGCCGACTGCTTGCTCTGTTGAAGATAAGTAGATACAAAGTGGCTCACCCATAGTTGGCTTGGCTAGTACCGGGAGAGAGTTCAAATATGTCTTCAGGTCTTCGAACGCCCGATCGCACTCTTCGTCCCAGTGGAACTTAGTGGCTTTGCGCAAGATTTTGAAAAAAGGTATGCTTCGGTCGGCAGTCTTGGAGATGAATATGGACAAAGCAGTTATCCGACCGGTCAAGCGCTGCACTTCCCTCAAATTTCTTGGGGGCGGCATATCTTGTAGGGCTTTCACTTTGCTGGGATTTGCCTCGATGCCCCGCTCTGTCACTATGTAGCCCAAGAAACGCCCGCCCTTGGCTCCGAATAGACATTTCTGGGGGTTGAGCTTAACTCCATACCTCCTCAGCGTTCTGAAGGTCTCTTCCATGTCTTCAAAGAGATCGGCCGCTCGGACGGACTTGATGAGAATGTCATCCACGTATACTTCCAGATTTCGCCCGATCTGCTCTTTGAACACTTTGTTCATCAATCGCTGATAAGTGGCTCCCGCGTTCTTTAGTCCGAACGACATCACATTATAGCAATAGGTGTCGTCGGCTGTAACAAAGATGACTTTTTCTTGATCTTCTCGGGCTAGTGACACTTGATGATAGCCTTGATATGCGTCGAGCATGCATATCAACTCGCAGCCGGCCGTAGAATCCACCAGTTGATCGATCCGGGGCAGAGGATAAAAATCTTTTGGGCACTCCTTGATAAGGTCCCGGAAATCGATGCACACTCTCCATTTATCGCCCGGGTTGGAGACTAGTACCACGTTCGCCAGCCAGCTAGGGAACTGGACCTTGCGTATGTGACCGACCTCCAAGAGTTTCTCGACCTCCAATCGGATGATTGCATTCTGTTCAGCGCTGAAGTCTCTTTTTCTCTGCTTCACCGGCCGAGCGTCCGGTCGGACGTGTAGCTCATGCTACGCTATACTCGGTGAAATTTCGGGCAGCTCATGCGTCGACCAGACGAAGACATCACGGTTTCTTTGGAGGCATTTGATCACTTCCTCTTTCTGGTTGGCCTCCAGATCGGCCGCAATGAACGTTGTTGCCTCCGATCGAGTTGGGTGAATCTGCACGTCCTCTTTTTCTTCATAAACCAAAGAGGGAGGTTTTTCAGTTATAGCGTTCACCTCGATTCGTGGTGCCTTCCGGGCGGCATTGGCTTCAGCTCGGACCATCTCGACATAGCATCACCGAGCTGCCAGTTGATCTCCTCGTACTTCTCCCACCTTGTCTTCTACGGGGAACTTGATTTTCTGGTGGAAGGTGGAGACGGCTGCTCGGAACTCACTTAGAGCCGGTCGTCCCAATATGACATTGTACGCCGACGGAGAGTCCACTATGACGAAGTTTGCAGTCCGCGTCCTTCTGAGCGGCTCCTCTCCCAGTGATATGGCCAGCCGGATCTGTCCGACCGGCTGAACTTCATTGCCCGTAAACCCGTAAAGGGGAGTTGTCATGGGCAGCAGCTCGGCTCGGTCAATTTGTAGTTGCTCGAAGGCCTTTTTAAACATGATGTTTGCCGAGCTTCCCGTGTAAATAAAAACGCGGTGTATAGTGTAATTGGCTATTACTGCTTTGATGAGAAGAGCGTCGTCGTGGGGAACTTCAACTCCTTCCAAGTCCCTGGGCCCGAAACTGATTTCGGGTCCGCTTGCCCGTTCCTGGCTGTAGCCGACCGCATGGATCTGGAGCTGCCGGACGCTCGCCTTCCTTGCTCGGTTAGAGTCGCCTCCGGTCGGCCCGCCAGCAATAATGTTGATCTCACCTCGGGACGTATTACTTCTATTTTCTTCTTCCCGAGCGGACGGTCGGGGTCGTTCCCTAGACATCCGGAGATTCTCCCGCCTCGGAGAGCGATGTCGCTCGGGAGTATGTTGTTGTCGCTTGTCAGCTATCGTCCGATCGGCTTCACGAGGTCTCTATCGCCTGTCGGCTGATGGCGATCGACGACCGCCACCCCTGGGAACGGGGTGTGCGATTAGAGGAAGACTCCGGCAATCCCTGGTGTTATGTGTGTCCGTCCGGTGGAAGGAGCAGAACATTGTGGTCCATTTCTTCTTTGGCTTGGGCCGCGCGGCAGCTACCTCTTGCACGTGGGACCTAGCATGGGGGGAGCGGATTGCTTCGGCCCTCGGTCCTCTGGGTGGCTGATGAGCAGCGTGCGCCTTCCGCTCGGTGGGAGGAGCCCGCTCGGTTGGAGTTTCTTTTTTCCGGGCCGCTTGGGCTTCCTCTACGTTGATGTATTCGTTGGCCCGGTGTAGCATGTGGTCGTAGTCTCGGGGCGGCTTCCGAATGAGCGATCGGAAGAAATCCCCATCCACGAGGCCTTGTGTGAAGGCATTCATCATAGTCTCCGAGGTGGCCGTTGGAATATCCATGACCACTCTGTTGAAGCGCTGGATGTAGGCTCGGAGCGATTCGCGGGCTTCTTGTTTGATGGGAAACAGACTAACACTAGTTTCTTGATAGCGCCGACTGCTTGCAAAGTGGTGGAGGAAAGCCGTTCGGAAATCTTTGAAACTTGTGATGGATCCGTCCGGCAACCTCCGAAACCACCGTTGAGCCGATCTCGAGAGGGTGGTCAGAAAAACTCGACACTTTACTCCGTCTGTGTATTGATGAAGGGTAGCCGTGTTATCGAACTTACCCAAATGATCGTCCGGGTCGGTGGTTCCATTGTATTCACCGATCGCCGGGGGCACATAGTTCTTCGGCAAAGGGTCTCGTAGAATAGCCTCTGAAAATTGACGGTTGATCCGCTCGGGAGAGGCGTCCGCTCGGGGGGCTTTCCCTTTTTTGTTGTCTCATCTTGGCATTTCATCCGAAGAAGATCCTAGATCACGATTAGTTGTCGCGGCTTCAGGAGTGCGGAATAGGGCCCGATGGAATGCAACTGTGGCCTGCGGTGCTTCCGCTCGGCCGCCTGATGCTGATGTTGCTTGCTGCTCCGCCCGCTCGGCTTGTGACTTTTGTCTCTGTTCCATAAGCTTAGCGGCTCTTGTCTCGATCAAAGAATCGAGCTCCTCTGTGGAGAGCATCACCGAGTGTTGTCGTCCAGCTTCGTCCATTGCTTCCGATCGGATGCAGGAGCGGTTCCCACAGACGGCGCCAAATTGATCCTGTCCGAAAGCTGAATCAACGGACGCTGGGCACGTGGCTCTCTCCTTCTCGCTGACGTAGATCTTCGGTCGGTCGGACGGCGCTCCGGCGAACCTGCAAAGATGTCGGGCCGGGAAGGGGTTCCCGACGACGACCCTCCGACGCTCAAGTCAGGCAAGCAAGTAACGAAGAAGTGGCTCCAAATATCGTAGCATGCGTACCTCAGGCGAAGGGTGAGGGCCTTTATATAGGGCTGTGGAGAAGCGAGTGTACACAAACCGAGGTGTACACGTGTCCTTCCCCATACCGTAGTGTGGGCTTGTCAGAGGAGCTTACTTGACACCATACTGCTACAGTTTGAGCACGTCTCTGATGGGACAGCGGATCCTTCTGTCATAGGATCTTGAGTATGACCTGAACGTAGAACATGGCCGCTGTCAGAAAAAGATGTCCCGCCCTTTTCCCCTTACTCCCTACCGGCCGTCCGGTCGGCCAGCCTCCGCTTTACGTCCGGCCGGACATATATAGTGGTCTACTTGGAGATTCTGGGTAATATGTTTTGTGGAGACTGTTAGCAGTTTGCTACCTTATGTCTTCGGCCGAGCTTGCCCTCCGCTCGGCCCTACGATCCTATTCCATGAGCGTCGGGGCCCCGACTCCCTCCGGGGCACCTTTTGCTATTAGTTGGACACCGGTCGGCCGGCCGGGCGGTCGGCCAACCCTTATCCGATCGGCCTATTAATCCAACCTTTTCTCGAGTGTCCGGTCGGCCAACCCTTATCCGATCGGCCTATTGATCCAACCTTTTCTCGAGTGTCCGGTCGGTTCATCCCTCTACTATCGACCACCTGGCACTTTGACTTCCATGTGACATTGACTCCTCAAAACGGGGGTCCCCTGTTCTTACCGTCGGATCACATATCCTAAGAGACATTTATAGAATTAAACTTTCACCAAGTAGGGCATCAGCAAGAGAGTATGGAACATTTACCAAAATATACACATTTACCAAAATATACCCTCGAATATGTTAGGCTACAGTGAAGGCAGCCTGCACAAATACCATCAGTAGAATCATATGAGTCCATGCATATTGGCTGAATTGATAATTGTATCTCTTGTTTTTAAGTGTGAGAATAAACCAGACAAAACCTAATTAAGCCACGATCCAATCAAATTGTTCATTCCTCTGTAAAATTATTAACCACAAAATGCTCACATTATAATAAATAAATGTAGAATAAGGTTAAATAAAAGATCCTTCAGAATTAATAAAGGTTAATCATAGACCAACAAGATATTAACTGGATATACCAATGTTTTAAATCCTAAACATTGATAATGACAAGACCCAAGGAGTTTGATACAAATCAATAATCCAAGAATAAAGGAGAGTTCAAACTACATAAGAGTTAAAAAGCCCTAGTATGTTTGGGACGCAAAAACATGACACTACAAAAAAAATTCAAGAAGAAATTAGCAGTTACCTTTTGAGAGAGAGCAGCAGAGTCGGCGAGATACGAGCAGCAGAGTCGGGTCAGATACACGACGTTGTTGAGATACAAGAAGAAGAGTAGGCAAGAAAGCAATTGGTGAAAAAGTCGGCGAGAAAGCTCGACGAGTCGACGAGAAAGTCGGCGAGAAAGCCAAGTTGGCGAGGAAGATAAGCGAGGGAGGACTTAGCATAGGGTTTATTAAAATAAAATAAAATAAAATAAAATAATAATAAAAATTTAATATACTTCTTTTATAATTGAATATAAATTAAAAACAGAATTCATTTCTGTTTAAAAATATATAAATAGATTTATTGCCAAATAAAATTTAGGATCCAAATTCTGTTTTAAATCTGTATTTATTTTTATTTCTAGATATTTTTTTATAAATTCATTTTTGGTTTGTTTTAAATTTCGTCTCAAATATTTTTTTGTATATTATATTTTATTTAAATATAATTGATTAGTAATTCTGTATTAAATTCATTTTTGATTTACTAAAATTTAAAACAGATTTTAATTCCATTTTAAAAATTCATTTATGTAGCCCTATTTTTTTTTAAGTCAGTATGTCTTGCCCGTCAGGCCAACATTGTTCACTCATTCATCGTCTTAATTCTACCCTCCTTTAACCTCCATCGTGATAATGAGGTGGAGCTTCTCATCATTACCACATTAGCATCCTTTGATGACTACAATAAAAAAAAATGCCCCAATTAAATTTTATATGCAACTCCTCTGCTACGATAGAATGATAAAGTGCTTTTATAACTAATCACATATTTATAGATGAATTCCTTATTATGGTTATGAAAGGATTACGCAAGTAAAAACATTCATAAGATTAGATAATCATTTTAAAAATTAGTTGATTAGATTATGATCCGGTGATAAAGTCGGGCCCCGCCTTATAGAGAGGTCAACGCTACGTGCAAAGTCAAAATCAAGGTGGTCAACGCCCCGGGCTAGCGTCTGATCGGGCAACCCCAGCTGCCGATTGGACTAGGGAATGGTCGGTCCGACGTTATTACAGCTTGGTCTCGCATCGAACTTCCGACGCTCAAAATTATCACCAAAGCAGGTGCCGACCGACAAGTCATTTGCCAAGCAGTTGGGCATGTGTCGGGTGGATAGCCGGATCGGCCACAGATCATATCACAGCCATCAAAGCGCAAACCCAACCCAACAAACCTGGACAATGGAAGTAGCCGAACGGTCGTCCCGCTCAGCTCAAACAGCAGAATTAGCCGATCGGACTCCCCGCTCAGCCCACTAGCATACAAAAGCTAGCCGAGCGGCCCACCTGCTCGGCCCACTAGCAGACAGAGGCAGGATCAACTGGTATCCTCCTCGAGACTCGTGTTGCAGACAGGCAACATGGTCGGCGGCATGATCAGGCAGAGAATCGTACGACGGAAGCTTCCATTGTCTTGTCAGGATATGTTCGGGTTGTTGAAGTAGGGTATCAGGAATACTTTTCTGACACGTCCAATAAGGGGGAGCTTTGAGATGCATGCACGCCTCGAAGAGCGTGCACACGCACCCCCGAGAGCCCTATATATAGGATCCCAAGCTTCGACGGAGGTATGCACATTCTACTCTAGCTATAGTTACGCTGCCGCTTTCGTTTCTTTGCTTGCTTGTTGCCTTCGCCGGAGATCTGACTTGAGCGTCGGAGGGCCATCGCCGGAGAACCACTCCCTGGCTCGGCACTGATGCTTTTGTGCTTGCAGGCTAGTCTCGCTGGAGGTCCATGCACAGTCAACAGGAGCGCCACATCCCCAGCGTCCATCACCTCGACTCTCGGACATGATCAAATTTAGCGCCGTCTGTGGGAATCTAACCTGCATCCAAGCCGAGAGGATGGAAGAAGCTGGACGACTTCACACGGTGGTGCTCACTCAAGAGGAGCTCGACGCACTTGTACAATCGCGAGTGGCAAAATTAGTCGAGCAGCAACAACAGAGAGTGATAGCCGATCGGCTGGCTCAACAACCAACATCGGCCTCGGGAGGGCGAGCGGCTCATGAACACCGACCAAAGCAATTGCCCATCTGGGGGAGAAATAAAGGGTCGACCGACACTCACTGGGAGGCTTCGCACGCGCCTATTCCATTCCACCGAGCCTTGTTTCAAACGCCCTCCGAGATTGCTCAAGCCCATCAAGGAAGGGGCTCTTCTTCAGATGAAGCACCCGTGCAGGACGTAAGGAAAGGCAAGGTGCCCAGAGCTGATTCGTCACCCGAGTGGGTCAATTGTCAATTCTCCGAGGCAATCCTACAAGATCCGCTGCCAAGACACTACGCTCCTTTGGCGATCGAAGAATATAATGGGTCAACCGACCCAGACGACCATCTTGGTAAGTTCGATAACGCTGCCACTCTTCATCAATATACAGAGGGAGTCAAGTACCGAGTCTTCCTCACCACGCTCTCCGGCTCGACACAACGATGGTTCAGAAGGCTGCCGGACGGGTCCATCCAAAGTTTCAACGACTTCCAAACGGCCTTCTTGCACCACTTCGCAAGCAGCAGACGATACCAGAAGACGAGCGTCAGCTTGTTCTCCATGAAGCAAGGCCCCAGAGAGCCCCTCCGATCATACATCCAACGCTTCAATCAGGTGGCCATGGACATCCCAACGATCTCTTCCGAGACCATGATGAATGCGTTCACCCAAGGGCTCGTGGATGGAGATTTCTTCCGGTCTCTCATCCGAAAGCCACCTCGGGACTACGACCACATGCTGAAGAAGGCCAACGAATACATAAACGTGGAAAAGGTCCAGGCGGCGAGGAGGAAGGAAACACTATCCGAACCATCGGTGCCAACCGAACGGAGGCTGCCAATTAGCCATCAGCCACCACAAGGACCCTGAGCCGAAGGGGCGCGGCTACACCAGGAAGCAAGGCCTCATGCAGTTCAGCACGTGGCCGCCGAGCGTTCAAAACCGAAAGGAAAGGTATGGACCCCTATGTTCTGTTTCTTCCACTAATCAGCAACTCATAACACCCGCGACTGTCGCGGATTCAATTCGGTCGCCCAACCGGCGCCCAAAAGTTATCGCTGCTGGTCTCCCTCTCCTGACCGGCAACACGAGCACCACGACGCCGAACAGCGAGAGGAAGTAAGGAGATCATCATAGCAGCCCCATCGAAGAAGCACCAAGCTCGACCGAACCGCACGTGAGCGAAGCAGACCATCCGCTCGGGAGGAGGAGAACAGGAGCAACGTGGCGCGAGGCGAGATCAACATTATAGCTGACGGACCGACCAGCGGAGACTCCAATCGAGCTCGAAAATCATACGCTCGGCAGTTGGAGATCCACGTCGTTGGCTGCAGCAGGGAGAATGCGAGTGAGCCCGAGATTAGCTTCGGCCCCAGAGATCTCGAAGAAGTCAAAGTGTTGCACGACGATGACCTCATTATCCGAGCGGTAATTGCAAACTATACCATTCACCGTGTATTCGTTGACACAGGTAGCTCAGTCAATATCATCTTCAAGAAGGCGTTTGATCAACTCCAAATTGATCAGAGTGAGCTGCTACCAATGACAATCCCGTTGTACGGGTTCACCGACAATAAGGTCCAACCGATTGGCCAAATCAAGCTGGCCATATCACTTGGAGAGGAGTCGCTCAGAAGGACGAGGGTCACGAACTTCATCATGGTAAACGTCGCCTCAGCCTATAACGTCATTTTGGGGTGACCGACCCTCAATGAATTCAAAGCTGTCGTCTCAACCTTCTGCCAGAAATTCAAGTTCCCAGTAAAAGATTGGGTAGGAGAGGTAAAGGGTGATCAGTTGGCCGCTCGACGATGCTACGTCGAGATGGTCAAGACGGAGGCCAAGTCCGCCCGGAAGACTCCCTGGCTAGAGGTTAACACCATAACTGAAAAACCTCCTACTTTAATTTATGAAGAGAAGAAAGAGGTGCAAATCCACCCAAACCGAGTGGAAGCTACTACCTTCATAGCTGGCAATCTGAAAGCCGAGCAGAAAGCCGAGCTGATCGAATGTCTCCGCGGAACAACGATTTCTTCGCGTGGTCGACACACGAGCTCCCTGGGATCTCTCTTAAAGTTGTGCAGCACGAACTCCATGTCCGACCAGACACTCGGGCGGTGAATCAGAGGAAGAGGGACTTCAGTGCTAAATAGAATGTAATCATCCAAGCAGAGATAGAAAAGCTCCTGGAGGCTGTCTACATCCGGGAGGTTCAATTCCCAAGATGACTTGCAAATGTGGTGCTGGTCTCCAAGTCCGAGAATAAGTGGAGAGTCTGCATCGACTTCAGAGACCTCAATAAGGCGTGCCCGAAGGACTTTTATCCTCTGCCCCGGATCGATCAGATAGTAGATTCAACTGCCGGGTGTGAGTTGATATGCATGCTGGATGCTTACCAAAGGTATCATCAAGTGTCGCTCGCCCAGGAAGATCAGGAGAAGGTCAGCTTCATCACGGCTGATGGAACCTACTGCTACAACGCCATGCCATTCGGACTGAAGAACGTCGGCGCTATCTATTAGAGACTAATGAACAAAGTCTTCCGGCAGCAGATAGGCCGCAACATGGAGGTATATGTCGACGACATTATGATCAAATCCCTCCGAGCTGCTGATCTCGCGCTGATATCAAGGAGACGTGCCAGACGTTGAGGACATATGAGATCAAGTTAAATCCGAACAAGTGTCTGTTCAACACAATGAGTGGGCGTTTTCTAGACTACATAGTTACCGAGCGGGGTATTGAAGCGAACCCGAGCAAAGTGAAAGCATTGCAAGATATGCCGCCACCCAGAAATCTAAAGGAAGACTAGCGTCTCACTGGGTGGATAACTACCCTGTCGCGGTTCATCTCCAAGTCATCCGATCGGAGCCTGCCATTTTTCAAGATACTACGCCGAGCCACCAAGTTTCAGTGGGATGAGGCATGCAACCGGGCATTCGAGGGCCTTAAACAGTATCTCAACGCGTTGCCCGTGCTCGCTAAGCCTGTTGCCGGCGAGCCGCACTACAAGAAAATTGGGATTTTACAACACTTAAAAGACAACGCTTTTAGTGAAAAGCGTTGTCTATTTCTTTATTTTCGTACTAATAGACAACGCTTTTTTAAAAAGCGTTGTCTATTGGTGATTTTTATGGGTCAAACACAACGCTTTTTGAAAAGCGTTGTCTATTAGTATTATTTTTAGTGTCTACGACAACGATTTTTAAAAAGTGTTGTCTATTGTCAAACCTTCATCTAAATCTGGGATGATCTGAACCGTTGGATGCAACAAAAGAGTAGAAAGACCTAGGTTTCACTTTGGCACCCACCTTTCTCCCAAATCTCTCCTATCGACTCATGCATAATCTTCTTCTCCCGAATCCCTCTCATGCGTACGTACTTGTCTCCTCATCTCATCCCTTGCTGCGAGTGGGAGACGGACGCGACGGTTCGAGCGAAGGGCTTCGGGAGAGCTTCAAGCGAAGGAGGAGGGGAGCTTGTGCGTGTGATTCCGGCGAAGGAGAGGCAAGTATTCTTCCTTGGTAGTTACAAAATAGAGTTCTCTAGGGTTTCGATCATGATCTTCATGGGATCTGCAAGATTTCTTCGGTTTTAAACGATTGTGTGTTTTTCCACGGCTAGATCGAGTGTTGAACGCAAGCTTTAAGCAAGTTTTCTTCCATTGTAGATATGGGTAGAACTTCTAGGTATGTTGATCTTGGATTTGTGTGTGTGTCGATAATGTTCTTGGTGGTTTCCGTGTTGTAGATCTAATGCAAGTGAACGATTTTCGGTGTTCCGTCAAGTTACACTGATGATTTTTGCTCGATGAGCATGGATGTTTCCTGGATTGTTCGTTGGATCTGGATAAGTCGTTATGGATGTCTTCTGTCGGGTTTTGTACGCACTTGGAATATCTTTTTGAATAGTGATAGATTAGAATGATTGAAATGTGCAAACTTGCATTTGGAATTTTAGAATCTGTTCATATGATTTGGGCATGTATTCTTTTGTATTCTTTAAATGTTTGATTGGTGCATACTCTACTTGAAATCTTGTACATGCTCTAATTAAATTCCAGATCCTATTCATGTGTTTAGTTGAGCAAGTATTTTAGTTGTTCTCTTGGATTACTTAAAAGATGCAGACAATATGGAAATTTTTGGATGAAACAAGTGCATGATGTACATATGTAACTAGCCTGTAAGATAATACCCAGATCATTATGTTCCTTTTGTATTTGTACACATGAAGCAGTAGGTTATCTTCTGTTCCAATATCTATTTAGTTTCAAGATACGGATTACTACAATATGTGTTATCTCTAGATTATTAGTTACATTTGCCTTGTACATGGTAGCATAAGTTTGAGTTGCTCCAATGACTGTTAACTTTAAGTCTCGGTTTTCTTCAGTAAAAGTTTAGTGATTTAGTTGAGAATTTCTGTTGTTGCCATATAATTAAAAGATGTTGTGATCTGAAATGTTATGGGTATCGCTGTATTTTCTTTTAGTGTAAATGCCTTATCTGGATTTGCAGTGGGGTGTTAGTACTTATGAACAAGGTAAAGGTGTGAATGCTGTAATTGGATGATAAATGTTCTCATGAAGCTCTAAATGTCCTAGTCCAAGTGTAGATGTAAATTGAAATGGTTACTGCCTTAGCTTTGGATTGATTGATAAGGTTGATTGCTCCAGATTATTGTTTCATGTATTTGTTTGTTGACTAGGAATGTATCCGTATAACTCATGTTTCATGTATGGATTGGCATTAGTTAGGAGAAGCTTAGTGTGTGAGGTGACTACGGGAACAAGTTCACCACACCTGAGTGTCTGTTTAGATAAAGGTTGGGTAGTATTTCCATATGATGTTGTAGAAATGGGTGGAACCACGTGTTGCTGTAGTAATTAATTGTTAACTGTGCTTAGAGTAATCTTTCCATTCTTGATGCTTGAATGTTGGATTAGGAATAAAGGTGCTTTCACCTAAATTATTTCAACTAGTATCAATGTTTCATATCAAATCTTAAACTCATGATTTTACAATCAGCTTGTAATCCAAGCACACAGGTTGTTGTCCAAGTCTATGTATATTGGTTATGACCAACTGATTTAATAGTTATAGTCTTTTCAAACTTGTTTTATCACATTAATTGTGCCCACATTATCTAGTGTGAAAGATATTGCTGATGGGTAATTAAGGATCTTGTGTTTTTATTGGCCTTATTTAAAAGTGAATGAATCATGCTGATTTACAATTTGGTTGGCAATATTTTATTTTATCTTGTTGATAATTATATTTTATCTTTCAGATTTTGAAGATACCAAAAGTATGAGACACTCGAATGTAGACAATTGACAATTAGGCTCAATCTATCAATCGTTGTCAACCCAAGGCGATTATGATCAATTATTCTTCATGAGCTGCGCTATTATTCTTTTTTTTTTTTTTTGCAATCTTACTGATATGTTTGTTCTGTAATCTTACAGCAGTAGCAACTACATCTGAACCTCAAAGATATAGCTGGGAAGTACTTTGATGAAGAACTATCAAGAAGGCTTTGAGATTTAAGCGAGAAGATGTTAAAGCCAATGAGTAAAGAGCATTCAAGTCAAGAGGATAAATAACATCTATCAAGATCCTTTAAGTTCATGCAATAAGATGTAGTCGCTAGGAGTAGCTTTGAGTATCTCCTAATTAAAATTTCTCTGTATGTGAGTAATTATGTTTGTTATAGAAGTGTAAGGATGATAATTTGTATATTTGTCTTGGTTTATTTAATAATATGTTATTGATTGAAGTAGATTTATTTTTATTTATCTTTTATTTGTCTTTGGTATTAAAAGACAATAGTTTAAAACCTCTTGTCTTTTGCTAAAAAAGACAACGCTTTTTTATGTGTTATGAAACTGTTGTCTTTGCTAAAAAAGATAACGCTTTTTATGCGTTGTCTTTTAAAAAAAAGACAATGTTTTTAAAGCGTTGCAAAAGTGTTGTCTTTGCCACAAATGACAATGCTTTTAAAGCGTTGTCTTTGATCAAACTTTTAACAACAGTGCTTTTAACAACGCTTTTTCAGCCACATAGACAACGCTTTTAAAGCGTTGTCTATCAGCTTTTTTCTTGTAGTGCCGCTTCGTATTTATTTGTCCTCAACCGAGCATGCGGTCGGTTCGGCACTAGTTAAGCAAAATGGTGATGAGCAGCCTGTGTACTTCCTGAGCTATATTTTAAAGGATGCTGAGTCTCGCTACACTGGTCTTGAGAAATTGGCCTATGCGCTGGTGCTTGCTGCTCGGAGCCTCCGTCCATACTTCCTTGTGCACATAATCATTGTGATAATCAATAGCCCTTTGGAAAGAGTCCTTAACCTCGAGGCGTCCGATCGGTTGATCAAATGGACGACGGAGCTCAGCGAGTTCGACATCCAGTATCAGCCCCGAACGACCATCAAAGCACAGTCCTTGGCAGATTTCATCACTGAGGTACAGAATCCTGAACCAGAAGGTGTCTGGAAGATATATGTAGATGGGTCGGTCGCTCGGCAGGGAAGTGGGATCAGAATACTGCTGATCTCCCCCCCCAAGAAGAGCGGATGCAGCTATCCGTTCAGCTAGACTACCGGGCGACCAATAATGAAGCCGAGTACGAGATGCTCTTAGCTGGCCTACAGGTCGCTCGGTACGTCGGAGCTATTCGAGTCCTCATACACTCAGATTCGCAGTTAGCCGCTCAACAACCTACCGGGACATTCGAGATAAGCAACACGCGTCTCAGGCTCTACGCAGAAGCCTTCAAAAAGTTGAAGGCCAACTTTCAGGAAGTAATCATACAGAAGATCCCCCAAGTGGAGAATCAAGCAGCGGACGAATTGGCCAAACTGGCCAGCTCTCTATCTCCGATCGTCATATCACAACCAATCAAGCAGATGTCCCTGGTAGCCAACATTGATCGGATGGAGGGGCTCACCTTTCCAAGTGGCTGGAGAATGGCGCTAGTAGAGTTTCTGCGATCAGGAGCTACACCCTCTGATCGGGAAGAGGCCAACTTACTGAGGAAAAGAGCTGGTCGGTTCACTCTGATCGGGGACCAACTCTACAAAAAAACTTTCGCCAGGCCTTTGCTTAAGTGCGTCAAATCGGAAGACGCCTAGTACATACTACGAGGGGTACATCAAGGATTCTACTGCGGACACCCGGGCGGCCGCTCATTAGCAAGGAAAATCCTCTTAGCCGGATACTTCTAGCCGATCCTCTAGGAGGACGCCTCTTGGACAGTCACCACCTGCCTGTCCTGTCAGAAGTATCACACATTCTCGCACCGACCGAGCGAGGAAATGAAAGTGTCCACTGTGTCTTACCCGTTCGACCACTGGGGTATGGATATTGTGGGACCCTTCCCAATGGCGACGGGTCAGCGGAAGTTCCTGCTTGTCACGGTCGATTATTTCTCCAAGTGGGTTGAAGCCGAGCCGCTGGCCAGGATAACCGAACAGATGGTTAAGAAGTTCATCTGACAACACATCATTTGCCGATTCGTCATCCCTCGCCGGCTCGTCTCGGACAATGGGAGACATTTCGTCGGTCAAGAACTCAGGGAATGGTGAGAGGGATATGACATTCAGCATGCCTTCACCTCGGTAGCATATCCTCAGAGTAATGGGCAGGCAGAAGTCGCCAATCGGGAGATATTGCGGATCCTGTGTGCACGGCTCCACCATATGGGAGGGAGCTGGGTGGACGAACTCTCCAACGTGCCGTGGGCAATCCGCGCGGCCCCCAAAGAAGGAACGGGAGCAACCCCCTTTCACTTAGCGTACGACGGCGAAGCAGTCGTCCTTATTGAAGTTGGAGTAGAGTCCGATCGGATAAAGCACTATGACGAGGACAACGCCGAGCGGAGACTCTTGGAGCTGAACCTGGTGGAAGAGGCATGTGCTAAAGCCATCATCCGGCTGATGTCCTACCGACAAAAAATGAGGCAGAACTACAATCGAAGGGTAATCCCAAGGTCATTTCAGGTTGGCGACTTTGTATGGAAGAAGGTAAAGCCGGTCAACGACGTCACCAAGTTGGAAGCTCCATGGGTCGGACCCTTCAGGATCGTGGAAAAGCTCCGCTTGGGTGCCTACTACCTAGAGGATGAGGACAGACGACGATTAGAACATCCGTGGAGCGCGAAGCATCTCCAGCCATACCGAGCCGGATGCGAGGTGCGCTGATGTAATCAATGTATTTTCTTTATTCCTGCGCCCTTTGAGTGCAGGACTGAAATCAAAAGCAAAAGGTTGCCAAAGCTCATGCCAAACGACCTTCACCAAATCGTCGAGTGGCGACGTTAAACCCAGGTCTCCATCGACGGTCGAGCGGCGACCTTAAACTCCGACCTTCACCAAATCGTCGAGCGGCGACGTTAAGCCCAGGTCTCCATCGGCGGTCGTGCGGCGACCTTAAACTCCGGCCTTCACCAAATCGTCGAGCGGCGACGTTAAACCCAGGTCTCTATCGGCGGTCGAGCGGCGACCTTAAACTCCAACCCTCATCAAATCATCGAGTGACGACGTTAAACCTAGGTCTCCATCGACGGTCGAGCAGCGACCTTAAACTTCGGCCTTCATCAAATTATCGAGCGACGACGTTAAACCCAGGTCTCCATCGGCGGTCGAGCAGCGACCTTAAACTCCAGCGTTCACCAAACCGTCGAGCGGCGACGTTAAACCCAGGTCTCCATCGGCGGTGGAGCGGCGACCTTAAACTCCGACCTTCACCAAACCATTGAGCGACGACGTTAAACCCAGATCTCCATCGGTGGTCGAGTGGCGACCTTAAACTCCGACCTTCACCAAACCGTCGAGCGACGACGTTAAACCCAGGTCTTCATCGGCGGTCGAGCGGCGACCTTAAACTCCGGCCTTCGCCAAATCGTCGAGCGATGACGTTAAACCCTAGAGTCGAGCGGTGACTATAAATCCTAGAGTCGAGCGGTGACTATAAACCCTAGGGTCGAGCGGGGACCTTAAAACTAGGGCTGTAAATAAGCCGAGCCGAGCCAAGCTTTGGGGTGTTCAAGCTTGTTTGATAAGATAACCGAGCCGAGCCGAGCTTAAAATGAACCAAGCTTTTGAAATGAGTGTTCAAGCTTGGCTTGGTTTATTTTTTATGAGCTTGAGCTTGTTTGAAGCTTGACTTGAGCTTGGTTCATTTAGATGTTATCAAGCTCTCAATTCAAGCTTGGCTTGAGCTTGGTTCGAGCTTGGTTCGTTTAGATATTATTGAGCTTTCAATTCAAGCTTGTTTGATTGTTTGAAACTTTTAGTTATTTGATTGGTTATTGAGCTTGGTAATTTAAATTTATTTATTTATTTTATTTTATTTTATTATTTATTTAGCATATTGAAAAGAATTTTATTAATGAATATGGTTCGTGAACATTGTTCATGAACGTTGTTCATGAACGCTATTCACGAACATTGTTCACGAACGTTGTTCACGAACGTTAACAAGCTGAACACATATGTGTTCAAGCTTGTTTGTTTAGCTTAACGAGTTGTTCAAGCTTGTTTGTTTAATCAATCTTGTGTATATTGAACGAACATAAACAAGCTCTTACCAAGCCGACCACCAAGCTTGTTCACGAACACTTGGTTCATTTACAGCCCTACTTAAAACCCCAAAGGTAAAAATCTGATAAATTCCCGAGGTCGAATGGTGGCTCAAACCAGTGGAGGGGTCGTCCGCTCGGGATTATATAACTAATGAGTACCCTCGGTTGGGAAGACTGCGTGCAAACATGGAAAAGGTAAGCAATGCTACAACGAGCGAGCATCATTGTGATGGATCGAAAGCGCTAGAGGGAGGGGGTGAATAGCGCTCGTGGCTATTTTATCGATTTACGGAAATCGTTCGAGTAACTAAAGTAACGCAGCAGAAATGAAAAGTAAAGTAAATACAAAGACACAATTGATTTACTTCGTTCGGAGCCTATTTCGACTCCTACTCGAAGGGCCGCGGTCCTTGACCGCTTTCGGTGGGTAACAACTATATAGCGCAAATCTTTACAAGTGAATAAGTACAAGTAAGTGCAGTAAAGAAACTATACCAACGAAAAAGGGAAATAGAAAACTTTGGAGTGATTCGTTAGAGTAGCAGAGCGTTGTTGAGGCGTTTAGCAGCAGCACATGGAAGAGCAGAGTTTTCTGTTCGAAGTTGATGATCTGAGCTGCACCTCGAGGCCTCTTTTTATAGCTCGGCAAGGTCTGATCCAGATCCCCAAGTCTCGGGATCATATTTGACCCGAAGCGGATCGGTCGACCGATCCTCATATTCGGTCGACCGATCAGATGATCTCCACTGCATCAAATCCGTCCATCCGTCGCTCCGCTTTGATCTGGTCAAACTTTATCCCTGCGTTCGGTCGACCGATCCCAAGGTTCGGTCGACCGATCAGTCTCCTCTGACCCGCACACCTCGGCTTGATCCAGTCGACACCTATCCGAGGTCCGGTCGACCGATCCCGAGGTCCGGTCGACCGATCCCTGGTCGAAACCGGTCCAGCTTCTAGAGATCTGATGTGGTAGATTGAAGGTTCGGTCGACCGATCCCAAGGTTCGGTCGACCGATCCCAAGGTTCGGTCGACCGATCCCAAGGTTCGGTCGACCGATCCTGGTCAGTTCTAACCCTGCATAAAACTGTTAGTTACCTGCAAAACATAGTTAGAACACCAAAAGATAACACGATAAATAAAATTGTCAGTCATCGGACTGACCGGGTCTGACTTCAAGTTTCCGACCGGAAACCCTAGGTCGACCCGACGCCTACTGTTCCCTCTACGGGGAACGCGTCCTCACCTACTCCACTCAGGAGATTTTACCTTTTGCCAGTGCGATCCTCCAGATCGACTGAACTTTTGCTCAGCGTCCGATGCTTCCGGTCTTCATGCTGAATGTCCGGTCCTCGACCCATCCAGTCTTCTACCCGGTTCGTGACATCAGGATTTTAACCTAGGGTTACCACACCCTAGGATTTTTGCCCGAAGCGCCGACCCGCCAAGACTTCCCGCATAGGGTTACGACCCCCTATGACCTAGGGTTGCCGCCCCCTAGGGTTTTCCTTTTGCCTAACTGCAGCTAGGACTTTTCTCCACCTAGGGTTACCACCCCCTAGGACCTAGGGTTACCACCCCTAGGGTTTTCACCTTGCCTAACCGCAGCTAGGACTTTCCTGAAACACTCAGTCATACACATTAGATAACAATCAAACTTAACTTTGAATCCCTTTGCCATTATCAAAACTAAGGTTCGATCGTTGGATTCTTTCCGCACCAACAATCTCCCCTTTTTTATTATGGCAATCGAAATTCAAAGTTAAGTAAAAATGCAATAACGGTAAATAAAATCTAAGCACATTGAAGCTCCCCCTTAATGGAAGCTCCCCCTTAAGCTGATTTCTTTTAGTTTTGAATTCCCTTATCTTTCTTTATCTTTGAATTTTCTTATACTCTCCCCATTTGCCATATATCAAAACAAAGAGGGAAGAAGAAAAAAAAAAGAGTACTGAAGTAAAACACTTACCTTTTCACTAAAGTCTAAGTGTTTCTTGTAAAATATTTAACAAAATTTCTTCTAAATTCTAAGTATAAGAAATGATTTAATTTATTTTGAAATAATTTTCAACGTATTTTCCAAATGATTTTTGAAATAAATTTTCAAAGGATTTGAAATTTTGAAAGGATTTTTCAAAGTAATTTTGAAATAATTTTGAAAGGATTTTGAAAATAATTTTGAAATAATTTTGAAAGGATTTTTCAAAGTAATTTTGAAATTAATTTTCAAAGATTTTTAAAATAATTTTTAAAATAATTTTTAAAGTAATTTTGAAATTAATTTTTCAAGGATTTTTAAGAATGATTTTCAAATAATTTTTAAAGTAATTTTGAAATTAATTTTTCAAAGATTTTTAAAAATGATTTTCAAATAATTTTGAAATTAATTTTTCGAAGATTTTTAAAATGATTTTCAAATAATTTTTAAAGTAATTTTGAAATTAATTTTTCAAATATTTTTAAAATGATTTTCAAATAATTTTTTAAAGTAATTTTGAAATTAACTTTTCAAAGATTTTTAAAATGATTTTCAAATAATTTTTTTAAAGTAGTTTTGAAATTAATTTTTCAAAGATTTTTAAAATGATTTTCAAATAATTTTTTTAAGTAGTTTTAAAATGATATTTCAAATAATTTTTAAAGTAATTTTGAAATTAATTTTTCAAATATATTTCGAATAATTTTTTTAAAAAATAATTTATCCATTTGATTTAAGTTAATTAACTCGTTTTATTTGATTAAATTGAATTTATTTAAGACTAAGTTTAACCTAGATCCATCTCACCCGATTCTAAGTTATCAATCAGGTAATCTTACGTATTTTTGTGAGATGGTTATCTTTGATTTAAATAGTTTCTAAGGATTAATTTTCATTTGAGTTAAAAATTGATTTTCCAATTAGTCAATTAAATAAGTATTTCAAAGATTGATTCCCAGGTCAGGGCGAGGCTCTAGGCCTTCTTGGGTATGGTATCATCCACCCCTTCCTAGACAGAATCACTCAAAGAAATATATATTTAATTTTCTTTTTGAAACTCCTAGATTTAACTAGCAAGTGTGACTTATGCCTGGATCCTTAAGCTATCCTAGTCTAAGCATGTATATTGCAAGGAAAATAAGTAAACAAGCATTTTATATATTTATTAAGATAATTTTTCTATTTGCTCCCCCTGGATCATAGCCTCGATATGGTCTATCAAGGAAATGGATCTGATCCTTGGGGACCCAATAGTGACCAAGTCCAACTTGATTAACCAAGTTTGACTTGGGGACCCATGCTTGAATTATGTTTCTATTGGTTGCTACTCGGAAAACCTAATGGTTCCACTGTACAAAAATTTTGTACAAAGGTCTGAACCTTTTCCTAGCTACCATGTGTTCTTTTAAATTAAACTTGGATCGCCTGCGAAACTTAACACGTTTGATCTAAAATTTAATCTATTTGTTCTTTTAGGTTTAGACTCGGATCTCCTGCGAAACTTAACACGTTCGATCCAAATCACCTAAGTTATTAATTTCATTAAATATCAGTTTCCAAAATTGGCTCCCAGTACTGACGTGGCGAGGCACATGACCTTCTTGGATATGGGAACAACCACCACCGACTAGACAAAGTCTTTTAAGGAAAGTTAATATTTAATTTCCTTAAATAACTTTAGGTCAACCGAAAAGAACAATCAAATCACAAGGAAAAGAAAAAACAAAAGAACACAACATCGAAAACAAATTCGAAATACTAGAATCGTATGCCTCTTGTATTTGATATTATTTCCAAAAATAACTAGTATGATGCGGAAAGGAAAAATACTAGTTATACCTTTTAGAAAGACCTCTTGATCTTCTACCGTATTCCTCTTCTAACTTCGGACGTTGTGTGGGCAACGATCTTCCAAGATGAGGACCACCTAGCACCTTCTTCTTCTTCCTTCAAGTTTCGGCCAAGCACCAAAATCCAAGGATGAAGAACTTTTTCCACCAACTAAGCTCCAAGGGATGCAAGCTTTCTCTCCTTCTTCTTCTTCTTCTCCAAGTAGTATCCGACCACCACAAGAGCTCCAAGCAAAATAAGGTTTCAGCCACCACAAAGAGGAAGAGAGGGAGAGAGAATGGCCGGCCACAACACCAAGGAAAAGAGGGAGAGAATAATAGAGGTTGTATCTCATGAAGGCATCCCAACCTCCTCTTTTATATTCCTTAGCTTTGGTAAATAAGGAAATTTAATTACAATAAAATTTTCTTAACTTTCCTTGATAACAATTAATTAAGAAAAATTAAATAAAATTTCCTAATCAATTGTATATGGTCGGCCACCTCATGGAGAGCAAATAAGATAATTTTCAATCAACAATTAAAAATTCCTTATTTGTCTTCGAAAATTTTAAAAAATAAAATTTCTCTTTACAATCCCTTCATGGTAGATAAAAATAAATTTCTATAATTTTAATTTTTCTACATGTGAATAATTTATAAAGAAGAAAAAATAAAATATCTTTCCAATCTACAAATAAGGAAAGAGATCTAATCTCTTTCTTTAATCTTTTGTAAATCCTTTTAAAAGAGATATTTTAATTTTAAATCTCTCCAATAAATTATATCTTTCACATAAGAAAAATTTTAAATTAAAATTCTTTTTAATTTAATGGGGGTCGGCCACCTAAGCTTGGGTTCAAGCTAGGCCCGGCCACCCATGAAACAAGGCTTGGCCGACCCTAGCTTGAACCACAAGCTAGCTTGGCTGGCCCCTACATCATGGGTACGAAGATGGGTATAGGTGGGTATAGTACTCTATAAATAAGAGGCTACGATAGGGACCGAGAGGAGGAATTGGTTTTGGTCTCCCGATAAAATTAAGCATCCCGTGTTCGCCCCGAACACACAACTTAATTTTATCAATAATAATTCATTCCACTAGAGATCTATTATTGAACTACCGCACCAATCCCAAATTACATTTTTGGGCTCCTTCTTATTATGAGTGTGTTAGTCTCCCTGTGTTTAAGATGTCGAATGTCCACTAATTAAGTGAGTTACTGACAACTCATTTAATTAATATCTTAATCCAAGAATAGTACCACTCAACCTTATCGTCATGTCGGACTAAGTCCACCTGCAGGGTTTAACATGACAATCTTTATGAGCTCATCTTGGGGACATTATCAACCTAGATTACTAGGACACAGTTTCCTTCAATAATCAACAACACACACTATAAGTGATATCATTTCCCAACTTATCGGGCTTATTGATTCATCGAACTAAATCTCACCCATTGATAAATTAAAGAAATAAATATCAAATATATGTGCTTGTTATTATATTAGGATTAAGAGCACACACTTCCATAATAACTGAGGTCTTTGTTCCTTCATAAAGTCAGTATAAAAGGAACGACTTCAAATGGTCCTACTCAATACACTCTAAGTGTACTAGTGTAATTATATAGTGAAGATAAACTAATACCTAATTACACTACGACCTTCCAATGATTTGTTCATTTCCATCTTGGTCGTGAGCTACTGTTTATAATTTATAAGGAACCGATAACATGATCTTTTGTGTGTGTCACCACACACCATGTTATCTACAATATAAATTAATTGAGCAACTACATTTATCGTAAATGTAGACATTTGACCAATGTGATTCTTATTTCTAGATAAATGTTTAAACCAAAAGCTAGGCTTTTAGTATACATCCTAACAGTTTCTATTATTTCTATTTACTAACGACAAGTATGATTTAAACTTTGTTTTGGTCTTAAATCCAAGTCCGGATTTGTTGTAAACGGCTCGCTGTTTTCCAAGAATCAGATCCAAATTCTTGGAACCCATAGTGAACCGTTCCAACGTGTCCTTGAGTTCCTTAATTTGAGTTTTCAAATTGGAATTTTCTTCCTCAATTTGTTGGACTTGAGTTGAACTTCCAATTTGAATTGACTCAGTTAAAGAACTCGAGTCAGTCGCTCCCTTAAGGGTTGTTACCTCCTTTTGGAGCGACTTAACTCGGATGTTAGATTTAACCAACTTTTTAAGCAAGTACGGAATTAAATTCTCAGCGTCATCTAAGTTAATACTAGACATTAAAGCACTTATAGTGGGGTTCGGTCCTTCGGAAACGGATGCGGATCCGTGGCTTCGCTCGGACTCAGTTTTCGACTCGCTCTCGGTTTCGGACTCGAATTCTGACTCGGTTTCGTCAATATTTACTTGTACTGGCAACGCGAGGAAGCTTGTCAGTTCTTCTACGTCGAAATCGGATTCATCTGATGATTCGGACCAGGTCGCCTTTAATACCTTCCTTCTTTTCTTCTTGTTTGGACAGTCTGGCTTGTAGTGCCCCTTTTGGTTACAACCGTAGCAGGTGACTTCGGACTTGTCCTTCGTATTTGTTTGATTCACCTTTTTCAACTTGCATATTCTCCGTACAAGCTTTATCAGTTCAGAAACAACTTCGTCATCGTCCTCTGCATCTGATTCATCTTTGGACTTGGGCTTAGTTTTATGCTTTGATATTGGTTCATGCGTTCTGCTGGTACCTGCAACCAAAGCAACACCTTTCTCGACCGGGCGTGCATTAGTCTGTTCATGTAATTCTAACTCCGAAAAGAGTTCATCTAACTTAATAGTAGATAAATCCTTAGAAACCTTGTAGGCATCTACCATGGATGCCCACAAGGTGTTCCTCGGAAAGATGTTTAAAGAATACCTTATGATGTCCCGGTTATCTACCTTCTGTCCAATTGCATGAAGACCGTTGAGCAGATCTTGAATCCGGGCATGGAGTTGGGCAGCTGTCTCACCTTCCTGCAGTTTGATGTTAAATAATTTATTGAAAATTAAGTCTCTTTTACTTACTTTGGTGTCGGACGTCCCTTCATGAAGTTCGATAAGTTTCTCCCACAGCTCCTTGGCACTGTTGAAGGGGCCGACGTGGTTGAGTTCTTCTTTTGATAGGCCACACTGGAGGGTGCAGGTCGCCTTGGCATTGGGGCTTCCACCTTCTTAATCAGATATGCGTCCCAGTCCTCGTAAGGTAGTGGTTTGCCGGTGCTATCAGTTGGTAGTTGGAATCCGGTTTTGACAATCATCCAGACTTCGAAATGAGTCTGGAGATATGCCTCCATCCGACCCTTCCAGTACCCGAAGTCGTCTCCGGTGAATAGCGGGGGGCGGGCTATACTGTAGCCTTCTTGAAGGGCCATTTTAAATCAACTAAAAAAAATAAACAACAAAAAAGTTCCAGGACTTGGTCCTGGCTTAGTAGTGCGGTATCAAAAATATAGAAAACGAACTCGGGTGGTGTTGCACCAACCTCGAGCAGAAAACCTATTCGAGAAAAGAATTAGAATATAGCTATAAAGCCAAATTCTAATTGACTCTGAAAAATTTGAAAATACCACGAAAAATTTGTTTTGAATGGTGGTTGCACCGATTCAAAACGACCCCGCTCTGATACCAATTGATGGATCGAAAGTACTAGAGGGGGGGTGAATAGAGCTCGTGGTTATTTTATCGATTTACGGAAATCGTTCGAGTAACTAAAGTAACGCAGCGGAAATGAAAAGTAAAGTAAATACAAAGACACAATTGATTTACTTCGTTCGGAGCCTATTTCGACTCCTACTCGAAGGTCAGCGGTCCTTGACCGCTTTCGGTGGGCAACAACTATATAGCGCAAATCTTTACAAGTAAATAAGTACAAGTAAGTGCAGTAAAGAAACTATACCAATGAAAAAGGGAAATAGAAAACTTTTGAGTGATTCGTTGGAGTAGCAGAGCGTTGTTGAGGCGTTTAGCAGCAGCACATGGAAGAGCAGAGTTTTCTGTTCGAAGTTGATGATCTGAGCTACACCTCGAGGCCTCTTTTTATAGCTCTGCAAGGTCTGATCCAGATCCCCAAGTCTCGGGATCAGATTTGACCCGAAGCGGATCGGTCGACCGATCCTCATGTTCGGTCGACCGATCAGATGATCTCCACTGCATCAGATCCGTCCATCCGTCGCTCCGCTTTGATCTGGTCAAACTTTATCCCTGCGTTCGGTCGACCGATCCCAAGGTTCGGTCGACCGATCAGTCTCCTCTGACCCGCACACCTCGGCTTGATCCGGTCGACACCTATCCCAGGTTCGGTCGACCGATCCCGAGGTCCGGTCAACCGATCCCTGGTCGAACCCGGTCCAGCTTCTGGAGATCTGATGTGGTAGCTTGAAGGTTAGGTCGACCGATCCCAAGGTTCGGTCGACCGATCCCAAGGTTCGATCGACCGATCCTGGTCAGTTCTAACCTTGCATAAAACTGTTAGTTACTTGCAAAACAGAGTTAGAACACAAAAAGATAACACGATAAATAAAATTATCAGTCATCGGACTGACCGGGTCTGACTTCAAGTTTCCGACCGGAAACCCTAGGTTGACCCGACGCCTACTGTTCCCTCTACGGGGAACGCATCCTCACCTACTCCACTCAGGAGATTTTACCTTTTGCCAGTCCGATCCTCCAGATCGACTGGACTTTTGCTCAGCGTCCGATGCTTCCGGTCTTCATGCTGAATGTCCGGTCCTCGACCCATCCAGTCTTCTACCCGGTTCGCGACACCAGGATTTTAACCTAGGGTTACCACCCCCTAGGATTTTTGCCCTAAGCGCCGACCCGCCAGACTTCCCGCATAGGGTTACCACCCCCTATGACCTAGGGTTGTCGCCCCCTAGGGTTTTCCTTTTGCCTAACTGTAGCTAGGACTTTTCTCCACCTAGGGTTACCACCCCTAGGACCTAGGGTTACCACCCCCTAGGACCTAGGGTTACCACCCCTAGGGTTTTCACCTTGCCTAACCGCAGCTAGAACTTTCCTGAAACACTTGGTCATACACATTAGATAACAATCAAACTTAACTTTGAATCCCTTTGTCATTATCAAAACTAAGGTTCAATCGTCGGATGCTTCCCGCACCAACACATTGCATTAACAGAAAGGGCACCGCCGAACGACGAGGATACATTCAAGACTTGCAAAAAAAAATTCCTACAAACTCCTCGCTCACTCAATGTAGTCAAAAGCTTCGTCAGGTATGGAGTCGAGGAGTTGGACGCGATTAATGGTGATATCGGACAGGGCTTCGGAGAGGTGGTCATTTGTCTTCAGCTGGCTAAGCGTTGCGTCGATGGCCAGCTCAAACGATCGAACGATCCGCTTGACTGCCTTGTCAAGGAACTGGTCCGAGCGGAGGGATGCCCGCTTCATGGTCTCGAAGTGGTTCGACTCGTCCGCCTGGTATGTTACCAAAGAAGAGCGGGCAGTCTCCAAAGCTTCTTCGAGGGTCTTCAGCTGACCTTGGAGAGAAGCCACATCGGCTGATTGACCGTGTCGTTCGGCGACCAGATTGTCTTCAAGCCCCTTGAGCTTCTGAGCCAGATTCCGAGCATCCTAGTTTTTCAGCTCCAGGTCGGTTATGGCTCGGTTCTTCCTGTTGGTGGCCAGCTCGATCTTGTGATCGCAAGTTTTTACTTGGGACTCGAGTTGTCCTAGCATAATGACTTGATCAACATACTTCTTCCACTCGGCCTCCAGAAGTTTACTGGTTTTGGCCAGGTCAGCCTGCAGTTCGACAATCGAGGGCCCCTGGGATGATGATCCACCGGAAATCTTGAGCTTCTTGAGCTCATCCTCCACAAGTGTCAGGCGCTGACACATTGCCACGCTCTCCACCTAATACTACCGTCGAACTGAAAGACATTAGTACTGAACAGAGGTAAAACCATGAATTAATCATTGCATACATACCTCGGTGGACATCTGCAGGTGGTTGTTCGCAAGCAGCCGGGGCGGCATTGTTGCGGCGCGTGCTCTGGCCTCCTCCAAAACCTTGGCGAGCGGCCGACGGATGAGTATCTGATGTTCGGGGGTTTGTGGTTGATCATCGGCCGCTAGGAACTCCTCCGTTGGGAGGTGGAGAATGGTCGTGACGGATCGGCGGGCGCTCGGGGCCGATTGAGTCGACGCCATGGAACCAGAGGATTGACTGGCTGAAGCTGGGAGAATACCATATCACAGAATCCTTCGCCGAGCTGGAGGGAGAGACACAATCGGCTGGGCAGCAATCTGGTCTGGTGGTAGATCAGAAAGTGACGGAGTTCGATCAGAGGAAATTGCTTCAACTGTCTTGGGAACGACTGGAGAAGAGGTACCACCTCGCTCAGGAGAACGCACTGTTGGGGTTGCAAGGTTGCAAACATAGTCCCATATTGAAAACACATGGGAAAGATCATGGGTTTATAAGAGAAAAGATATCTTCATTGGCATGAGGCCTTTTGGGGAGAGCCCAAGAGCAAAACCATGAGGGTTTAGGCCCAAAGTGGATAATATCATGCAATTGTGGAGATATCTAAATTCTTTTCGATCCTACAATTGGTATCAGAGCCCGGACTGCCAGAAGGTTTAACCACCGACTGTGCACAAGAGTTATGGTCTGATTGAGCCATGTGAGTATAATATTGACCTCGAACAAAGAAAGTGGGGGCTCCTATTTTCGGATCAAGAGGACCAGACACCAGGCAGGAAGTCCTAGTTGCGACTAGGCAAGGAAATCCTAGTAGGTCGGGTGGACCGAGGGGCAGGAAGACCTGGTGGGTCGAGGATAGGACGTAGGAAGCCTATGGTCCTTTGTTTAAGGGGGGGATTGTTGGGGTTGCAAGGTTGCAAACATAGTCCCATATTGAAAACACATGGAAAAGATCATGAGTTTATAAGAGAAAAGATATCTTCATTGGCATGAGGCCTTTTGGGGAGAGCCCAAGAGCAAAACTATGAGGGCTTAGGCCCAAAATGGACAATATCATGCAATTGTGGAGATATCTAAATTCGTTTCGATCCTACACGCACTACCGAAGTAGTCAAACGGGACGGGGTGGTCGTGCGACGTCTCTTGCGCCTGAATAGGGGAACCTCACCAGAGGACCTCGAGCCTTCAACATGGGTGGCAGGCTGTGACTCAGGAGGGAGTAGGTCTACAGTTGGTTCAGTGCGGGGCGTCCGATTGGTGGCGCCCTCTCCCTCAGTTTGCGTCGCCTCGCTCTCACCCTCATGAGAGCTGATCGGAGTCAGGCCGAGGCTCGCCATCTCTTTCACCGCCGCCGCCTCTATCTCAGCGTTCTTCAGCTTCATCAGACCGGCTGCTCGAGGCACGTAGTATGATGTCAGCTGCGAAAGAAGGAAAGAATCAGTTAGATTCAAGAGAAGAAGACTGAGAAATTCCATACCTAGGTTGCTTGGGAGTTTCGTTCGGATCGGGCTAAGTCCGAACACATACATCATACCCTCCGACAGTAGCTTGTGGATGCCAAATTTCAGGCCAGCAAGCAGGTTAGCTGCGTGGAGGTAGTCCGGCTGATTTTGGTACTTCTACAGGTCTGGTTGAGGTGGCAGTCCGACCTGCCACTTGATATGAAAGCACGGCCGCTCGGGGAGTCGTATATAGAAAAAATAATCCTTCCAATGTTTATTGGAAGTCGACATTTTATCGAAAAAGACCATACCGGCCCGGGACTGGAAGAGGTAGGTGCCCAGCTCGGACTGCTTGGGATAATAAAAGTAGTGAAATACTCGAGGGATTAACAGAATTCCGTGCACTCGGAATAACACGACCACACTGCACAGCAGGCGAAATGAGTTAGGGACGATTATGGTAAGAGGGACACGGAAGTAGTTGCAGACTTTGATTATAAAGGGATGGATGGGGAATCGAAGATCGACCACGAATTGGTCTCGGAAGAAAAAGACTGTGCCGGTCGGCGGGTCATTGGGTCGATCGGATAGGGAGGCCAAGATTAGTTCATGGTCAGAAGGAAGGTCAAAAGCATTTATAAGGCTCTCAGCGTCGCCCGAGTCGAACCGAGTCGAACCAAATCTCCATGGTATGGTACCAAAGATCGGGAGTGGGGTTGAACGGTTGAGAAGAGCTCGCCATCACCAGAAAATCGAAAAACAAGAAGCTCGACGGACGAAAGGAAGGAGAAACGTGAAACACACGGCGAAACAGTGGCGTGGGGAGAAAAGAACGGCAAGAACTGGATGACGGGAAAGTTTAAAGGAGCTTACGAAAAGGAGAAGTCGTCGAGGGATAAGAGCACAGAGACGCCGGATCACTGGCCCCACACACAAAATCGTCGGCACCTATCGGAGAAGAAGACGCAGAGTGAGAAGAAGGAAGATGCGGCGGCTTTATAAAGGTTGGGTTCGGTCGATTGGAGTCGTCCGATCTAGGTCACGGGAATCGGAGCGCAGATCCAGCCGTTGAATTCAAACCGCAAAATGTCACATCTGCATTTGTCTCCTCGGACGTGCGGCGATTGCAGCGGTGACATGTGGCATGCTTTCATAGGGCAACATTTACTGGGCGACATTATTAGACGTGGGCACGTGCTTAGCCTTAATGGGGAGGACTTGCATGAATTCCGAGGAGATTTGGACTACGTCAGCATTGATCGCACGGTCCGCACTCATCCAAAGACGCCGAAGGAAGGGCAAACCCTCAGAACGCCGAGCGGCCTTGAATATCGGTCCTACGTAAATCAGTCGGGGTCCAACAAGTATACTGGCCGATTGGCCAACCAATCTCCAGACTACCTTGTCCAGTCAGTCGGACTTGCCATCTCCTTCGACTAGACTTGAGAGAGAGGCATGTGATCCTGTGATAAGGTCTGGCCCCGCCCTCGCAGAGAGGTCAACGCCACGTGAAAGGTCAAAGTCAAGGCGATCAACGCCCCGGGCTAGCGTCCGATCGGGCAACCCCAACTACCGATCGGACTAGGGAATGGCCGGTCCGACGTTATTACAACTCAGTCTCGCATCGAGCTTTCGACGCTCAAAACTATCACCAAAGCAGGCGTTGACCGACAAGTCATTTGCCGAGCAGCTGAGCATGTGCCGGGTGGACAACCGGATCGGCCACAGATCAGATCACAGCCATCAAAGCGCAAACCTGACCCAGCAAACCTGGACAATGGAAGTAGCCGAACGGTCGTCCCGCTCGACTCATACAGCAGAATTAGCCGATCGGCCTCCCCGCTCAGCCCGCTAGCATACAAAAGCTGGCCGAGCGGCCCACCCGCTCGACCCACTAGCAGACAGAGGCAGGATCAACTGGTAACCTCCTCGAAACCCGTGTTGCAGACAGATAGCATGGTCGGCGGCATGATCAGACAGAGAATCGTACGATGGAAGCTTCCATTGTCTTGTCAGGATATGCTCGGGTTGTTGAGGTAGGGTGTCAGGTACACTTTTCTGACACGCCCAATAAGGGAGAGCTTTGAGATGCATGCACGCCTTAAGAAGCGTGCATGCACACCCCCTAGAGCCCTATATATAGGACCCCAAGGTTCGACGGAGGTATGCACATTCTACTGTAGCTACAGTTACGCTGCCACTTTCGTTTCTTTGCTTGCTTGTTATCTTCGTCGGAGATCTGACTTGAGCGTCGAAGGGTTATCGTCGAGGAACCACTCCCTGGCTTGACACTGACACTTTTGTGCTTATAGACTAGTCTCGTCGGAGGTCTATACACAGTCAACAGGAACGTCACATCTTTAGAGTCTCATCACCTCGACTTTTGGATAGGATCCTAATATAAAAAAAATATTAAAAAAAATACCTTTTTTCCTAAAATCCATAAAGCAGATGAAAAACCTCTGCCTCTTCCGGCACATCCCTTACATGTGTCAAGGTACGGCCCCGGCCTCATCTTATGGGAGGTGATGTGCTGCTATTTAAGGGTAGACAAGACAACGTGGAAGCAATGCTACTTACGATTCGTCCTCTGCAAAGTAAATTGTCGACTGTGTCTGAGTTGGATCTTCTGTCCTAATAATTATATAATTTTATATCTTTCTATTGATCGAACGGGTATTATACATGTCTCAAGAATATCTTGACCGGGGATTATACATGTCTCAAGAATATCTTGACCGTTCGATCGATAAGCGAATAAGAGGACTTAAACTCTTAGTTGGACAGCAATGGTGTATTGGTCTTGGTGCCACTCATTCTTCTACCTCAGTCAAGTGCAGTTTGTCATTTTGTGAAAGCTGGACCAGCTGGTGGCCACTCAGTGCTGCAGTGCATTCTCCGCCTCAGTTTCTGCCTCGATCAACTACGTACGGAGACTATCAGCGTTTTCAACTGGCGCCCACATGCTGGGGATGCGTTTGGAAGAATAACTAGAAAGTCCGGAAGCGTGGGCCGCGCCGAGGATCATGCCACGATCGCTCGGTAAATGGGACGGCGTCGACTCTCACGCGTAATCAAATCAAACTGCATCTGATGCTCACGTGGAAAGCAGTGCAGTTGGGCGCCAGCTTCAGCCGGTAAAATCAAACGGCAGGTGGATGATGGGCCCCACGCAAACTCGAAGAAGCGAAATCCTGGCGCACATGGCATTCAATTCACGCCGGAAACGACGCGCTGCGCCGCGCTGCGATCAACGGCAGCTGGCCCGTCACGTTCTCCTCATTTATCTCTTCCCGAATTAGCAATTTGGCCTTTTGAAGGAAAAAAAATACTTATTAATTTTATTTCTTTATGTGTAAAATTAGGCAACTCCGAACTTCCCTTCAGTTTCTCACCGACTGCATGTTCACTGGGCTGCTACTTTAGTCCCGAGACCGAGTGGCGAATAGCTAGCGAGTGGAAGAAGGGGAGAGGAGGAGAAGAGAGAGAGAGTGAAATGGTGAAGCAGCAGCGATTGCGATCGAGCTCGGCGGAAGCGGTGGGTTGGGGGGCGGTGGCGCTGCTTTGGGCCACCGCCCTGGCGGTGCCTTGCTTCGCCGCCGACCCCTACGCTTACTTCGACTGGGATGTGACCTACATCACCGCTTCTCCCCTCGGCGTCCCTCAGCAGGTCAGTCTCTTCTCCTGCCCTGCATCGATTTTGTTAGATCTCGGAATTAGAGCAAATGGTGAGATCGAGCTTGTCGTCGTTTTTAATCTGGCGATTGTCGATGGCAGCTGATCGCGATCTCGAATCAATTTCCTGGTCCCGTTATGAACGTGACTACGAACTGGAATGTGGTCGTCAATGTGCTCAATAGCTTGGATGAGCCCCTCCTCATCACATGGTATCTTGTGCCGGATCGATTTGGTGTTTGTTTGTTTGTTTGTTTTGCTGATGGTATTTGGTGTTTGTCTGACTGCTTGGTGATAAGGGATGGGATTCAGCAGCGAAAGAATTGTTGGCAGGACGGAGTTTTGGGCACCAACTGCCCCATCCCGCCCGGCTGGAACTGGACCTACCAATTCCAAGTGAAGGACCAGATCGGCAGCTACTTTTACTTCCCTTCCTTGGGGCTCCATCGTGCTGCAGGAGGATATGGTGGGATCACTGTCAATAACCGCGATGTGATCGCTGTGCCGTTTGGGAAGCCGGATGGGGACTTCACCCTCTTCATCGGGGATTGGTATATCCGGAATCACACGGTGTGTGATTTTGTTGAGTGGTTGTGTCTCTCGATGATTGAGATATATGCTTGTCTTGATCTCGGATGGATTCTTCTTGTAGGATTTAAGGCAGGCACTTGATGATGGCAAAGACCTTGGGATGCCTGACGGTGTCTTGATGAACGGAAAAGGCCCATATCGTTATAATACCACACTTGTCCCTGATGGCATTGATCACGAAACAGTCAAAGTTGAACCAGGTAATTGTTTGCTCCATGAACTTTAAACACGAGCAAAGATTGTTTCGATTGTAATCTCGAATCTAGTAGGAAATCTCATTCCTAAGGAAGTTGCTTTTTTGGGAAACAGGAAAAACATACCGTTTCAGAGTTCACAATGTCGGGACATCAACAAGCTTGAACTTTAGAATTCAAAATCACAACATGATTCTTGTAGAGACAGAAGGAACATATACTGCACAACAGAATTTTACCAACCTTGATATCCATGTTGGCCAATCATACTCCTTTTTGGTCACCATGGATCAGAATGCAAGCAGTGATTATTACATCGTAGCTAGTGCTAGATTCGTAAATGAATCACTATGGACCAGAGTAACTGGTGTTGCCATTTTACATTATTCAAATTCTGGAGGTAAAGCTTCTGGTCCTCTCCCCGATCCTCCTAATGATTTCTATGACAAGACATTTTCAATGAATCAGGCTAAATCTGTCAGGTATGTTGCTTTACATTACTTTGGTTTGGGCATATTTCCTTTGATTGGTTAACATTTCACTATTCTGTTTTTTTTTCCAAATAATCTGAGCAAGTTATGTCTCTTAATTGTTTCTTGAAGTACTAGTGTAATATGATTTTCTCTTTGGCATCTTTTTTTTTTTTAAAAAAAAAATATTTAGGAAAGAATCTGCTTTCACTTCTTACAGTTTTTCTAGCAAGTTATAAGATTAATAAAGTCTAATATCTTTTGCTCTTTGTGATCCTTTTTCAAATTTTCTCTATGAATATATTTTCTGTCGAGTAATTGAATATCCTTTTTTGTGTTTTTTTAACCGCAGCTTCTCTTTTTAGTCTCTTAAAAAACAAATATTATGGTGGCTCCTGTTATTACCAATTTTCTTGGCAATGGAACCCTACTCAACTTTTTCCTCATTTCTAATAGCCTTCAACCTTACTTTTTTTTTTTCAGGATGAATGTAAGTGCTGGTGCTGCACGTCCTAATCCTCAAGGTTCATTTAGATATGGTTCCATCAATGTGACCCAGGTTTATGTTTTGAGAAATATGCCTCCTGTGACGATCAATGGAAAACGAAGGACTACTCTTAATGGCATATCATATTCTAATCCTGATACTCCCTTGAGGCTTGCTGATCAGTATAATAAGGAGGGAGTTTATACACTTGATTTCCCTACAAGACCACTTGATAGACCACCTCGAAATGGAACATCTGTGATCAATGGTACTTATAAGGGGTTCATGGAAATCATATTCCAAAATAATGACACCACAGTTCAGACATACCACATGGATGGATATGCATTTTTCGTTGCGGGGTACTTCAGTATTTTTTGTTTTTACATGAGTAGAATTAGGAAAAACAGAATGAGTTTATTCATTTACAATATATTTGATTTTTATTTAACTGCAGGATGGACTATGGAGAGTGGACAGAAGACAGTAGAGGCACCTACAACAAGTGGGATGGAGTTTCTCGCTGTACCACACAGGTGTATCTGCATGAGAATTCTCTAGTATTATGAAATGAATATGATTCTTTTGTAAAGAAAATATGTTTGTCTAAATAAGTAGCCAATACAATTTTATTCCCCCACAAATTGTCACACCTATCCTCTAGGTTTGAGTTCCTCAATTTGGCCATTTTATTTGCAAAATTTTCTTCTTTCTGAGTGTTCAAGGCTTTTATTTTTTAATTTGTCGCTGCTTTTCCCTCTAACAAATATTTATGCACCTTCCCATCTTTCTGTTCCCAGGTATTTCCAGGGGCATGGACTGCTGTTCTAGTCTCACTCGACAATGTAGGATTTTGGAACGTGCGAGTCGAGAATCTTGATACACGCTACCTTGGCCAGGAGTTATATCTGAGAGTTGTCAATCCGGAAGACCACTCTAACAAGACCGAAATGTCAATGCCAGATAATGTTCTCTATTGTGGTCTCCTCCGCAATATGCAGACGTAAGTCCCATCACTTCTGAACCATCCTTTTGATTACATTTGAAATTGTAGTCAAACTTGTATATGCATATATTTCCATCGTTGATTGATAGATTCAATTTGCCAACGATGCAGGCAGCAGACACCTCATGGCTCTCAAACTTCGGCTTCTTTTATCACATATGCCGGAGGCTTGCTGTTCACTTCAATGTTGATTTTGGTCTCTACTGTTATTTCCTTTAACTAACCCAATTCAGAGTTAAAGCCCGATTGTGGATATGGAAGGTCTTTCAACCCGCCTCAGCAATCAGATTTGTTTGAAACTTAGGTCTTGGGCACATCTTTTATTGATATTGAGTTTGTTTTGGTTCTTGTTACCATCATGTATTATGGTCATTCATTTAGGTAGGATGCATTGTTGATTATTTAACCAATGCAATTTTCCATTCACTCTCTATAGGATTACATAGTTGAAGTTAGAAAATGCTTAATTTTGTTACATGGCAAGTTGTAGAAGAAGAAAGTACACTTTTATCGACTGCAATTTTAATTCTCTTCTTTTACATGCACTTTCATATTATAATTGCATTGGGTTATTTCTTGCCATAAGTTCTCATGAACAGAGCTGTTTTTTTTATCCATGTGGAAATGTCTTTAGTTTGTTTCGATATCATGGAGTTAAAATGTATATCTATTAGAATAGAGTTAGGTTTCATTCAATTTACGAAAAAATTATTCTAAGCAAATATACAAATCATGAGAAACAAAGAAACGTTATAAACTATAAGAAATGAAACATTATTATAAACATAAGGAAACAGTGAAAACTCTAGAAACTTTAAAGATAGAAAGTTTGTAAGAATATAATAAAAGGAATAGGACAGAAAGAAATATGAAAGATGTAAAAATTTAGATGGAGATAGAGGGAGGAGGAGCTAGAAGAGGAGATGAAGATAATTCTTCTGGGCTGTTGTTTACCTGGTGGAAGAAGTGCAAAAGACAAAAAGAATGGTCACGGTCATGGCAGCCGTGGTATTCCTTCATCCTTTCCACTGGTCTTAAGTTACTCCACTCAAGTAAAATAAGGGAATGGACTGCCTATGAGAGAGATCACGATCATGCTCTATAAACAAAACTTACATGATATCTGAGAAATGGATGGAGTGTGGATGATTCATCAAATGCATACTTTTGATAGCCCATTGGGTGTAAAACCAATTTGCCGATGATCACTTCGAAAGCCAGTAAATAATTATGAACACTATGCAGACTGCAATGACTGCGGAAAGGATTAGAGAATCCTTCGATCGCTTCCTCCTGATGGCACCTGCGATTGCCGAACAACTTACCATTCAGTAATTTTCATTTTTCTACTTTACAAAGAAAAAGAAAAAATATATACATGTGATGAACAGATCTTGCATACCAAGTACGCCACGAATAACAGGAAATTTATCACCGAGCTGCTTCACTTTTCCCTGGACATCAAAATATAAAGCTCCTTGAGACCCCAAAACTGATCTTGTTGCTTGTGCTTGACTTATCAACTCCTCAATCTGGGTGGAACACGAGCAGTAGGGTGTCTTATCCCAAAATAATGTATAGAATTAAATTCTCTGATCTATAAAATATTTTCTCGGCATTAAAGGTCATGATGATTACAGAAGACTGAAGATCTCCATCTTATTTCAATAATCGGTTCTTCATCTTATTAACGATAGATAGTTTCATTGCTATCTCCTTATTGAATAATGGATGAAAGAAATAGAAATGTTATATACAATTGTGTTACATATTTCCTTAATGCTATTGAATAATTTTTTTTTATTACTTAAATCACATGTCTGGTAGTCCCTTCACCGCATGATCGAATCAACTTCATCCATCATACTAGGTATTGACTCAAATACCATATTGAAATGAGGAAAACTACGATCAATTTCTGGTAGTTCCTTCTACTTCTATATATAATTATCTCATCGGCGTTTAAAACATACGACTGTGTGTTTTGCATAGACTAATATATATCCCTCACTTTGTGTTTTGACCATTCTCATTATAAGCGCACACAATGCATCAGTTCTGGAAATACGATATTGAGGCATTGAATTACGAAAAAAATAAGAAAACTCACACTAAATAGTCGGATTTAGAGATCTTACATCACTGATGTTTCCGTGAATTGCTGCTCTCTCCCTCAGCAAACTTACCCTAGGTGACATTCCACCTGATCCCTGTAAAAAGAAACAGATCATACAATCCCATATCATAAGGTCGTAAGAAAAAAACGTAATTTCGATACAATATTTGATTTGTGCTCACCTTGGATTCGGTGATATCATCTCTGACAGAGTTAAGGAGCTCAGCATGCTCCCTCATAGAGTTCAAGTTCCCTTTGGTTCTTCTAAATTCCTAAAAAGGATTTGTATAACAAGCACTGGAAAACATCAAGAAAGGGAAAGCAATCGAACAAATGTGTCTTGGCAAAATTTTGGTATTCTTGGCTGAAGTTAATAGTGTTAACAATACAAGCAATTAAACCAACAGATATACAAATCATCTTTCCTATATTAACACATATAGATTATATGTGATTCACCCACCATCTAGAAACCCACAGAATGCAGAGTATAGAAAATGATAAGTGGCATAAGTGTTGGTGTAATTGTCCTTAAGTCAAAGTTGATCAGTTTGGATCAAGTTTGAGTTTTAATGTTTGACAATATATGGAGACGGCAGGTGCAATTATCTATTAGGGAGATTATTGGTACGAGCCTCCTTTGGTCAAATGTTGACCGGTTTGAATTGAGAGAGTAGTCAAGTAGGTTAAAGTTGACATACTTAACTGAGAAAGTCCTAACTGGAAGTTAGGCAAGGGCAAGACCAACGGGAAGATTAACAAAAGAAAGAAAAATCAAATGGGTCAATGTTAAGTGAACATTTGGTGTGTGAAGTCCTAGTGAGTAAAGTAAGACAATTGGAAAGTCTCGGTGAGTGAAGCCGGACAGTAAGAAAGTCTTGGTGAGTCAAGTCAGACAATTGAAAAGTCCTGGTGAGTGAAGTCAGACAATTAGAAGATCCTGATAAGTGAAGTCAGACAGTTAGAAAGTCCCGGTGAGTAAAGTCGGGCAGTGAGAAAGTTCCGGTGAGTGAAGCCAAGCAGTGAGAAAGTCCTCGTGAGTGAAGTCAAGCAATTGGGAAGCTCTAGTGAGTGAAGCTAGGCAGTGAGAAAATCTTGATGAATGAAGTCAGGTGGGAAAATTCTAGTGAATGAAACTAGGTGGTGAAAAATCCTGGTGAGTGAAGTTGATCGGACACCTGGTGTTTGGAAGTCCAAGTGGGGCATGGAGGATCAGGCATTTGGCATGAGGAGAAAAATCCAAGTGAGTCAAAGGATTAACCAGACACTTGGTGGAGAAGTCCCAGAAGGTCAAACGTGACCAGATGCTAGGCAATGAGAGTTCCAACAGGTCACAGTTGACCAGATGTTCGACAAAGAACCCTAGGACTCGGGTTTAGGAGCTAGGGTTGCCAAATAGATTGTGGCAGAGCTTAAGCGATTAAGCTCCATCTTAATCACTTAAGGCTCAAAATCACGACAACAGAAAGCTACTAAATCGCTTAGGGTAAGTGATTCAATAGGCCTTAAGCGACCAGGTTGATCGCTTAAGATCCTTTCTATGAAGAAACAAAATGGTGCTGAAGAGATTATACCTTAATCGCTTCAACTGTGGTAAGCGATTATACAAGAAAGCTTAATCGCTTGCGACCGTTCTTGCAATCGAACATAAGGGTGCCTAATCACTTATGGTAAGCCATTAAGCACGACTTGAGTGATTAGGCTAATCGCTTAAGGTTGGAAATATAACTGTTCTGCAAGTTTTAAGCAGGTTGTTGACACTGCTGTGGTAATCACTTAAAATTTTCTTAAGCGATTAAGGCACCCGAGGTTACCCTAGAAAAGGATTTTTCGTAACCGTTCTCCAAAAACAACACTCAACGCTAGTTCTTGGGAATTCTTGGAACTTAGTGTTGTTGCATTTCCATCTACCAAGAGGCAGATTCGAACAATAAGAAGAGAGCAAGCTAAGATTTCATTGCTCTAATTGTATTTGTTTCTGCTCTTCTTGGTGTATTTTGTGTTGTTAGCTTGTACGAGGCTTCTATGCCTTCAGATTGTTTCCAAGAAGGAGCTCTTTCATAGTGCATGTGTGAGAGAGGGCCGGATGCTTAGATTAATCACCTTAAAGAGATGGATACCAAGTAAATCCTTTCCTTGGTCCCAACAATAAGTGCACTTCATAAGCTATTAGGAAAACACTTATTATCAATGTTCCTTACTAAGCAAAACAAAACAGAAGATGTTAAATGCATGTTTCAAATTTAGGGACGATTGATGAAGAGCCACCTGCTATTTGGAGAATCTTCATAATTTAATTTTCTAACTAACAGAAATAAACTTGTTAATCTAGATCAAGAAATAAACAGAAAATTAACAAACTATCAGCTCCATAAGTACCAGATAGTTGGCAAAAAGGAATAAAACATTATATGTTTTAACGTTCCAACCACACATGGTACTCTTAAGGCTTAAAATAGTGATTTAGTGACAAACATAATGCTTTTCAAGTACTATTTTTCTTCATTTTTCAATATTAAAAACAAAATAAAAATAAAATAAATAAAAAGTTATACTATACCTGTGTGAATTCATGAAGTATGTCTCTATGTCTTGCAAGTTTTTGATTTATCGAAGTTGTAGCAGCTGTTGATGCAGCACATCGACTCATGGCATCATTGACATCCAATAACTTCTCTAGTAAGGATCCAATTTCCATCTCCATGGACTTCCATGATCTGTTTGATCCTATAGTGGGTGATCCATTGTCTCCATTACCTGAATATCCATCTTACTATATGAACATAAACACAACCTAAATGGATTTTTCTAGGACATCAATAGAAGCTTAAAGTAGAAGCTGACATAAAGCCAAATTTCTATAACTTAAAGCATACTTCACCAAAAAACTGGAAAAAAAATTAAAAAAAAAACAAAACAAAACCAAAATTGTGAATGAGTTTTAATTACTAAAACAACAATTATCCTATCTGCATTTGTCTGATTGTCTCTAAAGATTCATAAAGTTTATATCTCACAAAAAGCATATGACCAAAGCCTGTTCTTTCCCTCAGTAATTGGTTGTCTACTCATTCCCTAATGAAAACACCCCACAAAATTTGCTATGATCAACAAGAACAGCTCAACTAATTGAAATAGTGGCAAGCTAGTCGCATCAACTAACAACCAACTACAAAAATCTCCCTGAAACATCAAATAAAGGATTGTAGTTATAATGATGTTTTATTTGTTCAACCTTCTGAAATTATACAAGTGTCAAAGTGAAGAAACATTTACGAGCAGTTTTTTCCCATTTGCTCAAATTCATCACACAATTAGGCTTTACAAACCAATTTATTGCCAGATCCGCCATAGATCAAGATTCAAATTTTACGAACAGATTAAAAGAGATATCACATATTTACTATCGTCCCACGAAGGAAAATAAACTTTAGGCAAAAGAATGAACTATAATAAAGAATGCCTACAACAAATAACACAGGGCACAATAAGATCTTGACGATTCTCGGAAGTTCAAGAGAAATTTTTGTTGGTGCAAAATCCCTCAGGTCAAGGTTGACCTGGTTAACCAAGCTGAGTCTTGGTTTGGGTTTAGATGTTTGACAATAAGATATTGATCGAAGAAGAGTCAAGTAGGTCAAGGTTGACCGGATACTTGACTAGGAAGTCCTAGTGAGTGAAGCTAGGCAGAAGGAAATCCTAGTGAGTGAAGCTAGGTGGAAATCCTGGTGAGTGAAGCCAGGTGAAAGTCCTAGTGAGTGAAGCTAGGCAGAAGGAAGTCCTAGTGAGTGAAGCTAGGCAGAAGGAAATCCTAGTGAGTGAAGCTAGGTGAAAGTCACGGTGAGTGAAGCCGGTGAAAGTCCTAGTGGTGAAGCTGGAAGGAAATCCTAGTGAGTGAAGCTAGGTGAAAGTCACGGTGAGTGAAGCGGTGAAAGTCCTAGTGGGTGAAGCTAGGCGGATGGAAAACCCTAGTGAGTGAAGCTGGGTGAGCGTCCCGGTGAGTGAAGCCGCAGGGCAGGAAATCCAGATGGATCGAGGATGATCGGACATCGGTGTTGGGAAGTCCAAGTAGGTCGAAGGATTGTTGGATACTTGGCAGGAAGGAAGTCGAGATGGGTCGAGGTTGACGGACATCGGTGGAAGTCAAGTAGGTCGATGGGTGGCCGGATGCTTGGCACGACAGTAAAAGTCCAAGTGGGTCAAAGGTTGGCCGGACACTTGGTGGGGAGTCTAGCAGTCGAGGGAGTGACCGGATGCGAGGCATGATGTACCAGCAGGTCGAGGTTGACGGATGTTGGTTAGGGAGGATTGGGACTTGGTTTTGGGCAAAATCAAGGCTTTGGATCGATCATCGATTCAGATAGGGTGGATCGATCGATGGATCGATCCGTTCTTCCAATGACGAGCCACGGATCGATCCGTGGATCGATCAGGAGCTGATCGATCGGCCGATCGATCGGGGATTCTGCCAGCGCGATAAGCGCTGGATCGATCCGTGAATCGATCGGAGCTTCCGATAGGCGCTGGATCGATCCGTGGATCGATCAAGCCGATCGATTCGAACTTTTGAATCGATCGGGTTCCGCGTTAGCGTCGATTTAAGCCGCAGGCGTTCATTTCCTTCTGGATCTCATTCCTCTCCAGTTCTCCACGACCAGAGCTCGTGATCGCCGGTTCTTGAAGGTTCTTGGAGGCTTTCCAAGTCAAGAGGCGGATCTATTGCAAGAGGAAGAAGTTAGGGTTAGGGTTTTTACTGCACATCTTGTAAGCTTTTGCTTAACTTGTATTTCCCTTTCTTCTTCTTGTATTGAGAGTGTTGTAGGGCTTCTCCGCCTTTGGTAGTTACCATAAAGGAGTGTTATTCATAGTGGAGGGTGTGTGCGTTGGTGTGGATCCTTGGATTAGTCACCTCTTGTGAGGTGGATACCAAGTAAAATCCTAGTGTTAGCGTTTTGTGTTTGTTTCTGTATTTTCCGCTGCGCATTCTTGAAGAAACAAGCAACGCCAAGCAACGCCAAGCAACGAAGCGCACCGAGCGAACGCGACGAGCTATTCACCCCCCCCTCTAGCTACTTTTGGTCCTAACAATTTTGTCTCTTAAAGTATATAAACACGCATATGCAGTAAGATTGGAATTCGAGTCATCGACTAGGGTGATCAATGGACACCGCGAGGGAGAAACGTGAATCGCCTATCTCTATTAAACACCGATTCCGAGTATGGAGAAGTGCGGAGAAGAGAAAGGGAGGGCCGAGAGCGTACCGGAAGAGTGGGTGAATATGGAAGCGAGCTTGGCGTAGGAGGAGAGTTTGACGTCCAGGTCACCCTCAATCTTCCTGGCTTCCTTGCGGAGCTCCTCCCACCCGGTGGATTCGTGGGCATCCGTCGAGCTCATTCTTCTTCTTCCTCTCCTTGCCCTTGTCGCTGGCGGTCGGGGAGATCGCAGATCGCGGAGATTGTGGTTCCATCGGCCGAGAGAAGAGGAGAGAAGCAGAGGGAGGCGAGAAAAACACGGGCGGATCTTGTTCGTGGTCTTCCATGAACCGAACCGAACCGGGCATGATCTCACAAAATACATTTTCAGAGTAAAATTGTTACTTATTCTATTGTTTTATCAATTAATATTCTTTAGATTATTCTACGGAAATTATAGATTTATCTTGTGTTATACATGTGATTTTTTCTTAATTTTCTTGTTCTTGTATAATCGGCTAAATAGTTAATAATTTTTATTTTTCATCTTATATACCTAGAAAAAAAGCACCAATGTATTTATTGAACCTAAATTGTTTGAACAAATAATGTTTGGGTCTTAGAACTACATTAATGGTCTTGATTTTCATTTTTAACTCATATCTAGTAAGTGGTCAATAGTAATGATTATTTAAGAAGTCAATAGTGATGCAAGCTATGGTAGGGTTTTCAAAATCTTGAATACTCCCTATATTCAAAACTTAAAATATAGAAAAGTTATTATATGTGGCATTTAATTGTTGTAGAACTCATCGTAAAGAAACTCCACCATCTACACTTTTTGTTAAGCATATGATGCTTTCTTAATGCGTTGGGACTTCATCTGTTATAATTAGCAAGGATTTACCATATAAATAGTATTTGATGTTATTGTTGTAAATATCATAACTCATATAACTAGTGATTGTATACCATATTTGATATTTATGAATAAAGTATAAATATGCGTATGAGAAGCAAAAAATATTCTCCGAACTTATTTCCCACTCTCTGATTTCTACAAGATCAATCATCTCGTTGTAAGACCAAAAAAAAAAAAAGATAGTGAAATTTTTTAAGGTGAAATCAACCGCTAAAGCGTAATGGTAGAACTGCATAGCAGGTTTAATGTCTAGACCAACTTGAGGACGAAGGTGGAGCAGTTTAGGAATCCGAGAAGAACAAAGGGTAGAATAGATGGATCAGGTGATCAAAAGACTAAAATTATGATTCACTTTTGAGCATAACCAGAAATTCGATAACTCTTTCTAGGAAAATCAAACGGAAGGAACACGAAGGTAAGGATAAGAAAAACAACTAATTGAAGTGACGAACTTGAACCCAAACGATCCTTAATTATCTTTCTGCGAGTGACAGAAAACGAACGCCGACTATTGATTACGCCGTTTCTTGCACTCGCATCAGCTCCTCGTCACCGCATGCCCGACGGCAAGTCGGGCACGTTCTCCTGGCCACCACCCACCGCTCGACGCACTGGGCGTGGAACCCGTGTCCGCACGCCGGCAACACCCGCACGGCATCGCCGTCCACGAAGTCCGCCAGACAGATGGCGCACTCGACCGCCGCCCCGGCCAGTCTCGTGTCCCCCGCCGAGAACAGTAAAGCCGGCGCTGCAGCCTCCATCATCTCCGGCTTCCCCGGAGGCTGGCGTTCGCTGCCGAAGCGGCGGAGGAGGAGGCGGACGGCGGCACCGAGGGAGAAGGCGAGGAGGGAGGTACAGAACAGGGAAGCGAGGACGATGGCCATGTTGGTGCCGAAGTCGCCGGCGCCGGAGTAGGGACCCCACTCGTTGGCTGTGGCGTTGCTGGTGCTCTCTGCCGGCTCCGGCGCCGGAGGGTGGTGGACCGCTCCGCCAGTGCCTGCGTGAGGCTCCGCCATGGTCGCCTTCTTGGAGATTTAGCTGGTCGTCAATAGAGGGGAATAACAAAGAAAGTTTCTGGCTTTGATTTTACAGAAGAGTCAGTTGCATGATGCGACTTAAATAATCAAAGCAATGCTAGAGACACATGAAACAGATGAACTCTCAATTTGTTCACAGTAACGAACTTTTACTAAGAAAATGGTCCTGCTGAAAAAGAAAATGGTCCTACTGCTACCTGGCAGTGGAACTATCATGCTAAAAAAGAAAATAGCCTGATGATAAGGCACCGAGATAAATGTTTTACATAATTCAAATCATAGTTTAATCAAAGATATTTCAGAACATGGTAACCAAAACAAAACAACAGGTAGAGAAGATCAAATTGGTGGAGTGGTCAAAAAGGTGATAGAGCATATTGATGATGACTGAGGAAGTATCCCTCTTCCACCAGCAGCAATATAATTCCGTAAAGTGAAACTTGTAAATGTCTAATTGGCAAGACGTATATCAGCAAACACTTTGCTAATATTATTTTTTTCAAGAATTGAGAACTTCATCCTCCAAATCTCAAGCGACGGGCCATCTTCCAATTCAAAGAAAAATAGCTTTTATCCACTGCTATTACCCATCAATAACATTGAATTATTGCAGAACCATACCAGAATTGATACAAGGACTACAAGACTAGTGGCAAATAAATGAGGCTTGATCAGGTTACTTGTTAGGCTCTCCCTCTCCTCTTCACAGGAAATAAATGGTGCCAAGGCATCCAAGCCAAAGTATATGCATTGGTTGCCCAAAATGTACGGCATCATCAATCAATCTTCTGCAGAGAAATAAACACAAAGGACAAGAGAATCTCCACAAGGTGATATGTTTGTCTGTACTGCTACAGTAAGAAACATTGTCTTCATGCACACATCTGCCAACTTAATTAAGCAAGATGAGAACTTGGGGCTGAGGCAATGGGTCGTGGTCCTTGTACATATGCTAAATTTAATGTTTTTTTTTCTTACTATAGAAGAAGATAAGTTCAACATTTTGATGTTCAAGTAACAAAGAAAGAAAGAAGATAAATGTAAATATTTGTAACATAAAGTTATGATTATAGCTTCAAAAGTACAATTAACAATGTTTATAATTTTTTTCCTAAATCTTATGAATCCACAGTTGGATTATTGACAATTAGATAATTCACTAAAATCATTTAGGATACAACTTTAATTGTTTATCATAATTTAAATTATATTAATAATACTAATAACTTTAGTACTGTATTATTAAGTTAATAATTGACTAAATTAAATTATTATTAATAACAATGCATGTACATTATAAAATCATATCAAGTATCTGTGAACAAAATTATTATTAATAAGTAATAACTTTTAATATTGTTGATTGATAACCTTATTTTATTGATTTGATTAGTATCTGTGAATAAAATTTTACTTTTATGATAAGGTAGGATTTGACTGGTTACTTTTCTAGCACTATCAGCAAGTGAAACATAATATTCAATATTGTTAAAGTTTTGAAGCTTTACCTTCTTATCTTGTTATTAAATTATTACATTTTATTTTATTTTCACTTTTAAAAATATTTGGATCTAGTATAACCAATCTTTAAGTTTCTAATGGGTCAATAGTGCTCAAAGAACTATGGGTAGAATGACCTAAACCCAAATATTGGCCACCCCTTGCAGCAATAGGAAAGCTGATTACACCACCATGGTTCACATTATATGAAATGACCTCCCTCCTAGCTTTCACCCTATGGCCTTAGTCATGGAATTGTCATTCCATGATAGTGGATGGATGTCGTTTCCATGTCATCACCTGCCAAGGTCAGGGACAATGGTCCCTTAAGGTCACATTATAGAGGATTGGTACAATAGGGAGCTCATAGTGATGATTGAGGAAGGTGGATCTTTGCCTTTCCACGCGAGGAAGTAGCAGTGACAGGTTACATGAACATTGGAGAAGGGGTTAAGGGTGTTCCACTGCATAGTCAAGAAAAGGGTAGAGGCACCAGTTCAAGCTTCCCTAAAACTCCCATCATCATTGGTACCCTAGTAATAAGCAAGAAGAAGAAAGTCCAATGTATTCTCTTCCTATTCCTTGGTGTACTGATTAAATGTTAGATCATTCTATATATTTGTTTGAGCTTGAATATAACAAACTGCTTTTACTGGATTGTTTCATTGTCTTATGTTGTAACCGTTCAATTTGTGTGTGCATACATCTTTGTCGATGTGAATTGAATTGCCATACTGAATATTCTCTCATTTTTTTTCTACTGAGATTAACAAAATTGTAAAGAGAACAATCAGCTCTATGACAATCACCAGAATATAAAGACACATCTAGTGCGATAAATGCTTTATTTGCATTTATATATCAGGCCAACAATTAGTAATGACAACTGACAAGAACATACATATGTGTGTAATGGAAATCAGAGCTAGAAGAAAAACCTCTTCTTGAGCTTCACCTTCTCGTCTTTACCGATCTTCCTCTTCAAGTCCAAATCCTCCTCATCGTCACTGCTGTCATCCTCATCATCGCTCTTTGAAGGATCGAGCCGAGCCGAGTCCATCACCCACTGCAGCAATTTGTCTACCTCTTTCTTCGAAACTCCACCCTCCTCTTCCTCTTCCTCCTCCTCCTCCTCCTTCTCCTCCTCCTCTTCGAAGGGAAGTTTCCTTTGCGGCATCTCCAGACCTGAATTCTTGATACCCGGATCCGATCTCCCGGCACCTGAGCTGGAGGAGCCCTTAAGCGCCGCGAATCTCATCGCGAGGTCATCCCCCAGGACCTCCCCCCACTGCCGATCGTCCGATGCCGACGAAGCTCCTCCCTTCGTCACGGTTATGAGAGGATCCAAAGGACGAGGCTGTACCGCCGAGGATGGAGGCGGAGGGGGCGACTTCAGGTCCTCGAAGCGGCGAGCGAGGTTTGGATCCAAGGGCGATGAGCGAGAGGAGTGAGTTCCAACGCTGAGCTTCAGAAGGAGATCGTCCTCCGCAGCGCGGAGTAACTGCTCGACCTCGGCCTCGGCCGGATCAATTCCCAGCGGGCGACGGCGGCGGCCGCTCATTCTAGTTGTCGGAAGACTATCGATTGGAAAGGTAACAAGAGAGGTGGAATTGGGTCTACTATTATCCCTCGGGTTTCTTTGAAGGATCTGAGAATGATCAATCTCTTGCATCCGACCCGTTAAGTCACACCCATATGACTACCAATATTTTAACTCTAATGTAAATAAAAAATTGAGTCTGCGCACCGTATCCTATACATTTAGGTTATGTTTGGTAAGTGTAATCTGTTGGATCGAAAGTGTTTGGGGAGGGTGAATAGCGCTCATGGCTATTTCGCATTTCGGAATCGTAAATCGTTCGAGTAGTAAAGCAGCGGAATAAAAGAAACACACAAATACAGAAGACACAGATCGTTTACTTGGTTCGGAGCCTGTAGCGACTGCTACTCCAAGGCCCGCGATCGTTTACTGTGGGCAACAACTATATCGCGCAAAGTTTGTACAAGTGTAAGTTACAATAAGTGCAATAATTAAAGAAAACTTATACCCACGACAGAATCTTAAAGAAGCGGAGCTCCGGGTCGTCGAAAACTTGTAGCAGCACTTCAGGGTGTTTTTGAGGTAGCGCGTTGTAACTTGAATACTTAGAAATTGTTGTTATAAGCTTCTGCCTCGACCCCCCATTTAAACAGTACTGGAGGCGCCTCCAAGCCTGTCCGAGGCGCCTCCAGGTCGCACGCGTGGATCAGCTCTGATCTGGTCGCACCTTATCCCATTGAAGGCGCCTCCAAGCTGCTCCAAGGCGCCTCCAATGCCTGGTCCAAGGCGCCTTCACCTTCCTCCGAGGCGCCTCCATCGCCTCTGGACAGCTGGCTTCGGCTAGCACCCGAGGCGCCTCCAAGCCCCATGGAGGCGCCTCGGACACTGTTCATCCGAGGTTAAATGTGCTCCTTTGTTTCTGCAAAATGTGTTAGTCCCAAACATAAACCCTGCAAAACAAAGTTAGCACAGAAATATGATAAATGATATCGACAGTCATCGGACTGTCCGGGTCTGACTTCAGATTTCCAACCAGAAACCCTAGGTCGACCCAACACCTACTGTTCCCTCTACGGGGAACACGTCCTCACCTACTCTACTCAGGAGATTTACCCGTTGCCAGTGCGATCCTCCAGATCAACTGGACTTTTACTCAGCGTTCGAAACTTCCGGACTTTCTGCTGGACTTCCGCTTCCCAGCCCGTCCAGTCTTCCACATGGTTCGCGACACCAGAACTTTCCACCTAGGGTTACCCCCCTAGGACTTTTGCCTTAAGCTCTCGACCCGCCAAGACTTTCCGTATAGGGTTACCACCCCCTATGACCTAGAGTTACCACCCCCTAGGGTTTTTCACCTACCTAACCGCAGCTAGGACTTTTGCCTAAGTACCACTTAAGACTTTCCTGCAAGCTCCATGAACCTTGTTAGATAACACCGCAACTTAACTTTAAACCCTTTGCCATAATCAAAACTCAGGTTCGATCATCTGGTGCTCACTGCACCAACAATTTCCCCCTTTTTTATTATGGTAACCTTGGTTCAAAGTTAAGTAAAACATAACATTAAATAAAGGAATAAATAACGAAAGTTAACCATGAACATCAATGTGTAACACCCCAAATTTCATTGTTTGGAGTTCTAAAGGTGCTTATAAATTTTTAGAAATGATTTAGGAATATTCTAGAGATTTTTAGGAATTTTTAGAGTATTTTTATGAAATTTTCAGAGTTCGTTTGGTATTTTTACCAAAAGAAAGAAGTTGCAAAAAATAAAGAGGTTCGGACGAGGTTCAAACCCGCGACCTCCGACCCGATCCAAGACTTAAGCGAAGCGCGATAGCCAAGCGCTTAAGCAGGTGTTTCGTGATCAAAGTGATGGTGAAATAAATTTAAGTAATAACTGAAACCGAGAATACCCATTGGTATAAAAAGGAATCGGGTTATTTCCTCACGACCAAAACCCTCTCATCCTCTCCTCTCTCACGTGCGACGGCGCTACTCGGGCGAAAACGAAGCCGAAGCTAGGGCTTCATCTCCGGCGGCCGGCCAAGGGGTAATTCCGTGAGCTCTTCACAGATTCGAGACTCTCTCGTCGAGGAGAACCAGTAGGCACGAAGAATAGGCCGAGATTTCAAGCCCTCTGAAACCCTAGAAGCTTCTCTTCTCGGTTGTAAGTTCAAGAACACATAGGTAAGTGCTCTCGCCTGTAGTAGGAGTAGTTTTCGGATCTTTGTTTCCTTCTTTAGTTTGAGTTTTTCAACAGACAATTAATAGAAGTCTAATTCCAACAAGTTTAGATTTTCTTTTGCTATTTATGGGGTACGAACAACCCCTTACCCTTAGCACGTTAGTTGAGTTTTCTTGCTTCTTGATTGTGCATGTTAGTATTTCAGTTTTTAGTTTTGTTACTGATTTAGGGAGCATGAACAACCTGTGTTTTAAGTATACCATGTTGGTTTGCTCTGTTACTGCAATGAATAAGAACAACTTTATTTGAACCATGCCGTTTAGACCTTTTCTGCTTTCCAATTAGCACGGACGGCCTTACCTACGCTCCAGCATGCAGTTTTAGATGTTCCTTTAGCATCCCAGTTTGCTTGTTTTTAGTTCGTGTTGAGTTATTGAGTATGAACATATCACATATTTGAGTAGTTATAAGTAAGAAAAGACCAAGGATTTAATTTAATCAAAACTTCCAGAATTTGAGATCAAACATACACCAAGTGTTTAAAGAAATGCCGAGGCACTTCATTTTAGGAGTATTTAAAGATAATATGTATTTTATTTGAAAAGGCTAGTACCCGACTTCTGAGGTTGTCGTTAAATAAATCCAGGTGACCAATTCCGAGGTCTTGGCCCTGGTAAGACCAAGGTCTTTACCCTCATAGGACTGGTGGCTCGCTACTTCAGTTTCTATTAGGGAGAGCGCAATGGTACTAAGCATGTGCCCAAGAGATTATTATTTTGAAGTATAAGAGTATAAGTTTGTGAATAAATGAAATAAGCTTCACATAGGTTTAAAAACCAGCAAGTTTAGCTCTTTTATTCTAGCATGTTGTTTAGACTTTCTTACTGCTATTTGCAAGCATGACAGCCTTACATGTTTAGCATTTCAGTCTGTTTTGATTCCTCTGTTAGCTTGACAGATATGACCAGTCGGTCCTTTAGCTTTGCAGTATTGATTTCTTTGATTTCGGTTCCTTTGCTATTAGATGAGCATGAGCAGCTTTTCTTTTAAAGCATTCAGTTTCTAGATTCCTTTTTTGTACACATGCATATCCGAGTTTTGCGAGTTAGATAGAGCTTACTAAGCATCCGCTTATAGTTGCATTTTCTCTTCCTACAGATAAAAGAAAAGGAAAGCTACAGTGAAGGAAGGCGACAAGGAGGTGTGGGATGGATGTGTGATGTCTGGACTATGGAAGCCTTGGGACCTTGCTAAAGAATTTATTAAGATTAATTCCTTATTTAAGTTGATAAGAAAATTTTGGAATTGGATTTTCTATTTCGTGCTGCTAGGGGATTCATTGATGGGTTAACTATTTTCCTTATTGTTAGCTAAGGTTGCCTGCAAATTTTAATATGATACAGTCATTTCTTATTTTCCGGAGCAATTAAAGGGGGTTAAGTGTTACTATCTTTAGAGTAAGCAATATCAGTTAAGTAGAATGAGTAGTTAAGTAGCGTCCACCCTTAGAGAGTGTAGTAAGAAGGGTGGTCATTACAGGTTGGTATCAGAGCAATCCCCATTCTCCAACATCACACGCACATCAGCATCAGTTTTGCCGTCTTCAAGTAAGAAAGTACTTAATTTTTTTATTTATTATGTCTTTTCTTATTAATTGCAGTATAGAGAAATCCTTAGAAGTATTTGTTTATATGTGTTTAAGTAAGATAAAAGTTCTTATTTTTGTTTTCTTTCTATATATATATATATATATATATATATATATATATATATATATATATATCTAGAGAGTATAGGGACGATTTCAAGTTTTCTCTCTCTGTATGACTAGATGGTAAGAAGAGGGTGTCCCCGTACCACTCGTACTGAGGACCAAGCTTAGGAGAACGAAGAGCCCAGAACAACTGAGCCTAATCTCTCTGAAGTTGTTGCTCAACTCCAGAGACAAGTAGCAGAGCAGCAATAAGTAATCATCAATCTGATGGCAAATCAGCAGCCAGTTCCTCCCCCTCCCCCAACTATCAATGTGGAGACCCTAGTGGTGGCTGAGGTTCGATCAACTATCCTGGAAGGCGCCACAACACCTAAACAACAAGAAGCATACCTGATACAGTGGCTGAAGTTGAAGCCGGAAAGTTTCTCAGGCACGACTGAGCCCTGGGATGCCCAGGCTTGGTTCAAGACACTGGAGAGCACAATGAAGCTTCTTGACTGGCCAGAAGTTGAGAAAGTCAAGTGTGTCTCCTTCTGCCTATCTGGAGATGCTCGTATATGGTGGGAGAGAGTTAAGAGCAAGAGAGCAGCCAACCAGATGAGCTGGGCTGACTTTGAGACAGAGTTTTACGAAGAATTCTTCCGCCAACGGATCACCAATAAACATTATGAGAAGTTTATAGAATTCAGACAAGGTGACTTGCCAGTAGAATAAGCAGTCAAAAGATTCAACAGGCTAGCTCGGCTCTGCCCAGAGTTAGTGAGTGCAGAGAACGAACGAGTGAGACTGATGCTCCGAATGTTGAGACCAGAAATAGCACTTAATGTGAGTAGTGGAACTCATCGGCCACAGACTGGTGAAGAGCTGGTCAGCAGGGCATTAGTCGCTGAGCACTATCTGAACAGCATCAAGGCACAACAAATGCAACTCAAGCCAGTCAAGATAGAGGACAAGACAACAGGGAGTCAGAAACCCCAAGCAAGTAAGCAGAACTGGAAGGGCAAGGATAACAAAAGGAAACGATGGAATACAGGAGGCAGCCAAAAGGGAGGTCCAGTAGACAAGCAGACCAAGTTCCCTCCCTACCCTAAATGTGGGAGACTACATCCAGGAGCCTGTCTTTTGGGTATGACTGGATGTTATTCGTGTGGTCAAGAAGGACACCTGGCTAAGGCATGTCCTAACAAGCTCAAAGCACCTCAGCAACAGGCAGCGTCATACGGGAGCAAGCCTCAGTTACACTATTTGCCTGCAACTCTGGACGAACCTCAGCTCAGTCAAGGAAGGTTGGAAGCCCCACCAGTTCCAGCTAGTGCCAGAGTATTCTCCCTCACTAAAGAGGAAGCTGCTAGTGCCTCCACGGTCGTAACAGGTCAAGTAGTTATTTTTCAGCATTTAGCTACTTCACTATTTGATACTGGGGCGACCCATTCTTTTATATCAGTGCCCTTTGCCAAGGAATTTCAGGTGCCTACAGAGAGCATGAACTCCAAGTTCTTGACAACCCTACCTTCTGGGGAAGTCATGGAGTCCAACCAGTGGCTTCGGGTTGTACCAGTCAGAATTTCAGACCGAGCGCTATATGTTAATTTAGTAGTCCTTGCGATGCAGGATTTCGACGTTATTCTGGGTATGGATTTCCTCAGTAAGTATAGTGCCTCGGTGGACTGCCGTAGAAGGAAAGTGATTTTCAGTCCAGAAGGTGAACCATCCTTTGAGTTCACGGGAGTCCCAAAGAGAAAGACCCAGAAATTCCTCTCTTCTCTAACAGGTCACTAGATGTTAGCTAAAGGGTGTGCTGGTTTTCTTGCGTACATTGTGAATACAGAAGAACAAAAAGGACCCAAGCAGGAAGACGTTCGGGTAGTCTGTGAGTATCCAGAAGTATTTCCAGAAGAGCTACCTGGACTACCTCCTAACAGAGAAGTGGAGCTCGAAATTGAGTTGGTTCCTGGTACCGGTCCAACTTAAAAAGCTCCGTACCAGATGTCTCCAGCATAGCTGAAAGAGCTACAAGAACAACTCCAAGAGCTGCTTGACAAAGGTTTCATCCGCCTTAGTCATTCACCATGGGGAGGTCCAGTGTTGTTCGTTAAGAAGAAAGATGGATCTATGCGGATGTGCATAGATTATAGAGCGCTGAACAAAGTAACAGTTAAGAACAAGTACCCTCTTCCCATAATAGATGATCTATTTGATCAGCTAAAGGGGGCAACAGTGTTCTCTAAGATAGACCTGCGCTCTGGGTACCATCAATTGAAAGTGAAAGAAAGTGATATACCCAGAACAGCTTTCAGGACCAGATATGGACACTACGAGTTTGTAGTCATGCCTTTTGGTGTGACTAATGCACTTGCGGTCTTCATGGACTTAATGAACAGAGTGTTCAGAGAATACCTTGACAAATTCGTCATTGTTTTCATCGACGACATTTTGATTTATTCAAGAACCCTAGAGGAGCATGACACGCACTTGAGAATCGTACTGCAGACCCTTCAGCAAAAACAGCTTTATGCCAAATTCTCAAAATGCGAGTTCTGGTTGGAACATGTGTCGTTTCTAGGTCACATCATTTCTAAAAAAGGTATCTAGGTGGATCCTGCCAAAATAGAGGTGGTCAACCACTGGTGTAGACCCAAGAACGCCAGGGAGATCAGAAGCTTTCTTGGTTTAGCTGGGTATTATAGGAAATTCGTGGAGGACTTTTCCAGGATAACCTCTCCACTAACAGCCCTAACTAGGAAGAACAAGAAGTTTGAATGGTCAGACAAATGTGAGCAAAGTTTCCAAGCATTAAAGAAAAGACTGGCCAGTGCTCCCATTCTGACTGTTCCAGAGAGTGACAAGAGTTTTGACATATACAGTGATGCTTCCAAGATGGGCCTTGGAGCTATTCTCATGCAAGAGGGGAAGATTATAGCTTATGCTTCCAGACAACTCAAAGACTATGAGAAGAACTACCACACTCATGATCTTGAGCTGACAGTTGTGGTCTTTGCACTAAAACTCTGGCGACATTATTTGTATGGAGTTCAGTGCAGAATCTTCACCGACCATCAGTGCTTGAAGTATTTCTTTTCCCAGAAAGACTTAAACATGAGACAGCGCAGGTTGCTAGAGTTGGTTAAAAATTATGACTGTGAAATCCTCTACCACCCAGGTAAAGCTAACAAAGTGGCGGATGCACTAAGCCGAAAATCCAATGCAACCCTGATGCCCTTATCATCATTAGCATTGCCACTACAGAAGGAATTGTCAGACTTTGAAGTTTAAATTATTTATGGGCAACTCTCGGCATTTACCTTAGAGTCAACCCTGCTTGAGGATATACAGAGAAAGTAAAGTGAAGATCCAGATATCCAAAAGATAAAGCAAGGGATACAAAAAGGAGAAAATTCAGAGTTTCGAGTATCAAATAGTGGAATCCTCTATCAGGGGAGCCGCCTTTGTGTCCCCAACGATGAGGAATTGAGAAGGAAGATTCTAGAAGAAGCTCATAGTACACCGTATTCCATGCATCCTGGTTCCACCAAGATGTATCAAGATTTGAAATAGAGATTCTGGTGGTCTGGACTCAAGAGAGATGTTTCAAAATATGTCAGTACCTGCCTGACATGCCAGAGAGTCAAAGCAGAGCACCAAAGACCAGGAGGAGTCCTACAGCCTCTCCCAATACCAGAGTGGAAGTGGGAAGAAATATCCATGGACTTTATAATAGGTCTTCCAAGGACCACTAATGGGTACGATGCGATATGGGTGATAGTGGACAGGTTGACAAAGTCTGCCTATTTTCTAGCCATCAAGGTGCCCCACTCTATAGAGCAGTTGGCACAGTTATATGTTAAGGAAGTGATCAGACTTCATGGAGTTCCGAAGTCGATTGTTTCTGATAGGGATGGGCGCTTCACCTCTCATTTTTTGAAGTGTGTTCAGAATGCATTAAGCACCAAACTCAAGTTTAGCACAGCCTTCCATCCCCAGACTGATGGACAGACAGAGCGAGTAAATCAGATTTTAGAAGACATGCTCCAGACTTGTGTATTAGATTTTAAGGGCAGTTGGTGCAAGTATCTGTGTTTAGCTGAATTCGCCTACAACAATAGCTACCAGGCCACTATCAAGATGGCACCTTACGAGGTAATGTATGGCCAAAATTGCAGATCACCCATTTACTGGCAAGAAGTAGGTGAAAGAAAAGAAATGGAAGTGGAGTTGGGCATTCATACAGAGATGATAGATGAGACCACTCAAGCTATCCAAAAGATCAGACAGAGAATTGAGACTGCCCAGAGCAGACAGAAAAGTTATACTGACACACGCCGTAGGCCACTTGAGTTCCAAGTAGGGGATTTAGTCTTTCTCAAGGTCGCTCTTATGAAGGGAGTGATGAGATTTGGCAAAAAGGGCAAGTTAAGTTCTCGCTACGTAGGACCCTACCTGATCACAGAGAGGATTGGGAAGGTAGCTTACAAGCTGGACTTACCTCAAGACATGTCAGCAATACACAATGTATTTCATGTCTCCATGCTAAAGAAGTGCCTCCACGACCCTAGCCAATTGATTCAGCCTCAATCAGTGCAGATCCAGGAGGATCTTAGCTATGAGAGCAGACCTACACAGATAGTGGACAGAGGAGTTAAGAGACTAAGAAACAGAGAAGTGCCACTAGTGAAAGTCATCTGGCAGAACCAGAAGCACGAGGAAGTTACTTGGGAGCGTGAGGACAGCATGAGACAGAAATATCCAGAATTATTTTAAGTTCGAGGACGAACTTTTTATAAGGTACGGGAAATTGTAACACCCCAAATTTCATTGTTTGGAGTTCTAAGAGTGCTTATAAATATTTAGAAATGCTTTAGGAATATTCTAGAGATGTTTAGGAATTTTTAGAGTATTTTTATGAAATTTTTGGAGTTCGTTTGGTATTTTTACCAAAAGAAAGAAGTTGCAAAAAATAAAGAGGTTCGGCCGAGGTTAGAACCCGCGACCTCCGACCCAATCCAAGACTTAAGCGAAATGCGATAGCCAAGCGCTTAAGCAAGTGTTTCATGATCAAAGTGATGGCGAAATAAATTTAAGTAATAACTGAAACCGAGAATACCCATTGGTATAAAAAGGAATCGGGTTATTTCCTCACGACCAAAACCCTCTCATCCTCTCCTCTCTCGCGTGCGACGGTGTTGCTCGGGTGAAAATGAAGCCGAAGCTAGGGCTTCGTCTCCGGCAGGCGGCCAAGGGGTAATTCCGTGAGCTCTTCACAGATTCGAGACCCTCTCGTCAAGGAGAACCCGTAGGCACGAAGAAGAGGCCGAGATTTCAAGCCCTCTGAAACCCTAGAAGCTTCTCTTCTCGGTTGTAAGTTCAAGAACACATAGGTAAGTGCTCTCGCCTGCAGTAGGAGTAATTTTCGGATCTTTGTTTCCTTCTTTAGTTTGAGTTTTTCAATAGACAATTAATAGAAGTCTAATTCCAGCAAGTTTAGATTTTCTTTTGCTATTTATGGGGTACGAACAACCCCTTACCCTTAGCACGTTAGTTGAGTTTTCTTGCTTCTTGATTGTGCATGTTAGTATTTCAGTTTTTAGTTCTGTTACTGATTTAGGGAGCATGAACAGCCTGTGTTTTAAGTATACCATGTTGGTTTGCTCTGTTATTGCAATGAATAAGAATAGCTTTATTTGAACCATGACGTTTAGACTTTTTCTGCTTTCCAATTAGCACGGACGGCCTTACCTACGCTCCAGCATGCAGTTTTAGATGTTCCTTTTGCATCCTGGTTTGCTTGTTTTTAGTTGGTGTTGAGTTATTGAGCATGAACATATCACATATTTGAGTAGTTATAAGTAAGAAAAGACCAAGGATTTAATTTAATCTCAAATTCCAGAATTTGAGATCAAACATACACCAAGTGTTTAAAGAAATGTCGAGGCACTTCATTTTAGGAGTATTTAAAGATAATATGTATTTTATTTGAAAAGGCTAGTACCCGACTTCTGAGGTTGTCGTTAAATAAATCCAGGTGACCAATTCCGAGGTCTTGGCCCTGGTAAGACCAAGGTCTTTACCCTCGTAGGACTGGTGGCTTGCTACTTCAGTTTCTATTAGGGAGAGCGCAATGGTACTAAGCCTGTGCCCAAGAGATTATTATTTTGAAGTATAAGAGTATAAGTTTGTGAATAAATGAAATAAGCTTCACATAGGTTTAAAAACCAGCAAGTTTAGCTCTTTTATTCTAGCATGCTGTTTAGACTTTCTTACTGCTATTTGCAAGCATGAGCAGCCTTACATGTTTAGCATTTCAGTCTGTTTTGATTCCTCTGTTAGCTTGACAGGTATGACCAGTCGGTCCTTTAGCTTTGCAGTATTGATTTCTTTGATTTCGGTTCCTTTGCTATTAGATGAGCATGAGCAGCTTTTCTTTTAAAGCATTCAGTTTATAGATTCCTTTTTTGTACGCATGCATATCCGAGTTTTGCGAGTTAGATAGCGCTTACTAAGCATCCGCTTATAATTGCATTTCCTCTTACTACAGATAAAGGAAAATGAAAGCTATAGTGAAGGAAGGCAACAAGGAGGTGTGGGATGGATGTGTGATGTCTGGACTATGGAAGCCTTGGGACCTTGCTAAAGAATTTATTAAGATTAATTCCTTATTTAAGTTGATAAGAAAATTTTGGAATCGGATTTTCTATTTCGTGCTGTTAGGGGATTCATTGATGGGTTAACTATTTTCCGTATTGTTAGTAAGGTTGCCTGCAAATTTTAATATGACACAGTCATTACACTTGAATTGCATGCATTAGTTACTGTAAGTTACATGTTCTGTTCTTATTTTCTGGAGCAGTTAAAGGGGGTTAAGTGTTACTATCTTTAGAGTAAGCAATATCAGTTAAGTAGAATGAGTAGTTAAGTAGCGTCCACTCTTAGAGAGTAGTAGTAGTAAGGAGTGTGGTCGTTACACAATGCATAAATAAAATTTAAAGCTTATGCTTCCCCTTTCATTATGTTTAATTTCTTGATTTCTTAACTTTGACTTTTCTCTCCCCCTTTGACATAAATCAAAAACAATTAAGAAGAGAGAGAAATATTCCATTTAATTTTAATTACTTAGCTTAAAAAAGGATTTTGTCATACAAACATAGTCAAATCCTTTGCTTAAAAAAATTTAGTCAAATTTGAAAAGCTAAAGTTGAAATTCATTGAAAAATATTTAACTAAATTTGAAATGCTTTTGAAAAATACTTAGCTCAATTTATAAGGCTTTTTGAAAATTATTGTTGCTTTGAAAACTGTCTTTTTGAAAGGATTTTGATAAAGCACTTAGCCTTGCTAGCATAAACTCATGTAAAGCTTTTAGCTAAGAGAAAATTGTTTGACTTTGAAAAGTAACTTAGCTAGTTTTTGAAAAATTGAACAACAAATTTTTCAAACAGAAATACTTAGTCAAATTTGAGATAATTTTGAAAGACCCTTTTTTTTGTAAAAAAAATACTTAGCTAAATTTTGAAAAGCTTTTGAAAAATATTTTGTTAAGTTCAAAAAGCTTTTTTGAAAAATACTTAGCCAAAAAAAAACTTCAGCTTTGAAGATGATTGTTTTGAAAGGAAATTAGAAATGCAAAAATACTTAGTAATTTTTCCTGAAAAATAATATTGCCAAAATGAACTTTATGTAGCTTTCTGAAAATAACTTGGTTTTAAAAATAGTTTTAAGCATAAGATGATGAAAGGTTTAAAGCTTAATTAAAAGATATATTTTTAAAAAAAATTGGATCTGCTTTAATTTTTTTTAAAGAGTTTAACTTTTAAAAATAATTAAAACCACACAATTTATTTTAAAGAAACTTAGCTTGATTCCACTCACTCCCCCTTAATTAATGTCAAAATAAGTCCTTAGAGTCCTAGAATTCAAGCATAAAAAAACATAATATATATTCTCAATTTTCCATCTCACCCATTTTAGGTTATCAAACTTGTTTAGCTTATGAGTGAGTGTGAGATGGAATTAATTTAACTGTATCACTATTTAAATATATTGTCATATGAACTTGTATTTTCAGTGATTTTAATTTTAAAATATGTTACAAATTAATTGAGTTTGCAATCCAAATTTGAAAATATGACTTGAGAATTAAAAATTTTATAGATAATGAATTTGAATTCTGAAATTAAAATAATTGATAGTTTGAATGAAATTAATTAGTCTTTAGAAAATATTTTTTTAAAAGATTTTGAAATTATGTTTTAAAAAAAAAATTTGAAATTAAGTTTTAAAAGATTTTTCAAATAATTTTGAAATTAAGTTTTTTTAAAAAAAAAGATTTTAAAAAATTTTTAAAAGATTTTTCAAATAATTTTGAAATTAAGTTTTAAAAGATTTTTTAAAATGATTTTTAAAAGATTTTTCAAATAGTTTTGAAATTAAGTTTTAAAAAAATTTTAAAATGTATTTTTTAAAAGATTTTTCAAATAGTTTTGAAATTAAGTTTTAAAAGATTTTTAAAATATTTTTTTAAAAGATTTTCCAAATAGTTTTGAAATTAAGTTTTAAAAGATTTTTAAAATGTTTGTTTTTTAAAAGATTTTTCAAATAGTTTTGAAATTAAGTTTTAAAAGATTTTTAAAATGTTTGTTTTTTAAAAGATTTTTCAAATAGTTTTGAAATTAAGTTTAAAAAGATTTAAAATGATTTTTAAAAGATTTTTTAAATAGTTTTTAAAAGATAGTTTTGAAATTAAGTTTTAAAAGATTTTTAAAATGTTTTTTTTAAAGATTTTTCAAATAGTTTTAAAATTAAGTTTTAAAAGATTTTGAAAATGTTTTTTTAAAAAGATTTTTCAAATAGTTTTGAAATTAAGTTTTAAAAGATTTTTAAAATATTTTTTTAAAAGATTTTTCAAATAGTTTTGAAATTAAGTTTAAAAAGATTTAAAATGATTTTTCAATTAATTTTTTAAAGATTTTTCAAATAGTTTTGAAATTAAATTTTAAAATATTTTTATAATGATTTTTAAAAGATTTTTCAAATAGTTTTTAAAATATTTTTCAAATAGTTTTAAAAGTAAGTTTTAAAAGATTTAAAATGATTTTTAAAAGATTTTTCAAATAGTTTTGAAATTAAGTTTTAAACGATTTTTAAAATAATTTTTAAAAGATTTTTTAAATAATTTTGAAACTAAGTTTAAAAAGATTTAAAATGATTTTTAAAAAAAAATTAAAATAATTTTTAACCTGATTTTTAAATGAATTATTAAAATAATTTTTAAATGATTTAATTTGATTTTTAATTATTAATTTAATTTGAATTATTAATTAGTAATGTGTTATTAATTAGATTTGAGTTATTAATTAGATTTGAATTATTAATTTGATTTGAATTATTACTTTAATCTTTAGTCATCTCACACGATCTAAATTTCAAATCAGAGAATCCTATAATATTATGAGATGAATTATGTTCAATTTTAGGGTTTGGTTTAACTTTATGTTAGATTCAGGTTTAGCTTTGGGTTCAACAAGTAGGCGTTCTTTGGATAAACTTCTGGGCTATGATGAGTCACAAGGACATCATTAAAGTAACAATGCCTTCGAGGTTTTCCAAATAGTCCTACCCATTGAACTTAGTACAAAACCTTGGTCTAACTGGTTAAGATCCATAAAGGGTAGCTTCGGTCAGTTCTACTTAGCCAAATGCACCAGGTCGAAGCCATATCTTCCTAGACATGCGATGACTAAGCTTCCCCAACGTACTATCATCTAATACTTCACCAGTACCGTGGGTCAAGTTAAACCTAGCTCATTTTAATCTAACCTTAATTACCCTGCCGGGTAGTCTACTTTTGGTTACCCTTATCGGGTGGATTAAGTTTGGAGGTGCCAGCTATTCTGGAGTCTTCCCTTGGATTTTAATTTGAATTTAATTTGATTTAATTTGGATCTTAATTTAATTTTATTTAATTTTAATTTTAATTTAATTTTATTTAATTTAAATTTGAATTTTATTTAATTTGAATTTGAATTTAATTTTATTTAATTTTAATTTTAATTTTATTTATTTTTTATTGTTTTTCTACTAGCTCCCCCTGGATCATAGCCTCGATATGGTCTATCGAGATAATGTATTTGATCCTTAGGGACCCAATATTGACCAAGTCCAACTTGATTAACCAGGTTGGACTTGGGTACCCATGCTTGGATTGATTTATTATTTTGTCTATTTACTAAGGACAGGTAGGATCTATATTTTCTTTTAGTTTTATAACCTAGCCCAGTTTTGTTGTAAACGACTCTTTGTGTCTCAAGAATTAGGTCAAGCTTCTTGGAGCCCAAAGAGAACCGTTCTAATATATTTTTTAAATCCTTAACCTGAGTTTTCAGACTGGAGTTTTCTTCATCAAGTTTTTGAACTTGAGTTGAATTTCCAGTCTGACTTGGGTCAGGCAAGGTTTTGGGGTTAGCCACTTCTTTAAGGACTGCTACTTCCTTTAGAAGTTACTTGATCTTTAGGTTTGATTTAGTTAATTTGCGTAGTAAGTAATTAACTAAATTGTTTAACCGAGGTACACTTACAGCGGTGTCAGGCCCTTCGGAAACGGATACAGATCCGTGGCTTCGCTCGGACTCGATTCCAGATTCGCTCTCGGTATCTGTCTCATATTCAGACTCAGTTTCCGCCACATATGCTAGTACTGGTAGTGCGAGGAAGCTTGTTGGTTCTTCTTCGTCAGTCTCGGATTCGTCTGAAGACTCAGACCATGTTGCCTTCATCATCTGTTTCTTTCTAGCTTCCTCTGTCTTGCGTGCACCTGCAATCAACGTAATACCTTCCTTGGCCGAAGTAGTATCGTACTGTTCTTCTAATTCAAATAAATCGTCTATTAAATTATGTTTACTTACTTGGGTACCTTCGTGTAATTGAATCAGATTCTCTCACAGCTCCCTGGCGCTTGAGAATGGGCCGACACGATTTAGCTCCTTATTCATTAAGCCGCACTGAAGTGTATACGTTGCTTTTGTGTTTGCTTCTACCTTTTTGATAAGATTCGCGTCCCAGTTCTCGTACGGTAGTGGCATGCCGGCGCCGTCAGTTGGTATTTCGAGTCCGGTCTTGGTGATCATCCAGACATCGAACTCGGTTTGTAGGTATGACTCCATTCGGCCTTTCCAGTAGCCGAAGTCTTCGCCGGAGAAGAGCGGTGGACGAGTGGTGCTATAGCCTTCTTGGAGAGCCATTGAATCTTGCACGAAAAAGTGAGCAAAAAACTTATCCCAGGACTTAATCCTAGATTAGTAGTGTGGTAGAAGGATAGAAATAGAAATTTACAAGTTTCGAGAAAAAATAATAAAAAAATAAAAAAATATTATTAAAAATATTAAAAAAATATTATTTCAAATTTTGCCAAATTCGATATTTTATCAATACTAATAAACCGTGAAAAGATGAAAATTAATTTTTCGAAAATAATTTTGGAGGGAAAAAAACGAAAGGCGTTTCGTGTTTCGGAATCGACGAAAAGCGACGAAAAAAATGCGACGAACGATAGTTGTACCACTTCAGAGCAACCCCGCTCTGATACCAATTGTTGGATCGAAAGTGCTAGAGGGGGGGTGAATAGCGCTCATGGCTATTTCGCGTTTCGGAATCGTAAATCGTTCGAGTAGTAAAGCAGCGGAATAAAAGAAACACACAAACACATAAGACACAGGTCGTTTACTTGGTTCGGAGCCTGTGACGACTTCTACTCCAAGGCCCGCGATCATTGATCGCTTACTGTGGGCAACAACTATATCGCGCAAAGTTTGTACAAGTGTAAGTTACAATAAGTGCAATAATTAAAGAAAACTTATACCCACGACAGAATCTTAAAGTAGCGAAGCTCCGGGTCGTCGGAAACTTTTAGCAGCACTTCAGGGTGTTTTTGAGGCAGCACGTTGTAGCTTGAACACTTAGAAATTGTTGTTATGAGCTTCTGCCTTGACCCCCTTTTAAACAGTGTTGGAGGCGCCTCCAAGCCTGTCCGAGGTGCCTCCAGGTCGCCGAGTCGCACGCGTGGATCAGCTCTGATCTAGTCACACCTTATTCCATTGAAAGCGCCTCCAAGCTGCTCCAAGGCGCCTCCAATGCCTGGTCCAAGGCGCCTTCAGCTTCCTCCGAGGCGCCTCTAGCGCCTCTGGACAACTGGCTTCGGCTAGCATCCGAGGCGCCTCCAAGCCCCATGGAGACACCTCGGACACTGTTCATCCGAGGTTAAATGTACTCCTTTGTTCCTGCAAAATGTGTTAGTCTCAAACACAAACCCTGCAAAACAAAGTTAGCACAGAAATATGATAAATGATATCGACAGTCATCGGACTGTCCCAGTCTGACTTCATATTTCCAACCGGAAACCCTAGGTCGACCCGACACCTACTGTTCCCTCTACAGGGAACGCGTCCTCACTTACTCCGATCCACTCAGGAGATTTACCTGTTGACAGTGCGATCCTCCAGATCGACTGGACTTTTGCTCAGCGTTCGAAGCTTCCGTACTTTTTGCTGGACTTCCGCTTCCCGGCCCGTCTAGTCTTTCACCTGGTTCGCTACACCAGGACTTTTCCACCTAGGGTTACCCCCCTAGGACTTTTGCCTGAAGCTCTCGACCCGCCAAGACTTTCCGCATAGGGTTACCACCCCCTATGACCTAGAGTTACCACCCCTAGGGTTTTCCACCTGCCTAACCGCGGCTAGGACTTTTGCCTAAGTACCACTTAAGACTTTCCTGCAAGCTCCATGAACCTTGTTAGATAACACCGCAACTTAACTTTAAACCCTTTGCCATAATCAAAACTCAGGTTCGATCATCTGGTGCTCACTGCACCAACATAATCTGCCTTATAATATAATCTTACAATCAAGATTATATTATAAGGATGATTATTTTGTTTGGTTTAAATTTAAACTTGTAATGTAATATAATCATGATTATAAAAGTTAGTGAAGTTTTATAATCTAGATTACAAAGCAAATACTATGTAATCCGATTACATTACGAGTTCACTGTTTAATTAAAATTTGAATACTAAATATACCCTTAGTCAGTCGCCGCCTCCCCCCCTCCCGCCACCTCTTGTCTCCCGCCATCGCCGGCCGCCCTCCCGCTGGCCACTGGCCACCAGTCGTAGGTAGCCCGCGCCCGCCGGCTGCCAACCGCCCGTCGTCGGCCGCCCGTCATCGGTCGCCCGTCGCCAGCAGCGACCAGTGGTGACGACTGCTAGTTGCCGGTGGTTGTCGCAAACTTCGACAGAGGTGCGGTGGCCTGTCGGTAAAAATTATATGACATTTTTATTATTTTATAATAATATGAATTATATTTCTTATAAAAAATAATGTACATCAAATAAAAAAATATAATAGTCTTGTAATAAAAAATTACATATTATATTACCGATCGATAATGTAATTAAGATTATTAACGTCAATTAGTTCGAAAGTCCGGAGACGCCCGTGAGTGCACAGCTGCTATCATTTCTCATAATGTCAATTAGTCAGATACTTGTAGCTTATAATGTCAATTAGTCAACTCTAGGCGACCTCACGTTCCTGGAGCGTGGAGCACGTGGACCTCCAGTTTTCAGTCGTCGACGGTGTTCCTAAGGAGCTGGCGTTGACGGATGCTGCAAGGAGCGGGTGCATCCCTTCGAGCGACCTCACATCGCAGGTGTTGTCGACGATTCAGCAGGCGTCGAACTACAACAACATCATGGTCAGGAGTAGGCTCTACGACGTTAATAGTGGATACAGCACTATCGTACAGAACTTCACCCGGTCAAAAATTTTAATGGTACGGCATTATTCAACCATTGTAATTTAATTAAAAAAATATATTAATTTTCACAATTTATTTAAATTTTAAAAATAAGTGAAGACTTTTTTTTAAAATAGATAAAAAAATATTAAATAATGTGTCTTAAAAGCATTTGATTGTAAGTAACATTTGATTGTCATCAGTATATTCGTTATTGTTCAATGTGTCATAAAAGCGAGGTCTCAGGAAGTGTTCAATACTATCTCCGTAAGATAAAATTATTCTGTTACAAAAGCTAGTGTTCAACACTATCTCAGTAAAACAATATTGCTCCGCTATAGGTGCTGACGAACCTTCTAGTAGGAGTGCGCCAACAAAGCGGCCATTGGGTGCTCGTAGGTGTGAGCACCTGCTCGCCCATTGGAAGAGAGCACCTTGTGCTTTTTGTGTTAACTCCATTAACACAACAATACATATAAGGAAACAATCTCTTTTGAAAATTTCAGATGTGAGACTATTCCTCATCTTCTTCCTTAATACTATTTTGGGCTTAACTTTAAATAATTAATTTTTTATTCACATATAATCGGTTTTGAGCAAATTAAGAGTCTAGATTCATCTACGCGAAACGTATATTTCGATTTAGAAGTCAATTTTGACTTTCATCGATTGATGACACTTCAATTTTTCCTTGCAAAATCGTATTGGTCATTTTAAGACCCAATATCCAACACGTAGATAAATATAAACTATTAATTTGTTCAAAATCGATTACGGATAAATGAGAAATTAATTGTTTAAAGTTAGGTCCAAAATAACATTAAGGAAGAAGATGGAGAATAGTCCCACATCCGAAATTTCCAAGAGATATTGCTTCCTTATATGTATTGCTGAGTTAATGGAGTTAATACAAAAAGCACAAGGTGCTTTCTTCCCATGGGCGAGCAGGTGCTCGCACCTACGAGCGTGCAATGAGCGCTTTGTTGGCGCACTTGGGTGACCACCTCTTCTCCTTTATAAATAGAACCCTCCAGATCTTGGAAAAGACACACAACATTAGAAAAGCAATTCATTCATCCATCTTCTACATTCGGAGTCCAAAAATATCGTTTTACGGAGTTAGTGTTGAACATTAGCCTCGATGATATCAATTTGCATCCTCTCGGCGGCAATCCCCCGTAGTGCTAACAGTCGTAAAATGACTACAAATTCGAGCTATTGGAGTCAAAGAACAATTGTAAAACAATATCGTGCAAATTGATGGTTGGGATCAATGACGGTTCAACCGCCATTCCACACGGAGAAAAGCCAAAGAAGTTCAACAGAACTGACTTCAAACGATGGCAGCAAAAGATGTTGTTCTACTTGACAACGCTAAACCTCGTACGATTTTTGCATGAAGACCCACCGGCTGCTCTGGAAGGCAAGTCTGATAATAAGGCTGCATGCGATACGCGGACGTACAGAGATTTCCTGTGTCGCAACTACGTTCTCAACGCATTGGACAACACGTTGTATAATGTGTATTGTTCGATGGAAACGGCAAAATCTCTGTAGAAATTACTTGAAAAGAAATACAAAATCGAAAATGTTGTATTGAAGAAATTCATTGTCAGACGATTTCTGGATTTCAAGATGCTGGATTCCAAGAGTGTGGCGTCTCAAGTCCAAGACATGCAACTGATACTGCATGATCTGGAAGTCGAAGGCATGAAGCTGAACGAGTCATTCAAAGTAGCCGTGGTAATCGAGAAACTCCCTCCGTCATGGAAGGATTTCAAAAATTACCTAAAGCACAAGCAAAAGGAAATGACACTTGAAGACCTAATCCTGAGACTACGAATAGAGGAAGATAATCGAAAGATGTCTGACTCCAGAGGAACGAAGTGAGCAGTCGACGAGATGTCCAACCTGGCTGAGCTAAAAGCCAAAAAGCCGAAACAATCCAAAAAGAATGCTCAAGGCAAGAAATTTAAGGGCACATGTTACAATTGCGGAAAGCCAGGATACATGTCTAAAGATTGCAGACGCCCGAAGAAACCAACCAAAAGTCAGAAGGATGTTGCGAACTAGGTCGTAACTTCTGACAACATGGAATTAAATCTCACTGCGGTCATGTTTGAAGTCAACACGGTGACGGACAACACTTCGACTTGCTTCAAAACTTGATATTTTGCTTCAAAACGTGATATAATACAGAAAGCTTTTATATTCATTAGAAAAGTGTTTTAAATCATTTTTGTAACTTAGACGGCTTTGTCAAAATTATTTTGGCAAAGTTACTTTGAAAATATATTTTTTTTTTTAAAAAAAAAAGAAAGTTTCTACAAATCTTTACTTTAAAAAATCCTTTTAATAATAAACTCCTTAAAAGTTTGGCTTGCTTCAAAACTTTCATTGAAAATGTTTTTCTTTGAAAATTTTCTTCTTAATTTTTTTTTACTTTTCTATACAAGTTGTTTTAAAAAAAAAAATTCTAGAAAAATTTAAATCTTTGGAAATAATTTTTGAAAAGTTATTAATTTTGAAATTTACTTTGAAAATCTGTTTAGAAATATTCTTTTATAAAGTGTTTTGAAAATTAACTATCAAGAGTTGTTTAAACTTTCAAAAGTTATCCTGACAACCAACTTAGAAAAATCAGTCTGCACCACCTCTTTTGAAACACTTAATTATGTCTTTCAAATATCATTGTTGGTGCATAAACCTAATCGGGGGTAACCTTAAGCTTATACCCTTTTGATGTGTGTCAAAGGGGGAGAGTGATCTTAAGTTAGAAAAGTTAAAGGAAGAGAGTTATCTTAAGTTAGAAAAGTTAAAAAATTTCTAATCTCTCAAACTTTTTGAAACTCTCAAACTTTAAGAATTAACCCTTAAAGACTCAAGCCTAACTTAAGAAAATTGTCAAACATCAAAAAGGGGGAAAATGTTAGTGCAATCAACCTCTAGGGTTTTGATATTTGACAATATACCTAAGTCTGGTCAGTTTGACCAAAGGTTGATCCAAACAAGACTTGATGTTTGGAAGAAAGAAGTCTAGTCAGGACTAGATGACTGTCAAAAGTAAGTCCTAACCAAAGGATAGATAGGTGAGAAATCTACTGAGTGACTAGTCCTAACTGGAGGTTAGGTAAGGTGGAAATCCTGGTGAGTGAAGTCATGCCCTAGTGAGTGAAGTTAAGTGATGGAAGTCCTGGTGAGTGAAGCTAGACCCTAATGAGTGAAGCTAGGTGGTGGAAGTCCTGGTGAGTGAAGCTACGCAACCCTAGGGGGAGATAACCCTACGTTATATGTGACTGACTGGTTTGTCGATTGGACCAGCGAATCTTGAATTCTGTTAACACTATTTTGCCTTACCATTTTATCTATTATGCTAACTCAGTATTGTAGGGAAGTTCAGCTAGGTCGACGGGCCGACCAGATAGCTGGCACGAAGTCCAGACTGGTCGACGAACTGACCGGATGTCTGACAAAAGATGAGTAAAGGTAAGTCACTGGAGAAGAGTGACTTGATGAGGACATGTTCCCCGTTCAAGGGAACAGTAGGCGTCGATCCAACTTAGATCCATTTCAGAAATCTAAGTTGAGATCTTGACTAGATTTTGATCTCGATGAGATGAAATCTAATTACTACTTTATTTGACTATAATTGTGCTAACACTTTATTTTGTATGGTAGTATAATTTGTATTTACCTCGGACTAAAATTTTCTTATAGAAAAAGAATTTGCTGGAAAATGGTGGTCCGGGCGTCTAGAAGGGATCTGGACACCCGGAAGGGATCCGAGCACCCGAAATGCAAAATTCTAACTCGACGCAGACATGGAGCGCGCTGGTTGGCTGGGCCTACATCACAATCCAGGTGCCCGGAAGGGATCCGGGCACCTGGAGCTTCCTATATAAGGAGGCCACCACCTAGAGTAAAAGACAACAACTTCTGCTACACCTGCTCTGTTGCGCACTGCTCCTGCAACGCCATGAAGCTTCTCTGACAACCTATGATTTAATCTTTTGTTTCTATTGTCGGTATTCTTTTAATAATTCCTGTACTCATTTTTGTAATCATTTTTACTAGTTATTAGTGATTGCCTAACGAAAGCACTCGACGAGTGCGGGTATTGGAGTAGGAGTCGATGAAGGCTCCAAACCAAGTAAAATTAGTTGTGTTAGTGTTGCCCTTACTTTCCTTATTTCCGTTGCGTATTCAAATTGATTTTTGAATTCTTAAAGATCGCTATTCATCCCCCCTAGCGAACTCTACGATCCAATAGCTATATTATCAGCAAACTACATTCTCAACAAAATTCCACACAAGAAAAAAAATAAAACATCATATGAACTATGGAAAGGTCGCGAGCCATCGTACAAATACCTGAAAGTGTGGGGGTGTTTAGCAAATGTTGAAGTACCCAAGCCAAAGCAAGTAAAAATCGGATCTAAAACGCTCAATGTGATATTTGTCGGATATGCCCATAACAGTAGTGCATATTGTTTTATAGTTCACAAGTCAGACATTCCTGATATTTATGTGGGAACAACCATAGAATCTCGAAATGCGATATTCTTTGAAAACATATTCCCGAATAAGAAGGGAAACATTCAAAGTAATAACTTCCGATGAAAATGATGTTTCTAAACTTAGTTTTCATAAAAGGACTATTGACAATCAAAGCGAAGAGCCACGTCGGAGCAAACGGGCTAGAGTTGAGAAATCGTTTGAGCCAGACTTCATGACTTTTATGTCGGAAATAGACCCAAGAGCATTAAGCGAAGCTGTCTCTAGTCCCGAAGCCTCATTGTGGAAAGAAGCTGTCAATAATGAAATCGAGTCCATCATGAATAATCATACTTAGGAATTAGTGGACCTTCCTTTTGGTACTAAACCATTAGGTCGTAAGTGGATATTAAAACGCAAGTATAAAGCTGATGAATCGATTGACAAGTATAAAGCCAGACTTGTGGCCAAAGGATACAAGCAAAAGGAAGGTATTGATTACTTCAATACTTACTCACCGGTGACAAAGATTACGTTCATACGAGTACTGATAGTCATCGCAACACTGTTTAACCAAAGATTACTTCAACCCGAGAGGTTTGTAGTTCTAAGAAAAGAGGAAAATGTGTGTCGACTTGTTAAGTCATTGTACAGACTTAAACAAGCGTCTAAACAATGACATGAAAAATTTGACAAAACAATGCTGTCAAACGAATTCAAAATAAATGAATGTGACAAATGCATTATGTCAAACACACACCTGAAGGTCATGTAATCATTTGTCTATATGTAGACGACATGCTTATAATGGGCAGTAATCATGAGGTAATCATGAGTACAAAGAAAATGTTGACCAAGAATTTCGATATGAAAGATATAGGTCTAACAGATGTTATATTGGGAATTAAAATTCTCAGGATATCCGATGAGATAGTTTTAACACAATCCAATTATATAGAGACAGTGTGGAAAAGGTTCAATGCGTTCGATCTCTCTACAGTAAGAACATCTATGGATCTAAGTCAACACTTAGCAAAAAAACTATGGTGAGCCCATATCGCAATTGAAATATTCTTGGATAATAGGCAGTTTGATGTATCTCGTAAACTGCACACATCCATATATTGCTTGTGTGGCAAACAAGCTGCTTCGGGTTGTCCGTTATCGTGTTAGCTTCAAACACGACCATAGTGAGATCAAATTCCATGTCGTCAGAAGTTACGACCTGGTTCGCAGCATCCTTATGACTTTTGGTTGGTTTCTTCGGGCGTCTGCAATCTTTGGGCATGTGTCCTGGCTTTCCGTAGTTGTAGCACATGCCCTTGAATTTCTTGGCTTGAGCCTTCTTTTTGGATTACTTCAGCTTTTTGGCTTTTGGCTTAGCCAGGTTGGACATCTCGTCGATTGCCCACTTCGTTCCTCTGGAGTCGGACATCTTTCAATTATCTTCCTCTATTCGTAGCCTCATAATTAGGTCTTCAAATGTTATTTCCTTTTGTTTGTGCTTTAGGTAATTTTTGAAATCCTTCCATGATGGAGGGAGTTTCTCGATTACCGCGGCTACTTTGAATGATTTGTTCAGCTTCATGCCTTTGGCATCCAGATCATGCAGTATCAATTGCATGACTTGGACTTGAGACGTCACACTCTTGGAATTCAACATCTTAAAATCCAGAAATCGTCCGACGATGAATTTCTTCAATCTAGCATTTTCGATTTTGTATTTCTTTTCAAGTGATTCCCACAGAGATTTTGTCTTTTCCATCGAACAATACACATTATACAACGTGTTATCCAATGCGTTGAGAACGTAGTTGCGGCACAGGAAATCTCCATGCGTCCACATATCGCATGCAACCTTATTATCGGACTTACCTTCCATAGCAGCCGGTGGGTCTTCATGCAAAAATCATATGAGGTTTAGCGTTGTCAAGTAGAACAGCATCTTTTGCTGCCATTGTTTGAAGTCAGTTCCGTTGAACTTCTCCGACTTTTCTCCGTGTGGAATGGCGGTCAAACCATCGTTGATCCCAGCCATCAGTTTGCACGATATCATTTTACGATTTTTGTTTAACTCCAATAGCTCGAACTTATAGTCATTTTATGATTGTCAGCACTGCCAGGGATTGCCACCGAGAGGATGCAAACTGATATCGTCGAGGCTAATGTTCAACACTATCTCCATAAAACGATATTGTTCCGCTACAGGTGCTTAGGAATAGCAGCAATTCATTTCCCAAGATACATCGACGTTGTCTCGAAATAGCAACACTTCAAATTTCGAGACCGAGGAACTTTCTCGTAAGCTTTTTGGACTCCGAATGTAGAAGATGGATGAACGAATTGCTTTTCTAATGTTGTGTGTCTTTTCCAACATCTGGAGGGTTCCATTTATACAGGAGAAGAGGTGATGTACCTTTTGGTGAGGATTCATCTAAGTCGTTTAATCCAGAGGGTTGTATCCTTTCAGATAGTCCTTGATCTGAGCCTTCAGATCTGAAGGTTGTAACCTTTCAGATCGCTTTTTGATCTCAGCCGCTAGATTAACTCATTTAATCTGATACTTCAAATCAGGTCCGGTCGCCAATGGTTAGATTGCGACACTTCATGATCAACACTCCAGATTGTATCACTTATGATCCATCACCCTTTTTTATCCAATGGTTCTCATTTGTCTTGCCCGGTCATATCTCTCCCGTGCCACCTAGGCACATGACATGTCATCCGAGTGCCATATCATTATCACCTGGAGCATAAATTTAAGCTCCTCACAATGATGCGAAGTGCAAAGTGTGCCAACAAAGCGCCCATTGCGCGCTTACAGGTGCGAGCACCTGCTCAATCATTGGAAGAGAGCTCCTTGTGCTTTTTGTGTTAACTCCATTAACACAACAATACATATAAGGAAGCAATCTCTCTTGGAAATTTCGGATGTGAAACTATTCCCCATCTTCTTCCTTAATGCTATTTTGAGCTTAACTTTAAACAATTAATTTCTCATTCACCTATAATTGATTTTGAGTAAATTAATAGTCTAGATTCATCTACGCGAAACGTAGATTTCGATTTAGAAGTCAATTCTGACTTTCATCGATTGATGACATCTTGATTTTTCCTTACAAAATCGTATTGGTTGTTTTAAGACCTATTATCCAACAAAATTGTCTAAAAAGGAGACAAACTTTGGAAGAAAATGAGAGTTTTTAGCTTCCAGGTCTAAAAATAACCTAACAAAAATATTGGAAAAAATAATAGATCTTTGAGTTAAGAATGTGGAAAAGATTGTGAATTATCAACTCAAGGACCGTTGATCGTTGCTTTGGGGAAGGTCAAATCTCATTGTGAGCAAGGTCCAGCCTCGTGACCTCGTCGCAAGGTCGTGGGATGAGGTCCGACCTCACGACCTCACTACGAGATCATTGGCGAGCTCACCGCCGAGGCATCCATGAGTCATTACCTTACCATGAAAGTGAAGACGTCATTGCTTTCCTTTCCCTTTTCATTTACTTGTTAGACTTCGTTTGGTAGTTTTAAATTGGAGAGAAAGGAAAATATTTGGATGAAAAAATGGAAAAAAATAGTGTTTGGGAGTTTTTTATATAAAGAAAAAGAAAGTGAGAGAAGGAAAAGTTTTCTCTTTATAATCAGAAGATTTTCCAACCAAAAATGGAAGGAAACGGGAAACTTTTGTTGAAGAGAAAAAAATTACTTTTTATACCAAATATATTCTTCAAAAGTTGATATAAAATAAATTTATCCCCAACCTATCCTATAATTGATAAAATGGGTTTCTCTTCCAAAGAATTCCAACGAACACAAGAGCTTCACAAGTTGAGGAAGATTGAAAAGTGCACATCTTCTACACTAATCAATTAACAAGTAATATTTTCCTTTGTTTTTCATTTTATTGATATCATTTACCTCTTTCTCACTACTTCATAGTTATTTATTGATTTATTTAATTATTTTGTGTTTATTTTTGTTGATGGGCTTTAATTGTTTTAATATTTTCATTTATTTTTCACATTGTTGATACTTTCTCTTTTTCTCATAATTATTCGTTGATTTATTTAATTATTTTGTGCTTGTTTTGTGTTTATGCTATTTTGATGGAATATAGCAATTATAAATTATTGACGGTATTCAATTAATTGGAATACTAATGATTGTATTTTAGATGGATATAGAGCAAACCAAAGTTGTAAGCGAGTGATATTCGTCGACAATTAGTTGTCGTTGAAGTTATTTGTTGTGTTATAAGATTAATCATTTTCCAACATATCTCTCGTCTAAATTATATAGGTCGATCTATTGGAAATATGTCAAATTTAAATAAGATGATTCACACGGGGCTAGAAACATTTGGCCGTTTGTATGAATTATTACAAACACGCGGTGGTTTAAATTCTACTCAAAGAGTCACGGTAGAAGAACAAGTTGTTAAGTTTCTCCATGTATTATCAATTCCGACAAAAAATGGCACAATGACATCTTTTATCGGCATTCTAGTGAAATTGTTAGTAGCCATTTTCATAGAGTTTTGAAATCAGTTATAACATTGGAAGATCAATTTCTTCGACAACCTACAGGAGAACAAATTCCTCCCGAAATACTTCACAATGAAAGATTTATCCATATTTCAAGGTGATTTCATTTGCTCAACTAGTTAAAAAATTTAGCCATAATTACCTACAACTATAATATAAACGAACATGTTTATTAGGATCGTGATGGTGCAATTGATGGAACACATATATCCGTGAAAGTATCTAGTAATGATGCAGCAAGATATCGAGGTAGAAAAGAACATCGAATACAAAAGTGCTAGCTGCATGTTCTTTGGGCATGCAATTCACCTACGTTTTACCCAGTTTGAAAGGAATTGTATCAGATTCGAGAATCATAAAAATGTGCTTAGCAAAGAAGATAAATTAATCATTCCTGAAGGTAATATTTAGCTGCATGTCAATACTTTAATTAAGAAGTTAATAACTATTTGAACTTTTATAGGGAAATATTACCGTGTTGATGTTGGATTCATGTTGAAAAGTGGACTTCTTACACCTTATAGAAATGTAAGATACTACTTGAAGGAATACTCAAATCGACAACCACAAAACTATCATGAATTGTTTAATCTGCACATTCTTTCCTACGTAATGCAATTGAGCGATCATTTGGTGTTCTGAAAAAAAAGATTTCCTATCAGTGGAGATACTCAACCAACTTATAGTCTTGATGTACAATCACAAATAGTTCTTGCATGTTGCATCTTACATAATTTTTTAATGGAAGTTGATCCTGATGTGGAATATAGTTACGAAGTAGATGAAGAATTGTCACGACAATCTCCACCACAAGAAGATACGATTGAAGTAGAAAGTATTAAAAAGGATTTAGCATAAAATGAATAATTAAGAAATCAGATAGTCATTCAAATGTGGCAAGATTATGTATTGTAACCTTTTATTTTTTCATATGATATGGACTTCATTTTGTTTAGCATGTTTTGTTTTTTTTAGCTAATGCTATAAATTTTTGATTTTGTAAGTAAACTTATGAATTATTATTTATTAATATATATTGACGTAAATTCTATTTTGTAACATTTTCTATTTGGATTAATATTTGTTATAATTAGAAAAATTAAAAAAAAAATCAGCATGAAGGGAGAAATCATGAAATGGACAGCCCATATTATTGGGTTTTTCGGACCGCAAAATCACTTTTTGTGTTGCGAAAACCCCGAAATCCCCATGCCACCGGATCCGTGCGAAGTTTAAAATTTCATATACATGTTTTCTACTCCTAGATCTACATTAGATCTACAAAAGAAAAGAGGTTACCCTTGATGCGAAGCCCTTCGCGTAATCCCGCTCGTCCAAGGTTCGCCAGATTTCGAGAGTATCAAAGTAGATACTCCTCTATGTATATCCACACGAACAACTCGATGGAGAGAACCTCTAAGGATGTGCTAGCAACCTTAGAAGATCAGTAATGGTGGAGGAGAGGGAGAGAAGATGAGAGCTTGAGGAAGAAGATGGAGTTACAAGACAAAAATGAAAACTCCACCTTGAATAAAAGTGGTCGGCCACCTTTAGGTGGTTTGTAACCTCCATGGGATGCCAAGAGTCACAACTCTTGGTAACTCCCATGAGATGGCATCCCACTTAAGCAACCATGATGATGTGGAGCATCATCATTGGCCCACTTAATGCCAACTCACCAATGAGGTGGCAAATAGTCAAGTCAAACTTGACTCTTCATCTTCCTCTCAAGGCAAGTCAAACTTGACCACTTCTCTCCCTTGGTTGATCTAATCTAACCATTGGTTCGAGTTAATTTTAATTTAATGAATCTCTATTCATTGAATTAAATTGATTCAATGAGTCTAAGTCCAAATTAGACTCATTTAACACATGAACCAAATTGAGTCCAACTCAATTAGCTCAATTTGGATTACTCTTAATCCAATTTGGTTCATCACATGAACCTAATCTCCATCTAATTGCCCTTTGTGTGTGACCCTATATGTTCTTGTAACGTTGGCAATGCTCCTAAACTCATTTAGAAGCATAAGTAATGAGCGGTATCTAGCAACACATCATTACTACGCAAGTTACAAGAATGTTGAGATCCAACATCACCTTGTGACTACTAATTGTGACTCCTCACAATATATGACAAGTGTCCTTCTATCCTTGACATCTAGATTGATCAATATGAGGCATAGACCGTGTCATCCTCTAATCAATCTAAATCTTGAACTCCAAGTAGACTCACTCAATCAAATGAGCTCAATATCTCATATTGACTCATTTGGGCATGGTCATGCACTTAGTGGTCTCACTCTATCAAGAATATCGATGTCACTCCCGCCATATAGGAGGGATAGATCCCATCTACATCACTCACATCCCTCCGCATAATTTGTCACATACCCAATAATCGCCTTTATAGTCCACCCAGTTACGGGTGACGTTTGACGAAGCCAAAGTACGTAACTCCTTATGTAGGGAACCATGGTGACTTCAGGTCCAAGGACTAGTAGTCATACTAATAGCTACATTAGAAAGTATATGACACTCATATAACGATCCATGATACTTTCTCATGGCGGGTCATTCAGTATACATTCTCCAATGCATACCCATGTGTCAACTTGATATCTCCATATCCATGACTTGTGAGATCAAGTCATCGAGTTGACCAACATGCTAGTCTTGTCGCATTAACATTGTCCCTGAATGTTAATACTTGACTAGAAATGATTAAGAGTAGTGTTCCCTATATCATCTCACTATCGATTCAACCAATCGATAGATATAGGTAAGAACTTTCTACTCAAGGACGCTATTATACTTAGTTATTTGGCACCAATACAAGTAAGTATAATAACCAAAACAAATGTCTTTATTTATATACAAGAATATGATACAACGAGTCCATACAACAATCATCAAATGATTGGCTCTAGGGCTCTAACTAACAATCTCCCACTAGCACTAGTGCCAATCAGTGTAGGCTCTAAGGCCTAATGACCTAGTATGACCATCATGCTTTCTCTTTTCCAAAGCCTTGGTCAAGGGATCTGCGATGTTAGCCTCTGTGGGTACTCTGCAAATCTTCACATCTCCTCTATCGATAATCTCTCGAATGAGATGGAAATGCCGTAGTATGTGTTTGGTCCGCTGGTGTGAGCAAGGTTCCTTAGCCTGTGCAATTGCTGCATTGTTGTTATAATAGAGCTCAATGGGGTCAGCAATGCTAGGAACCATCCCAAGTTCAGTGATGAACTTACGGATCCAAATTGCCTCCTTTGCTGCCTCTGATGCAGCAATACACTCGGCCTCTGTTTTAGAATCAGTGACTGTGTCCTGCTTCGAACTCTTCCAGCTCACAGCACCACCATTTATGCAAAACACAAACCCTGACTGCGATCGATAATCATCCTGGTCGGTCTGGAAGCTGGCATCACTGTAACCCTTTACAGCTAGCTCGTCATTGCCTCCATATATCAAGAAATATTCTTTAGTCCTTTTTAAGTACTTAAAAATATTCTTGACCGTTATCCAGTGACTTTCACCTGGATCTGACTGGTATCTTCTCGTCATGCTCAAAGCATACGAAACATCAGGACGAGTACATAGCATGGCGTACATGATAGATCCTATGGCTGAAGCATAAGGGATCTGATCCATGCGGTCTCTCTCCTCTCTAGAAGAGGGACCTTCCGTCTTCGAAAGACTCACACCATGTGACATCGGCAGAAATCTCTTCTTGGAGTTCTGCATGGCAAATCGAAGTAATACCTTGTTAATGTATGTACTCTGACTTAGGCCAAGCAATCTCTATAGATCTATATGCCTAGAATGAGGGATGTTTCACCTAAGCCCTTCATTGAGAAACAAGTCCCTAGCCAAGTCTTGACAGACTGCAGCAAAGGGATGTCTTTCCCAATAAGTAGTATGTTATCCACATACAATATAAGGAAGACAACTGAGCTCCAACAACCTTCTTATAGACACAAGGTTCATCTTCATTTTTGATGAAACCAAACTGTTTGATTGCATCATCGAATCAAAGATTCCAGCTCCGAGAAGCTTGCTTTAGTCCATAAATGGACCTCTGCAGCTTGCATACTCTGCTAGGATGCTGTGGATCTATAAAACCCTCAGGTTGTGTCATATACACATCCTCGAGTAGGTTTCCATTCAGAAACGCAGTTTTGACATCCATCTGCCAGATCTCATAATCGTGGTACGCTGCAATAGCAAGCATGATCCGAATGGACTTAAACATCGCTACTGGAGGAAAGGTTTCATCATAGTCAATACCATGAATCTACTTGAAACCTTTAGCTGCCAAGCGACCCTTATAGATAAGTCCATCCATGTCAGTCTTTCTCTTAAAGACCCACTTACACCCTATGGGTTTTACACCCTCAGGTGGATCAATCAAAGTCCATACTTGGTTAGTGTACATGGATTCCATCTCGGATCTCATGGCCTCTAGCCATTTCTCGGAATCTGGACTCATCACAGCTTCTTGATAGGAGGTGGGCTCATCCTCTATGAGCACAACGTCATCATGGTCAGACAAGAGAAATGAGTATCTCTCAGGCTGACGATATACCCTATCAGATCTGCGAAGATGTAGGTCTACTTGAACTGGTTGTGGTTCCTCAACTCTTTGTGGAACAACATCATCCACAACACTTTGTGGTTCTAGTTCACCTTCCATTGAGTTTTCAGTGCTATGGTCCATATCTTAAACTTTTTAAAGATCGAATGTACTCCCACTAGCCTTTCTAGAAATACCACAGTCTTAGCCACAACTATCTTGTGTTGATTGGGAATGTAGAAGTAATATCCCTTCGTTTCCTTGGGATATCCAATGAAATAGCACTTGTCGGATTTGGGTCTCAATTTGTCCGAGACTTGACGTCTAACGTAAGCCTCACAACCCCAAATCCTCATAAAAGACACCTGGACATCTCTCCCAGTCCATATCCTATATGGTGTCTTTATTACAGCCTTGGATGGAACTCGGTTGAGAATGAAGGCTGCTGTGTCTAGAGCATAGCCCCAAAGATACATAGGAAGATCTGTGTGACTCATCATAGATCGTACCATATCTAATAAGGTATGATTCCTCCTTTCGGATACACCATTCCACTGTGGTGTTCCAGGAGGAGTGAGTTGAGATAGAATCCCACACTCAGCTAGATAGTCACGAAACTCATGGCTAAGGTATTCACCACCTCGATCTGATCGAAATATCTTAATACTTTTGCCAAGCTGGTTTTGTACTTCATTCTTGAATTCTTTGAACTTTTCAAAGGATTATGACTTATGTGTCATCAGGTACACATAACCATATCTACTGAAGTCATCAGTAAATGTAATGAAGTACCTATAACCACCTCTAGCAGTGACATTGAAAGAGCCACATACATCACTATATATAAGACCTAACAAGTCAGTCGCTCTCTCACTGTGTCTACTAACGGGAGTCTTGGTCATCTTGCCTAGAAGGCATGACTCGCATGTCTCATATGATTTAAAATCAAATGAGTCCAGCAAACCATCTTTATGGAGCTGGGATAAGCGTTTGTCATTTATATGACCTAAGCGACAGTGCCAGAGATAGGTTTGGTTCATGTCATTTGACTTGAACCTCTTGGTACTTATGTTATAGATAGCGTTCTCAAGGTCTAGAATATAGAGTCCGTTCATCAGAGATGCACTATAATAGAACATATCATTTAAATAAACTGAACAACATTTGTTCTTTATTATAAATGAAAAGCCTTTCTTGTCTAAACAAGAAATTGAAATTATGTTCTTAGTCAAGGCAGACACATAATAACATTCATCTAATTCTAGTACAAGCCCAGAGGGTAGAGATAGATAGTAAGTTCCTACAGCAACAGCAGCAATCCGTGCTCCATTGCCTACTCATAGGTCTATCTCGCCCTTCGTCAATGCTCTGCTATTTCTCAGCGCTTGTACATTAGTACAAATGTGAGAAACACATCCGGTATCTAATACCCACGATGAAGAAATAGAGAGGTTGACTTCTATAACATTTATACCTGAAGTAGAAATCTTATTTCTCTTCTTCTTAAGATCTTCCAAGTATCCTGTGCAGTTCCTCTTCCAGCGCCCTGCTTGTCCTTGATAGAGTTGACGAAGATGTTCAACCATATCATAAGCACCCATCAACTCGTGTTGCTTCTGAAGCTCAGAGTTCATGGTTGTGAGCATGAGACATGACACATCTAATGTGTTATCTTGATGCTTCTTGTAAGCATCTCGGTCAGCTCGCGTGGCAGTGGCAGGAGGTGCCTCCGGAATGGGTTGCTCCAGAACGTACAGTTTACGTTCCTGTGTGAGAACAATTCTCAGATTCCCGTACCAGTCCAGGAAATTAGCTCCGTTGAGCTTGTCCTTCTTAAGGACAGAACGCAGGGAGAAAGAGTTCGTATTTGACGTCATGGTTATCTACAACAGAAAAATACAGAAAAATAAATAAATATCATATTCTATTAATCATTTAATTAGGCCTTTTAATTAAATGATGCTTCCACTGAATTCTATAATTCATGTGGGACAAGATCCACATCATACTACGCCTTGAGTTAGCTTTGGCTAAATCGCCCAAGACTTAGTATGATCGGAAGGTAACTAATTTACCAATTACATCTCTATGCAACTCTTGTTTATAGGATCAAGATCCGCATTTATATTAAAACTCGAGTTAGCTTTGGCTAATACGCCCAAGAGTTAATATAAACGTGATTTTGACCTATCTACCAACCATTGGAAAAATGTCTATAGTTAAACTCGATCCAATTGAGTTAACTAGTACTCAATCTAATTGAGTTGTACTCACCCATGCGTTGATAGGCGGGATCAAAATTGTCCCTCTGTACCCTACCAAGATAATATGTATTGCTCTGCTTTGGCAGATTCAACAACAACATGTGATCGAGGTAGTGATAGGTATCATGGCATGGTAGGCATTACGAGTTGACGCGATTAAGATATAATCTAATCGATGAGATGTATCATATACGCGATTTAGATCTAATCTAATCGTTAGGGCGCATCATGTACGCGATTTAGATCTAATCGAATCGTCGAGGTGTATCATATACGCGATTGATCGAATCGAATCGTTAAGGCGCTAATTAATTACTTATTCTATCATGCATCACATATACACACACAAGCAATTAATTAAATATTTTTATGATTAGTCATGGCCCAACTACGATCTTCTCAAGCCAATGAGAAGATCGGATGGTCAACCTAAGGTCAACAACTTCTCAAGCTCCTTCCTTTGACCACCTTGCGTTGCTCGCGCCCTCCTCGTAACTCCGTCTCGAGTGGACCTTCCACCGCTTCAATTTTGTACATTACAATGGTGAAACTCGAGTTACATTCGAGTCTAAACTAATTACAACAGGAATATAAAATTAGGAAAGGCACGACGCGCAGGTCGCGTATCATATACAACACACACATCACAGAAAATGGCACGCAGGCCATAATATGAATTACAACACAAATTTCCAATCTAATTGGGTCTTTTGGGCCATGACCATCACAAAATAATACATAATTCTAAATTATGTAATTTCTATAAATTTCTGTAATTTTTATTACAATTTTTATGAGTAAAAATTTCCGGCGATCCCGTTTAGCGTTTTTCGGGCGCAATCGCGGAACGAATCCCCTTGCGGGGTCAGGGGCAGCACCCCTACCCACGATATAAACATCGCGAGTGTTCCTTAGCGATCCTACAATGCCTTAGCCCGCTGTCCCAAAACGATTTGGGGCGAAACCTTGCTGTTTCGGAAATATTTTCTCGGTAGTCGAAGCCTACAAGTGTTTAAACACTTGTGCTTCGCTTCTACGAGAAAATTACCCATAAAATCTATAAAAATCATAAAAATACAGAAACTTACAGATCTGTAGTTTTCATAAAAATACAAAATAAAACATGTATACGCTTCGCACGTGGCTCTGATACCACTATTGGGGTTTTCGGGCCGCAAAAACTGCTTTTTGCGTTGCGGAAACCCCGAAATCCCCATGCCACCGGATCCGTGCGAAGTTTAAAATTTCATATACATGTTTTCTACTCCTAGATCTACATTAGATCTACAAAAGAAAAGAGGTTACCCTTGATGCGAAGCCCTTCGCGTAATCCCGCTCGTCCAAGGTTCGCCAGATATCGAGAGTATCAAAGTAGATACTCCTCTATGTGTATCCACACGAACAACTCGATGGAGAGAACCTCTAAGGATGTGCTAGCAACCTTAGAAGATCAGTAATGGTGGAGGAGAGGGAGAGAAGGTGAGAGCTTGAGGAAGAAGATGGAGTTACAAGACAAAAATGAAAATCCACCTTGAATAAAAGTGGTCGGCCACCTTTAGGTGGTTTGTAACCTCCATGGGATGCCAAGAGTCACAACTCTTGGTAACTCCCATGAGGTGGCATCCCACTTAAGCAACCATGATGATGTGGAGCATCATCATTGGCCCACTTAATGCCAACTCACCAATGAGGTGGCAAATAGTCAAGTCAAACTTGACTCTTCATCTTTCTCTCAAGTCAAGTCAAACTTGACCACTTATCTCCCTTGGTTGATCTAATCTAACCATTGGTTCAAGTCAATTTTAATTTAATAAATCTATATTCATTGAATTAAATTGATTCAATGAGTCTAAGTCCAAATTAGACTCATTTAACACATGAACCAAATTGAGTCCAACTCAATTAGCTCAATTTGGATTCCTCTTAATCCAATTTGGTTCATCACATGAACCTAATCTCTATATAATTGCCCTTTGTGTGTGACCCTATATGTTCTTGTAACGTTGGCAATGCTCCTAAACTCATTTAGAAGCATAAGTAATGAGCGGTATCTAGCAACACATCATTACTACCCAAGTTATAAGAATGTTGAGATCCAACATCACCTTGTGACTACTAATTGTGACTCCTCACAATATATGACAAGTGTCCTTCTATCCTTGACATCTAGATTGATCAATATGAGGCATAGACCGTGTCATCCTCTAATCAATCTAAATCTTGAACTCCAAGTAGACTCACTCAATCAAATGAGCTCAATATCTCATATTGACTCATTTGGGCATGACCATGCACTTAGTGGTCTCACTCTATCAAGAATATCGATGTCACTCCCATCATATAGGAGGGAAAGATCTCATCTACATCACTCACATCCCTCCGCATAATTTGTTACATACCCAATAATCGCCTTTATAGTCCACCCAGTTACGGGTGACGTTTGACGAAGCCAAAGTACGTAACTCCTTATGTAGGGAACCATGGTGACTTCAGGTCCAAGGACTAGTAGTCATACTAATAGCCACATGAGAAAGTATACGACACTCATATAACGATCCATGATACTTTCTCATGGCGGGTCATTCAGTATACATTCTCCAATGCATACCCATGTGTCAACTTGATATCTCCATATCCATGACTTGTGAGATCAAGTCATCGAGTTGACCTACATGCTAGTCTCGTCGCATTAACATTGTCCCTGAATGTTAATACTTGACTAAGATTGATTAAGAGTAGTGTTCCCTATATCATCTCACTATCGATTCAACCAATCGATTGATTTAGGTAAGAACCTTCTACTCAAGGACGCTATTATACTTAGTTATTTGGCACCAATACAAGTAAGTATAATAACCAAAACAAATGCCTTTATTTATATACAAGAATATGATACAACGAGTCCATACAACAATCATCAAATGATTGACTATAGAGCTCTAACTAACACGTATGGATGAAGCATTCATTGAGGCATTATTAAATTAGTACTACCAAGGATTTCAAGTGGATGAGACATTTACAACAACCACCGCATATAATAATATTATCATCGAATTGAAAGAAAATCTCCAAATGGAATTCCCTAAAGTCCATTTGAAGAATCGAATGAAGACACTCAAGGAACATTTCAATGAGTTTTATGATTTTTTTTAGGAATAGAAAATTAAATGATTTTTGTTGAAATCCATTCAAAAAACTTGGTGTGTCAAACCTGAAGTTTGGGACAATTTATAAAGGTAGGTGTTAATTAGAATTTCAATTGTTATTTTATTTCATTTATTTTTCATCAATGAGTTGATCACTATTGGAGTTGAAGAAAATCATATTGATTATTGCTATATTTTCCTCACTAAAAATCCAGATAAAGTAAGAACTTTTTTGGGTGTCCAGCGGAAAGGCACAAGAATATTTTGGATAAGTTGATATTTAATTCTCATTCTTGAATATTGGCATGCTATGAGTGATGAAAATACTTTTGAAGATAGAAAATTATTTTGAGTGATCAAGATCTTTCTTTTTATTACCTTTTGTTTTAGGATATATAAATTAAGTGAAAATACGTAGATGTATATGTTCGTGTTTGTGCAAAGCATATCTTGTGCCACTTTTCGTGAAGTTAATATCTTGAAATGAATTATGATTTAATGGTTAAGTCTTCATTAAATTGTTTTTTTTATATTATTGGGAGCTTTGAATTTATAGAAATTATTTAAACTTTCTTATCGGAAATATATTTATGAATAAGTTTGTAACAATATTTGTATTGTCCATGTTGCAGCAAATAATTATTTCAAATACTAGTAGTCGTTCGTAATATACCTATTTCGTGTAGGTCTTGAGATAGATTGACGGGAACGCTAAAGACGAACGTATTCACTTTTTGTCATCATGTTATAGCAAATAATTTTAAAATTTTTCATGATGAATAAATTTATTGGCTAATATATACAGTATCAACCATATAATTAGAGCTTAAAACAATTTAAAGATTATAAAAATCGTGAATATATTATTAAATATTTTCTTTTCACTTTCCTCCAACTCCCAAACAAAAAAAAATAATTTCCTTTCTTTTCTTTCCTCCACTCCCAAATAAAAAAACACATAATTTCCCTTCCAACTTCCCAACTAAGCCTTATCCTTTGTCTTTCCATTATGCTTTCCTTTCCCTTCTCCTTCACAGATATATTCCCACGGGGATTTTCTTTCCCTTCTTTATCCGCACCTCCGAATAAACAAACGGCGGCTTCACCAAATCGAAAATCCTGCATCCGCCCCGGATTTGCTCTAGGCCTTATGATGCATAAACTTTCTTAAATCTGTGCCCTGGTTCTCCAGTTTTTTGCCAATATATAAAACCCTGCAACTGAAACTATTTGTATAACAGGTTTACATGTTCAAACTTTGGCTGTTGAGAAAAATCAAGAATTCACACATTATGCCTTGTTATCCTTTGGTGACGAACCTAAGACCATTTAGTCATTGCACATCAAATTAACAAACATCAGCAAAAAGATAATGAAGCGCATATCCTATAACAGAAGTTAAAGAAGCATTTCCTTTGTTTCAGAAAGGAATTTTATCTAGTGTTACACTTATTCTTCAATCAGTAACTTGATCAATGAATTCCATGAAATTTACTAATCGATGAATTATATCCATATAAATTCAACCAAAACAATGGGGGATCAAAGAATTGAACTGGAAATTTTCCACTTAATTACCTTCATAGCATGTATCCTCCATCGACAGTGATGCACTTCAGCCTCTAGCCGGCTTCTGTAGCAGAGCGGAGAGATACAGTTGTTGTGCCTTCTCCGTGCCGCTGGCTTCGGCCTTCTCCTCGACCGCCCATTTAAGTTTTTTGTACGCCAGCCTCTCTATCAGCCTGGTTACCATGCGCTTCCGCTCGTCGCCGGCGCAGAGGTAGTTGTCGAGCCAGAAGAAGCCCCCTGGTCTAAGGACGCGATCGATATCGAACATCAAGAACTCTAGCGCCTCTGTACGGCTTGCCTGCCCCAGTGCTGGAGCTCCGCCCTCGTCCAAGGCATTCATTGTGTGCACCAGGTCGAATACCGAGTCGATGAATGGAAACCTCTGTGAAGGGGAGAGGAGCAGAGGAAAGAGGCCTCGAGCAGCTATGAATTCGTTCATTGGCTTTCCCCCTACTTCGAGGGTCGACGTCACGACGGTGACGTTCCGCTCCGCCATGCGGGCCGCAAAGTTCCCAGCTCCGCCGCCGATATCAAACCCGATCCGGATCCCACCGCGGCCGAGAGCAAGGACATCATCGATCAAGATATCACTTTTCCGCCGGGGTTTGATCCATAATTGCTTGTCGAGGCCGTAGATTCCGGCGCCAGGGTTCTTGGTGCCGGGGCTCCAGAGAGACTGAGGAAACGGAAGGCGGGGGGCTGCAGCGGTAGCTGTTGAGTGCGAAAGACAGCGTCGGCGAGGGAGGGGCTCGCAGGCCTTGGCGACGAGCTTCTGAGGGAGGAAGGGATCGTCGAGGGGGCAAGGGGCAGCGGGCTCATAGGACATATAGCGGGCGAGGAGATCGGCGGCGGGAGAGCGGGCGCAAGAGTGAGCGACGGAAGACACCATCTCGGTGATGCCGGAACGAGCGTCGCGGCCAAGGGGCAGGGGGTGGCGAGCGAGGAAAAGCTTGAGGTCGGGCGGGAGAGAGGACTTGGCGGGATCGAAGGTGTCGTAGCCAGCGAGCTCGCGCTCGATCTGGTGGAGTCGGCGCTCGGAGGCCTCGATCTCGCGGACGATGAGGGCGACGTTCTCAGAGATGAGGGAGATGTTGCGGGCATGGGCGGCGGCAGAAGAGGAAGAGGGGGAGGAGGTGAACGCGTAGAAAGCGAAGAGGTTAGTGGTGATAACGGAAGAGAGCATGAGGAGGTGGAGGGCGGAGGAGCAGAGGGTGGCGCGGCGGAAGCGAGCGGTGCCGTCGCCGATCTGGAGGGAAACAGAGCCCATGGCCGTGTGGCGCACGACAGAGGAGTGAGTGAGGGAGAGCGAGTGAGCACGTGACGCGCCTCCCTCTTTCTCTCTCTTTCACGCGCAAAGACACGTGTTTTTGTTTCTACCGCGCGTTTGGGGATGATGGAGATCGTTGTCGGTTTCGTCAAACTGCCCGCATATATTAATTATAAGGCAAAAATAAAACTGATAATGCATTACTAGTAAACGTTATTGATCTGTTAATTAAGGACCAAATCCAAATCCTTAATCTCCACGTCGATTGGTTCGTCGGTAGCTCCGGCCAACAGAATCGCCGCCGCCGCGGCGGTGGCCATGTCCACTTCCATGGCCTCCACCGCATCTTCTACTGCCGCAGCCACTACCTTTTCCACGACCGTTCTTTGCTCCACTGCCATATTCTCCTCCATGACCACTACCTCCGCCGCTGCCATTCCCTCCACTGCCTCCGCCGCCGCTTTGCCCGCCTCCACCACCACCCCCACCGTTACCTCCGCCGCCGCCTCCTCCCCCTCCGCCGCTGCCGCTGCCCCATCCATAGCCGTAACCGCCGTTGCCACCTCCGCCTCCTCCTCCACCATTGATACCACCGGGCGGTGGGCTGACTCGCGCGCCGATGGCAGGGTCCGCGGCTATGGGAAAAGCAGCCGGATAATATCCAAGATGGTCACTTGCGCTCTCCATGGCTGCGGCGGCGGTGGCGTTGTGATTTGGTGGATGAGAATGATGATGGAAAAGAGCAGCTTCTGCAACTGCAAAACACATTAAGCACAGCGCGAGTGTCCTCTGCCAGAGAAGCCCCATTTTCATGGCAGCATGTTCCTGATCCAATGCTTTCTTATATAGACTTTTGGCATGGTAAAATTATCAAATATATATCCTCTATCCTAAGATTCTCATGTATCCATGGCCTCTCATCGATCTGATGCACTAGATCATATTTCAAAGATACAGTGCATGTCACAAGGATCTGATGACCATCCTATCGGCGAGGGGACACAGAGACATGAGAATCTTGGGACAAATGATTTAATTTATGCTTAGACAGTTGAATTTCGACTTCAAGATATTATGTGATAATACTTTATATCTTAATCACCATATCATTATGAGAAGACAATTTTTGCCCAATTATATGGCTTTTGGGATAGATGCCAAATTATTTATTTTAAAAAAAATAATACGACTATAAAAAAAATAGGGTAAAAATTAAAAAAGTACACCCCCAAATTAAAAGAAATATCAAATCATCAGCCTTGGTTAAAAAATAAAAATAAGATAGGCATCCTATTAGTAATTTTATCTCGCTTGATCCAACAATGTTGTAGCAGCATTTACACATTTAGAAAGAGTTTAGGATTTTGAATTTACACCGTATAGAAACTATTCAATATTTGTTACAATGTGTTTAGGGAGTGTTGATCCTCTGATCCATAATCCCTAGTCCCTAGTCCCTTTCTTGTCTCTTTCATAATTTGTACGCCGGATCGCGGTTGGAATCTAACCAAAATTGGCTACGATCTCCCTTGGGTTCACCTTCTCATCTAGGTTATAGTTTGGTCGAGGCAGGCTGTCGATTGTGTACGGGCCACCCCCTGCTCGATGCCATATAATCCGTTCACCGTCGATGGCCTCCGGCCTCCTACCTCGACCCAAATTATAACCTGGTGGGAAGATGAACCCAGAGAAATCGCAGCCAATTTTGACAGGATTTCGGCCACGATCCGACTTGCAAATTGTAGAAGAAACTAGGAGGGGACCAAGAATTACGGACTAGAGGATCTACTTTCTTGTTTAGGATGAGTTTAGAGTTTAAGATTGTAACAACTATATAATAGTTTCTACAATTATTTTAAAGTGATTTTAATAAAATTTAAATAATTTTGATCAAGTATTTTGATATAACAATATTCTAAAATTCTAAATCCTAAATCATAAACTTACCCTAAATCTCAAACTCATCATTACCAAATACTATACATTATATCAACTATTGTACAACTTCTGCTTAATATAGTAACTATGGTAGCTAGCTGCTATATCAAAGCTGAATATTTTCAAAATACATCATTGAAGGGGCACCCTTTTTAAATTTTTGTTGAGGCCCCTTTTTTTTTTTTTGACAAAAAAAAAATATTAACATGATGCCATTTTTGTATACATGCGGAGGATGTCTGGCACTTGAGTAGAGACAGTGGAATAGTTGCTTGTATTGCACTACATGTAATCCATCTATCCATTCATGGATCATCCATGGCCAGCGTGCGTGCCATGGACAAGATGAGTGGGATCATGGAGCACATGGGGAGGCCCAAGCGTCGCTCATGTGCTCTTCTAACTATTCTCCACCACTTCCCATCACACTTTCTTAGTTGTCCAACACTACAACCATTTGTGGTCGCCACCATGGAGATATTCACATATTGTTCAATAAAATGAAAATGACTTCAAATATTAAACTTGAACAAGTGAAGAATCAATGAATTGTGTATCTTAAGATCCTTGAACCCCCATCCATGCATGCAATGCCACATTAACTGAGTTCAGTGGAACAGACTACTTTTTGCTTGGACATCAAAGGAAATGACCAGGCAGCTTCAAATGAAACAAATTGCGGTTTAAAAATGATAACATTCTATCAATTCAATCAGCTCTAGTGCGAACAAGCTACCACCTGGATGCCAGCTATCTGAGACTACTCAGAGGAAAGTTCCTCAATGGATTGTCTTTGAGCATTTCTGTTTCCCTGATCAAGAAGAAGACAAGATCAGCCAAACAACCTCAATAAACAGAGTTTGTAAGTTTGCAAACGCATACTTCTTTAAGTTTGCAGTAGCTGAGTTTCCGAGTTTGAAGGTGGTAGTCTTCAAATTCTTTGCAGCCTGAACTGAGTTTGAGTTTATCCTGATGCATGCAAAATAAGAGGAAAGATTAATTGTCAAACAGTAATTTGGGTTAGATAACTTGATTAGTTGTGTGTGCAATAGGTAATATATCACTTTGTGTGAAAAGTTTAAATAAAAAGGTTGAAGTTGCTGTGGATATACTCTGCACATTCTTCATCAACATACACCTTAATCAGTGGAGTTGGTGCTGCTGAACTTGTTCGTTGTCCTTTTTGTGGAACCTGATGAATGAAACAAAATGATATTCATTGTGCGAAGTAGCAGTTATGGAGTAAGCGAGGGTATCTTTGAAGGCAACTCTCCAACCTTATATGATGTCCATTTGGTAGGCATTGAGGTATTTTCCTTATTTCGATCTAATCGACTTCCTAGGGAATTCCAAGACTTCTCATTTTTTTTCATGTTTGAGTGTTGATCATTTGTATTGGAATTTTCATCTTGGTACACAGAGAGGGGTCGATTATTACTGATCCTGCAAAAACAGACGCAGAAACTCATCAATGCAACAGTTGATCAATTTAGAGCGCGCTTGAATCCTCTTTGCCAACACAAAGAAACATTGTAATCTTGGATTAAAATCTGATCAGTTCACTCACTTCTGTAGAGGGATCATCCTTTTAGATGAGCTTGGATTTTCTGCAGCTTGTCTTCCTGGTAAATAACAAAAGATTAACCTTTTTGTGTGGCATGAAAATAATAATGAGTTATACTGCTTACTTGAGTCCAGTGCTGTTAAAACAGTCCCAAAGCTTCGAACTGGCAAGGTTTTATCTAGCAACTCTTCCTATACATTTAAACACGGAGCGAATGAACATAGATTCAACACAATCGATCAAATTCATTGAAACTTACTTCCTTGTCGCGCCTCATTGTAGAACGCACAAGGAATGCCCTGTATGCAGCTTCCAACTTCTCGATTGGTTTTGCCTTCCTATGATAAGAGTAACGACACTAATCAGAAGATTGATAGTACATATAGATAAATGATTGTAGTTCTTTGCATTTATATATGAAATAAGTGCAGTCTTACTTCATCAGTATGAATAACCTAATCTAAAGAAGACTCCACAGAGGTCAGATGAATTTATAATTATGCCAACAGGAAAAGATCAAAGCTTTATATGTGGATCTTAACTCCAAAGAATACCAAACAAGGCACTAGTTGTGGCCAACCAAACGAGCAGAACAGGTAGTTGGCAAACTGGGAATCAACAAACCACTTCATAATCTTGTGTAACTCATTCCAGCAGCAGATAAACAGAGATCCCTCACCTGGCTAATCCAAGATTGTAAATCTCATCAGCCTTCTTGAACTTGTTCTTAGACTCCAGCAGCATGGCATAGGATGAGTAGAAGATCGAATGACTTTGCCCGATTTCATTTGCCTCCAAAAATTGGTATATGACTTCAGCATCAGCACAATTGGCCGCCTTGGGAAACAAACAAGATCGATCATATTCATCATTCTAGTAAAAAAAGAAAGAAATGAAAGAATGCCACTCACGTATTCCACCCACACTTTGAGGTACCGCAAATCCTCTTGATAACGTTCGTCATGCCAAAAGGTGCGCACACATTGCTCATACATCACAACTAACCCCGAGCATTCTCCTCCCGTCGGAAATGATTCTTGAACCCATTTTATGCAACTTGATTCCGGTCGTGTAAAATAATTAGACAACCTCAACGCAGACGATTGCACAAAAATTACAGAAATTCTTACTCGAGCCATGGCCGAAGGGGATCCTCTCCCTGGTACTCATCAATCGCCTCGATCATCCTCCTGATTCGTATAGAACCAAAAAGAAAATGATGGTGAATCTTTCAGGAGAGGGGATCTAAAAGGGCAAAAAAAAAAGATCCCTTTGAGGCTTTGAAGACAGAGAAAAATACCTGCGGGTTTGGAGGAGGGAGGCCTTAAGGTCGCGATCGACCTGGGCTTTGAGGGCTCTGTTGAGGAGTTTCGTGTTGCGGCCGCGCTTCAAGGGCCGTACGTTTTCCTTGTGCAACTCCCACTCGAACCCGTCTGTCTTCCCAGCCGCTGCTCCGGCGCCGTCCTCCTCCGGCTCCATAATTCGCTGGAGCAGCAAGAACGCCCCCTCCGGATCTGCCTGAGCCGCTGCCGCCCAAGTCGCCTCCTTCTCCGCCTCCGCCTCCGCCATATCCTCTTGAACGTTGGAGGTGAGTGAAAGAGAGATTTGTTTAAATAAAAACTGCAGGCTCCGCTCTGTTGTTTCGTTGCCGTTGTGATCCCACTTGGGAATTCAAATTTTGAACGGGCAGAAACTATCCATTAGGGAACCTTAATTATTTAATTTAGATGGCAACAATTAATGTAGAAAAAGGTACACAACAAAGTCAATATATATGAAATATTTTTTAATATATATATATATATATATATATATATATATATATATATATATATATATATATATATATATATATATATCAATATATATGAAATATTTTTTAATATATATATATATATATAGGGAAAAAATAAAATAATAAATCCTACTCATCTTTTAGAAATCTTAAATATCTTCTAAATTAATCCACTAGTAATTTACATAAATGCTAGCAGATAAATACGAAAATGGGGATAAATCTTGATTGTGTAATATTCGAATTATTGTCCAGGAAGTCCATCCAATTATTTATCATGGCACCCTAGCCTCCTATATGTCAGTCTCTAAAATATTTAATCAAATCTTTAGCCTCTCTCTTCTCCTCTTAAGCCGGATCCTCTGGTCTAATTTTTTTTATCAGAGGATGATCCATAATATACCATAATTTAATTATAATTAGTTGTGATATTTTTAAATTTATTATTTCATTTAGGTTATAATTTAGATCGGGATGGACGGTCGGAGGTCACTTGGAAGTCATCCCAACTTGGTGCCCCGCAGTCTAGCCACCTGCCCATCGCCGCCGACCTCCGGTCGTCCATCCTGAGCCAAACTATAACTTCAACGCGAAGATAAACGTAGAGAGAGATCATAATCAATTATGATCGGATCGCGATCATGATCCAACCACAACTATATTATGGACTATCCCCTAATTAAAAAGGTGGATCAAAAAATCCTTGATCCTCTTCTCCACTCCTTATGTTCCTCTTTATTTCTTCCTCCACCTCGAAATAGAAAAGTTATATTTCAACTTCATTTGATTGATTGAAGGTAAAAAAATTCAATCAATTGAAGTTATGAGAGGAATGTTGGTATAATATCCCCTTAGTTAAGGTTGACCAGGTTGATTAAATTTGAGTTGGCGTAAGCTTGAGTTTTGATGTTTGAGTTTCGATATTTGACAATATATGGAGATTGCATATGCAATCATCCGTTTGGGGAGATTGTTGATACAATTTCCCTCTGGTCAAAGTTGACCAGTTAGATGTGAAGAAGAGTCAAGTAAGTCAAAGGGTTGACCGGATACTTGACTAGAAAAGTCCTAACTGAAGGTTAGGCAGTTGAAAATCCTGGTGAGTGAAGCCAGGTAAAAGACCTAGTGAGTGAAGCTAGGCAGTTGGAAAATCCTAGTGAGTGAAGCTAGGTGAAAGTCCTGGTGAGTGAAGTCAGGTAGGTGAAAGTCCTGGTGAATGAAGTCAGGCAAGTGAAAGTCCCGGTGAGTGAAGTCGGGCAGTGGAAAAATCCTGGTGAGTAAAGTTAGGTGAAAACCCTAGTGAGTGAAGCTAGGTGAAAATTCTAGTGAGTGAAGTCAGGTAAAAATTCTAGTGGGTAAAGCTAGGTAGATGGAAAGACCTGGTGAGTGAAGTCAGGCACGTGGAAATCCAGATGAGTCAAGAGCGATCGGACATTTGGTGGAAGTCCAAGTGGATCATGGAGGACCTGACACTTGGCACAAGACGGTAAGTCCAAGTGGGGCAAGGTTGATCGACCACTGGCACGAGGAGACAAATCCAAGTGGGTCAAAGGGATTGATCGGACACTTGGTGAAAGAGTCCTAACAGGTCAAGATTGACCGGATGCTAGGTATGAGGTTCCAACAGGTCACGGTTGACCGGATGTTGGGTTTGGGGATCTTGAACTTGAGTTTAGTCAAGTCCAAGGATGGCCAATCGATTGGGGAGTGTGGCGCGAGTGAAGGTTGGCCCAATCGATCGACCGATCGATTGAGAGCAATTGTCGCGAGCACAGAACCTTTCCCAATCGATCGACGCACAGAACCTTTCCCAATCGATCAGTCGATCGATTGGGCACTGCCAATCGATTGACCGATCGATTGGCAGCTGGTTTTCTCGCGCAATCGCGAGGAAGCTTGAATCGATCGGTCGATCAATTCAAGTCTTTGTCCAGAGAGCACAGAGGCGCTCTGAATCGATCAGCCGATCTATTCAAGTCTCCCCAATCGATCAACCGATCGATTGGGATTCGACCGTTGCATAGGAAGCGAGCGATGGATGGCTGGGATGGCGCATATCTGACGTGGCAATCGATTGGAAGCATGCCCAATCGATTGGGAGCCCTAGGAGCGCGAGGTATATAGTCATTGGCGAGCTTCTTCTCCGTATCTCTTCTCCCGATCTACACACGACTTCTCCGACTACATGCCGTCAGTTCTTAGAAGCTCTTGGAGACAAGTGTTGTTGTACTTTCAAGGTTCAAGAGACATCTACAAGCATCAAGTGAGCAAGAAGAAAGGTTTTTCAGTTGTATTCTTTGTATTTTCTTCTTGTGTTGGGTTGTATGCTTAGGTGAGTTGTACGAGATTTTTCCACCTCCGATAGTTACCGAGAAGGAGTGTTTTTGTTAGTGAAGGGTGTGTCGCGTGTGGATCCTTAGATTTATCACCTCTTCTTGAGGTGGATACCAAATAAATTCTACTTATTAGCGTTGTATTGTGTTTCGTGTTCTTTCCGCTGCATATCATCATCACAAAGCAAACAACGAATGTGCGACGCTATTCACCCCACCCCCCTCCCTCCTAGCATCAAACGACCTTAACAAGGAAAAGATGATATCGTTCATCATAAATGATTCAATATCGTCAATCCCATTATAAGAGATAGCTAAATCATAAAGTATTTTACCCTATTATAACTACCTTTTATATGGAGTGCTATCAATTGAAGTTATCAAGCCAACAAAATTAATACATTACATAGTAATATTAGTTAAAATTAAAATAAAGTTTTAATCAAAATTATTTAAAGTAATTTAATTAAAATCATTTTTAACAATGATATTTTAATTAAAACTATTTTTAATTACAATAATTGTAATTCAAACTACTAACTAGTATTAGACAATAATTCGATAAGAAAATTTAAGGGCTTTTTGACAATAATGAAAATAATATAAGGTAAATTACTGAACCACATAGTTTAAGTTTCATATTATTCAAATCACATAAGCAACTTTGAAAATATTCAAATCGGGTATTTGATATTCATTTTGCCCCATAGGTAAATTATTGTAGCAATTGATTAAAAGCTTTTTTTTTATAAAAAATGATTAAAAGTTTTTTTATGATAAAAAATTCGCTACTCTGGAATATCGAATTGACGTTTGAGAATATGGATATAATCAGAAAAACTAGATAAACACGTAAAGACATAATTTCATATCATTCTGAGCTCTTTTGGTCTTATGTGTTTATCTAGTCCTCTTAATTATATTCATGTCCTAAAAGATTAACTTTATATATTATATTGAGAACAATAATTTTTTTTATCATAGAAGACTTTTTAATCATTTTTTTTTAAATAATTGATTGATAGTAATCGATTAAAGTTACTTTTCATGGTCACTAAAACAATCAATTGAAAAATCTGATTTGTGTTTAAAAAATTGCTACTAACAATATGACATATGAAAATGATATTTGAGGGCATGAATATAATTAGAAGAACTAGACAAACACATAGGACCTTATTTTATATTATTCCGAGCTATCTAGGTCAATTAGTTGGTTTTGGCCAAAAGAGGTTGATGGATCTAGAAAGCTCGGAATGACATAAAATCAAGTCTTATGTGTTTGTCTAATTCTTCTAATTATATTCATATGCTCAAACATCAATTCGATACACTGTATTAAGAGCAATGATTTTTTTTATCAAAGAAGACTTTTTAATATATTTTTTAAAAGTTTTTAATTGATTGTTATACTGTAACAATAGATTAAAAATATTTTTTTTTATCGCAAAAACATACCGAATTGATTGCTACATTGTAACAATCGATTCATCAAATGAAAGCGAATGAGCAGAGGGGCAAAATGGATATCTGGTACGTGATTTGAGCATTTTAAAGTTGCTTATGCGATTTGGATAATATGAAATTTAAATTACATGGTTCAGTAATTTGTTGAATAATATAAGCTATGACAAAAAGTGATAACACTTATCTCAGTCGGCCAGTGTCATCAGCCTCCGGGTTAGACACAGGTAGGAAAATCATGGGGCTTTGCCCAACAATAATAGGACATGCAAGAATGAGTAACCCATGGGGGTTTGAATTCGGGAATCAACCCTAGGCTTATCTACGGTAACACTAGTACTGCATGAACTGTCTGCCCTAGACTTGGGGAATTTAGGGGCATCCACAATGATGGAAGCTTTCAAAGAGCTCCTTCAATATCACATCAATGTTATTTTAAAAGTAAAAAGTCTCACACATCTATCCACTATTAAAAAAACCTCTCAACCACTCTTCTATGAGTTCTATGTTTGTTTCAAAACACCTCACTCTTTTATTCTTTTTATTTTTAAAACAAAAAAAACATTTTAATATTTTTTTAACACCTCACTCTATTTTATTATTATTATTTAAAAAACTAAAATTTAAAAAAACATTTTAATTAAAAAAAGAAGTAGCGAGTGGCTCCCTCCCTATCAAAAATGAAGGAGCTCCTTCCCACTATGTGAGGGAGCTCCCTCACCTATGCCATGTCAACAAGGAACTTGCTTTAAGGGCATCCACAATGAGAACTCACGTTGCGACATGGAGGGAGGTCCCTTGGGAGGGAGGTCCTTTAATTTTTTAAAGGAGCAACTCTATGTTTATAGAGTCGTTCCTTCATTTTTTTAATTAAAAATATTTTTTTTGTTAATATTTGTTTTTAAAAAAAATATGTTGTTGAACAATGTCTAATAAGCCATTGAACAATGATTAATCTTTAGCTATTGTTTACCCATAAAAATTTAATTTTTAAAATTTTAAAAAATCTATAAATATATCTTCAATCTCTCATTTTTTTTCTTTCATTTATCTTATCATTATCTTCCCTCTCTACTTTGAGATGGATGAAAATTTTAATATTTTCTTTTACAAATCTTTTAAAATTTTCAAATGCAAAAGAAAAATTTATCTTCTCAAAATACTCATATTCCTCCAAATGTTTAGTATTCTCATTTTTTTCTCTCACACATAATACCCTCTAAAATTTTAAAATATTTCATATATTCCGTAATATCTTCCAAACTTCCCAAATTCCCAAAGTTCTCAAAAATTTTTGACGAATCAGAGTAATGCCGCCCCAGCTCCATTTGGTATGTATCCATCCTAAGATTGGTCATCCATGGGTAGTTAATTTAGGATGTCTTCTCTGCCTTATGTATTTTCTCTTCCTCAACCATCAGTCATATTTTCAAATGAATCAAGAAGAGCGACTATTGACACATTTATCAGCAACAAAGAACCTCTAATGCCATCATCTATTTTAATGACTTAGTTGCCACCACACTCATCACAAGAAGAGCATGAAGTTGACTGGAGAAAGATGATTCAAAACGAAAATTTTGGTCTCTCAATGAAGACGTGATCTTTGCAAAGTCATGGGCAACTATCAATACCGATGCAGTCATTGGTAATGATGATTAAGCTTTTTGGAAACATATGGTTAATTACTACAATAAGGATCAGCCCACTGGAAATATGACTAGAGCTATTAGCGACTAAAATCACATTACTATAAGTTTACGCCAATGGTAAATGAAATTTTTTGTAACCTATAATAATTTTTATACTCATCATTAAATTGGTCGGAGTGACGAAAATGTATTTGAGAATGCAGTAAATATGTGAAAAACCTGTTGGATCGAAAAGAATTTAGATATCTCCATAATGATATGATACTGTCCACTTTATGCCTAAGCCCTCATGATTTTACTCTTGGGCTCTACCCAAAAAGCCTCATACCAATGAAGATATCTTTCTATTATAAACTCATGATCTTTCCCATATGTTTTTAATGTGTGAATATGTCTGCAACCTTGAAACCCCAACAAAACCAACAACATTAATAAGGATTTCAAGTATATGCATATGTGGAGAGTGTAAGTTCCCCAGGAGAGTTTTGATGTGATCAACCGGGTTAAGTTAGGGACTTAGGAATATAAGAAGTTGAGCGGAAGACGCAGCTAGCGAGAAAGATACATAGGAAGCCAATTGACAAGCTTGGTGCATTCAAGGGACGAGATGTTGAGGAAGAGTACACCGGCGGACATGAATGATGTGTGCGAAGCTTCCGAGAGATGAGAAGCCGGAGCAGAAAAATGCTCGAGGAGAAGGCTGGAGTTGGGTGTTGGAGTGTATACTGAAAGCCTAAGCTTTGTAAACATTCATTATGAATAAAGAATCACATTTGGTCTAATTATCTACATTTGTTTGTAGTTGTTCATTTAATTTATATTGTAGATAACATAGTATGTGGTGTCACATACAGAAGATGATGTTATCAGTACCTTATAAATTATAAACAGTAGCTCACGACCAGAATGGAAAGGAACAAACCATTAGAAGGTCGTAGTGTAATTAGGTATTAGTTTATCTTGACTATATAATTACACTAGTACACTCAGAGTGTATTGAGTAGGACCATTTGAGGTCATTTCTTTTATACTGACTTTATAAAGGAACAAAGACCTCAGTTATTATGGAAGTGTGTGCTCTTAATCCTAATATAATAACAAGCACATATGTTTGATATTTATTTCTTTAATTTATCAATGGGTGAGATTTAGTTCGATGAATCAATAAACCCGATAAATTGGGAAATGGTATCACTCATAGTGTGTGTTGTTGATTATAGAAGGGAACTGTGTCCTAGTGATACTAGGTTGATAATGTCCTCAAGAGGAGCTCATAAAGATTGTCATGTTAAACCCCGCGGTGGACTTAGTCCGACATGATAATAAGGTTGAGTGGTACTACTCTTGGACTTAGATATTAATTAAATGAGTTGTCGAACTCACTTAATTAGTGGACATTCGATATCTTAAACACGGAGACTAACACACTCATAATAAGAAGGAGCCCAAAATGTAATTTGGGATTGGTGCGGTAGTTCAATGATAGTTCTCTAGTGGAATGAATTATCATTGATAAAATTAAGTTGTGTGTTGGGCGAACATGGGATGCTTAATTTTATCGGAGACCAAAACCAATTCCTCCTCTCGGTCCCTATCGTAGCCTCTTATTTATAGAGTACTATACCCACATATACCCACTTTCTATACCCACCTAAAGGGGGCGGCCAAGCTAGCTTGGGAACCAAGCTAGGCCTAAGCTTGAGTTTAAGGTGGCGGCCCTAGCTTGAACCCAAGCTAGTAGGGCCGGCCATAATTAAATAAAAAGAAATTTAATTTTAGATTTTATTATTATGTGGAAGATATAATTTAAAGAGAATTAAAATTAAAATATCTCTCTTGTAAAAGATTTACAAAGATTAAAGAAAGAGATTAGATCTCTTTCCTTATTTATAGATTGGAGAGATTTTTATTTTCTCTTTAAAATTATTCACATGTTAATAAAATTAAAATTATAGATATTTCCTTTTATTAACCATGAAGAGTTTTTAAAGAGAAATTTTATTTTAAAATTTCCGGAAATAAATAAGGAAAGTTTTAATTGTTGATTAAAACTTGTCCAATTTGCTTCCTCTTGATGTGGCCGGCCATTAGAGTTTATTTGAGAAATTTTATTTTATTTTTCTCAAATAAATCATGTCAAGGAAATTAAGGAAATTTTATTGTAAATAAATTTCCTAATTTGCCTAGGCCAAGGAATATAAAAGAAGGGGTGAGGGTGCCTTCACAAGACACAACCTCTATTGTTTTCTCTCCCTTTTTCCTTGGTGTTGTGGCCGGCCATTACCCTCTCCCTCTCTTCCTCTTGTGGTGGCCGAATACTTCATCTCTCTTGGAGTTCTTGTGGTGGCCGGATACTACTTGGAGAAGAAAAAGAAGAAGAAGAAAGCTAGCATCTCTTGGAGCTTGGTTAGTATTTTGATTTTCTTCTTTGGTAAAGTTCTTCCTTTGTGGCCGAACCTTGCTTGGAGGAGAAGAAGGTGGTTGGTGGTTTCTCATCTCGGTAGATCGTTGCCCACACAACGTCCGAGGTTAGAAGAGGAATACGGTAGAAGATCAAGAGGTTTTTCTACAAGGTATAACTAGTAATTTCTATTTCCGCATCATGCTAGTTATTTATGGAAATAATACCAAATACAAGAGGCTTACGTTCTAGAATTTCGAATATGATTTTTCGAAGTTGTGTTCTTTTGTTTCTTTCTTTTCCTTGTGATTTGATTATTCTCTTTGGTTAACCTAAAGTTATTTTAGGAAATTAAATATTAGCTTTCTATTAAAGGTTTTGTCTAGTCGGTGGTGGTTGCTCCCATATCCAAGAAGGCCATGTGCCTCGCCACGTCGATCTTGGGAACCTTTTATGGAAATTAATATTTAATGGAATTAATAACTTAAGGAGACTTGGGTCGAGCGTGTTAAGTTCCGGAGATCCAAGTCAAAACCTAAAAGAACAAATAGATTAAGTTTTGGATCAAGCGTGTTAAGTTCAGCGATCCAAAATTTAATTTAAAAGAACACATGGTAGCTAGGAAAGGTTCGACACTTGTACAAAATTTTGTACAATGGAACCTATAGGCTTTCCGAGTAGCAACCAACAATTGGTATCGAGCTAGGGTTTTGCCTCTGTATTTGGTATTTAGTTTAATTATGCACATGTCATACATAATTTAGGCGGGTTAATAGTAGGATGTGCTAACTCTATGGATGCAGGATCCAACTATTATGGCTTTTAATTAATTATGTGTGTGATTGGACCCTTGGACATGTCAAGGGCAATTTATATGTGTGTGCATGATTGTATTAAAATACAGGAGGCGTATTTAGTTTTATTAGGATTTTATTTTTGATCTAGATACATGTACATTCCTTTTATGGAATATAGGATCAAAATGTAAAATTCTATTTATGTCACGGATCGAATCTTGTAGGCGTGGAACCTTCTAAGGACCGAGGCGCAGCGGAACTCGGAGCAAGATGGATACGACAGTTAGACCCGGTGGCCAAATATGGCAGCTTGGATGACAACACACGGAGGACAATTAAAGATAAAAGCCATAATAGTTGAAAATTAGATTTTCTATTTATTGCTTTTATATTGTCTGTATGTGCATGTTAGTTTACAAGTTTAGTAGGCTAGCATAGTTAAAATTCCTCATTTATAAATAACTAAGTGGGAGAGGGATTTTTAAGTAAATCCCATGGTCTCCATTACTGGTTTGTAAGTGATGCAAACAAGCTTGCGCGTTGGCTCTGAGTGCCTTCCTCCATAACGGATGAGCTTGTTTGCGGATCACTAGAACAGACTTCCATTTTTGGATGACTATAGGAAGTTAATTAAGAGCGTGTGATCTTCCCCAACGGAAGGGGCATAATCTTATTAATGGACTTAGTGTCAAGTAATGGTGAACACTTAGACACATCTGATAGTATCCTCCCCAACGGAGTCACTGCTATTATTTGTGTGACCAAATAATACCAACTATTAATTTTATTTGTCAAAAAGTTAGGTTGACAAGATAATAAAATTAATGGGTTAAAACCCTCCTTTTACAAATGTTGAAATTGTATACGTCCACACTAACGTGGCATACAAAATTCACGGTGTTATGAGGTGTTGGTTAATTTAAAATAGTATTGTTTGAGGAATCAATATTATTCTAAATTTAGAGTTCTGACCAAAAGTTATTTGTGATTCTTAGGATGACTTTCAACCCACTGTCCATCATACTTCAACAAAATAGACTTACTGGACCAAATTACATAGATTGGAAAAGAAACCTGGATATTGTTCTGACTGCTGAAAGCTATAAATTTGTACTGACTGAGCAGTGCCCTGAAGCACCTACTGGTGAATCTACCCAAGAGGAGATTGAATATCATAAGAGATGGGTAAAGGCAGATGAGATGGCGCGGTGTTACATTTTGGCTTCAATGTCAAATGTATTGCAACATCGACATAAAGATTTACCAACACTTATGATATTATGAACAATCTCAAGGAACTCTTTGGTCATCGGGATAGGGCTTCTAGACAAGAAGCTATGAGAAAGATAATGGCCGTCACCATGCAAGAGGGTACTCCGTAAAGGATCATATCCTAAACATGATGGCTTATCTGAAATATAGATCCTTGGAGGAGAAATTGATGGGAAACCCGGATCGATATGATCCTCCAAACGCTACCTAGAAGTTTTGAGCGGTTCCACCAGAACTATAATATGAATAAAAGGATTTATTCATTAGGGAAACTACTGACGCAGCAGAAGGGTTATTTCGTCACAATGCTCAAATTCACTATCTTGAAAATGGTTCTACTTCTAAACCAAAAGGAAAGAAGAAGAAACAAAAGTGGTTCAAGAAAGAAAGTGAATAAATCTCGAGTACGGGATTGGAATGAAGAAGAAGAAGGGCAAGTGCTTCATCCGCAAGCAGGCAGTGGACTATCCTCGTAAGAACCAAAACAAAGGTATATCTCATACTCTAGTTGTTGAAACATGTTTAGCGGTGTTATCTACCAGCACCTGGTGTGTAGATTGATCATGTCTGCAATTCCTGCAGGGGTTCCAGAAACCCGACGATTATCTGAAGGGGAGATTACTGTCTACATGGGCAATGCTACTAAGGTGGCAGCTGTTGCAGTGGGAGACGTCTACTTATCTTTTAGTAGAAATAGAAATTTGGTTTTAAGAAATTGTCTTTATGTACCCAGTTTTAGAAAGAATTTAATTTCAGTTTCTAAACTGTTTTTAGATGGATATTCAGTTTCCTTTAGTAACGATGTAGTTATTAAAAGAAATAAAGTGATTATCTGTTCTGGTGCATTAGTTGACAATTTGTATACTTTAAATCCAATTTCTTCCACAAAGCAAAACATGGAAATTTATAACTCATCTTCTAACTCTAATAAGAGAAAAGAACCTTCGGAAATGAACCAAGCATATCTTTGGCATCTAAGACTTGGTCATATTAACTTAAGTAGGATTCAGAGGCTTATAGCCGATGGACTTTTGAGTTCATTTGAGTTGGAAAATTTTTCAACTTGTGAATCTTGCTTGGAAGGTAAAATGACCAAGAGGCCGTTCAAGGCCAAGGGGTATAGAGCCAAAGAAGTGTTAGAGTTGGTTCACTCTGATTTGTGTGGTCCTATGTCTGTCCAGGCAAGAGGAGGTTTTGAATATTTTGTCTCTTTCATAGACGATTATTCAAGATATGGATACATTTACCTAATGCGCCGCAAGTCCGAGTGCTTTGATAAGTTCAAAGAATACAAGGCTGATGTGGAGAAACGACTAGGTAAAGTATCAAGACACTACTGATCGGATCGTGGTGGCGAATACCTCTTAGGAGAGTTTAGGAATTACTTATCGAGGGATTCAATCCCAATTATCGCACTGGAACACCCCAAGAATGGTGTAGCAGAGCGAAGGAATAGGACTCTTATGGAGATGGTTAGATCAATGATGAGTTATTCGAATTACCAAATTCGTTTGGGGATATGCTCTGAAAGTGTATCGTTCCGAACTTAGTACCTTCTAAATCAGTTTCTTCTACTCCCATAGAATTGTGGAATGGGCGAAAACCAGTCTAAGACATATTCGGATATGGGGTAGTCCGACACATGTGTTGAAACCAGATCTTGATAAGTTAGAATCTCGTACTGAAGTTCGCGTATTTGTAGGATATCCCAAAGGAACGAAGGTGGTTTATTTTATAGTCCTAAAGACCGAAGGTCATTGTTAGCACCAATGCCAGCTTTTAGAAGAAGACTATATAATGGATCACAAGCCCGTAGTAAAGTTGTTTTAGAAGAACTTAGAGGACATGTCTACTTCAGCTAACGACAAGATGAAGTACCACAAGAGACGCAACACGTGTCACACATGATACACAACCACGATGCCTCGTCGTAGTGGGAGGGTTGTAATGCACTGAAGATTCATGTTTTGGGAGAGTCTTGGACTTGATCCCTAATGAACGATCCCCGGTCATATAATGAAGCACTCCAAGATATAGATCGACATCTTGGCAAAAGGCAATGAATTCGAAATAGAGTCCATGTACTCTAATAAGGTCAGGAGCTTGTAGAACCACTGATGGTGTAAAAGCCGTTGGATGCAAGTGGATCTACAAAAGGAAAAGAGGGATGACGGGAAGGTAGAAACCTTCAAAGCTAGGCTTGTTGCGAAAGGTACACTCGGAAAGAGGGATTATGAGGAAACCTTTTCACGGTAGCCATGCTTAAGTCTATCCGGATACTCTTATCCATTCTTTGCTCATATGGATTATGAGATTTGGCAAATGGATGTCAAGACGACTTTCCTTAATGGAAGTCTTGAAGAGAACATCCATATGAAGCAACGGAAGGATTTATTGAAAAGGCAAAGAGCATCTAGTATGCAAGCTCAATCGGTCCATTTATGGATGAAGCAAGCTTCAAGGTCTTGGAACATCCGGTTTAATGAAGTAATCCACCATATGGATTTATTCAAAGTCCGGATGAGTCTTGTGTATATAAAAGTGTAAGCGTGGTGGTATTTCTTGTACTATACGTAGATGATATTTTGTTAATTGGCAACAATGTCAAGGTATTATTAGACGTAAGGGTATGGTTGTCCAAACAATTTGATATGAAGGACTTAGGAGAATGTGCACACATTCTTGGGATCAAAGTTATAAGGGATCGCAAGAAAAGAATGTTGTGTCTATCCCAAGCTTCATATATAGATACAATCCTTGCTCGTTTTAGCATGCAAGACTCTAAGAAAGGTTTCTTACCTTTTAGACATGGAGTAGCTCTATCTAAAGAGATGTCTCCAAAGACATCAAAAGAGATAGAGGACATGAAAGCAGTTCCTTATGCTTCGGCTGTAGGAAGCCTAATGTATGCAATGCTACGTACGAGACCTGATATCTGTTTTGCCGTAGGCATAGTCAGCAGATATCAGAGTAACCCTGGACAAGGACATTGGACTGCGGTAAAGCATATATTAAAGTACCTGAGAAGGACTAGGGATTATATGCTAGTTTACCAAGCAGATGATTTGCTCCCTGTGGGTTACACGGATTCAGATTTTCAATCAGATAGGGACAATAGTAAGTCTACATCAGGCTATGTGTTTACTTTAGGAGGTGGAGCCATTTCATGGAGGAGTGTTAAGCAGAAATGCGTTTCGGACTCAACCATGGAAGCTGAGTATGTAGCAGCCTCTGAGGCAGCTAAAGAAGCAATATGGCTCAGGAACTTTCTAATGGACTTAGATGTGATTCCTGGTTTGCCTAAGATCATCACAATTTATTGTGATAATAGTGGTGCAGTTGCAAACTCGAAGGAACCACGAGCTCATAAGGCGAGTAAACATATAGAGCGCAAGTACCACCTGATACGAGATATCGTGAAGCGAGGAGAAGTTGTCATCGCCAAGATTGCATCAGCGGATAACCTGGCAGATCCTTTCACTAAGGCCCTTCCGGCGAAAGCTTTCGATCGGCATGTGGAGGGAATGGGAATCAGATGTATGGTAGAAGATATGGCAGCTTAGTCATTAGTATAAGTGGGAGATTGTTGGAGTGTATACTGAAAGCCTAAGCTTTGTAAACATTCATTATGAATAAAGAATCACATTTGGTCTAATTATCTACATTTGTTTGTAGTTGTTCATTTAATTTATATTGTAGATAACATAATATGTGGTGTCACATACAGAAGATGATGTTATCAGTACCTTATAAATTATAAACAGTAGCTCACGACCAGAATGGAAAGGAACAAACCATTAGAAAGTCGTAGTGTAATTAGGTATTAGTTTATCTTGACTATATAATTACACTAGTACACTCAGAATGTATTGAGTAGGACCATTTGAGGTCATTCCTTTTATACTGACTTTATAAAGGAACAAAGACCTCAGTTATTATGGAAGTGTGTGCTCTTAATCCTAATATAATAACAAGCACATATGTTTGATATTTATTTCTTTAATTTATCAATGGGTGAGATTTAGTTCGATGAATCAATAAACCCGATAAATTGGGAAATGGTATCACTCATAGTGTGTGTTGTTGATTATAGAAGGAAACTGTGTCCTAGTGATACTAGGTTGATAATGTCCTCAAGAGGAGCTCATAAAGATTGTCATGTTAAACCCTGCAGGTGGACTTAGTCCGACATGATAATAAGGTTGAGTGGTACTACTCTTGGACTTAGATATTAATTAAATGAGTTGTCAGTAACTCACTTAATTAGTGGACATTCGATATCTTAAACACAGGGAGACTAACACACTCATAATAAAAAGGAGCCCAAAAATGTAATTTGGGATTGGTGCGGTAGTTCAATGATAGTTCTCTAGTGGAATGAATTATCATTGATAAAATTAATTTGTGTGTTCGGGGCGAACATGGGATGCTTAATTTTATCGGGAGACCAAAACCAATTCCTCCTCTCGGTCCCTATCGTAGCCTCTTATTTATAGAGTACTATACCCACATATACCCACCTTCTATACCCACCTAAAGGGAGCCGGCCAAGCTAGCTTGGGAACCAAGCTAGGGCCGCCTAAGCTTAGGTGGCGGCCCTAGCTGAACCCAAGCTAGTAGGGCCGACCATAATTAAATAAAAAGAAATTTAATTTTAGATTTTATTATTATGTGGAAGATATAATTTAAAGAGAATTAAAATTAAAATATCTCTCTTGTAAAAGATTTACAAAGATTAAAGAAAGAGATTAGATCTCTTTCCTTATTTGTAGATTGGAGAGATTTTATTTTCTCTTTAAAATTATTCACATGTTAATAAAATTAAAATTATAGATATTTCCTTTTATTAACCATGAAGAGTTTTTAAAGAGAAATTTTATTTTTAAAATTTCCGGAAACAAATAAGGAAAGTTTTAATTGTTGATTAAAACTTGTCCAATTTGCTTCCTCTTGATGTGGCCGGCCATTAGAGTTTATTTGGAAAATTTTATTTTATTTTTCTCAAATAAATCATGTCAAGGAAATTAAGGAAATTTTATTGTAATTAAATTTCCTAATTTGCCTAGGCCAAGGAATATAAAAGAAGGGGTGAGGGTGTCTTCACAAGACACAACCTCTATTTTTTCTCTCCCTTTCTCCTTGGTGTTGTGGCCGGCCATTACCCTCTCCCTCTCTTCCTCTTGTGGTGGCCGAATACTTCATCTCTCTTGGAGTTCTTGTGGTGGCCGGATACTACTTGGAGAAGAAGAAGAAGGAGGAGAGAAAGCTAGCATCTCTTGGAGCTTGGTTAGTATTTTGATTTTCTTCTTTGGTAAAGTTCTTCCTTTGTGGCCGAACCTTGCTTGGAGGAGAAGAAGGTGGTTGGTGGTTTCTCATCTCGGTAGATCGTTGCCCACACAACGTCCGAGGTTAGAAGAGGAATACGGTAGAAGATCAAGAGGTTTTTCTACAAGGTATAACTAGTAATTTCTATTTCCGCATCATGCTAGTTATTTATGGAAATAATACCAAATACAAGAGGCTTACGTTCTAGAATTTTGAATATGGTTTTTCGAAGTTGTGTTCTTTTGTTTCTTTCTTTTCCTTGTGATTTGATTGTTCTCTTTGGTTAACCTAAAGTTATTTTAGGAAATTAAATATTAGCTTTCTATTAAAGGTTTTGTCTAGTCGGTGGTGGTTGCTCCCATATCCAAGAAGGCCATGTGCCTCGCCACGTCAGTACTGGGAACCTTTTATGGAAATTAATATTTAATGGAATTAATAACTTAAGGAGACTTGGGTCGAACGTGTTAAGTTCCGCAGGAGATCCAAGTCAAAACCTAAAAGAACAAATAGATTAAGTTTTGGATCAAACGTGTTAAGTTCCGCAGGCGATCCAAAATTTAATTTAAAAGAACACATGGTAGCTAGGAAAAGGTTCAGACCTTTGTACAAAATTTTTGTACAGTGGAACCTATAGGCTTTCCGAGTAGCAACCAACATTGGGTTCATGTGAGATCAACTCTGAATGCCCGAAGAATCACCCAAGCGACCGAAACAGCAATCAGACAAGTCAACTTCAGTTGACTTTGTAGGACTATAAATACACTAGGGATGAATAGTATTCTTTGAAAATTGAGAGATAAAACGAGTTACGCAACGGAATAAAGAAAATAAAAAATAATGCTGACACAGATAATTTTACTTGGTTTTGAGCCTATGATGACTCCTACTCTAAGGTTCACTATCGTCAATCATTTTCATTAGGCAATCACTATCAGTTTGTAAATGGATACAAAGATTGAGTATAAGAATTGAAAATAAAATTGTTACTGACAAATAGAAAGGAAATAGAAGAAGTCTTCGTTTTTCGAACTTCCGAACAGCCTTTTAGTGTTGTCGGAGCACTTTCGAAGCAGCACGCAAGAATGAAAGTTGCAGAAAGTGTTGTCTTGAAGCTGTTGGTCGAAGGCCCTTGTACAGGCCCATTCTGGGTGTCTGGAACCCCTACGGGTGCCTAGACCGTTGACGTGAGTTCGCCCAATCGTTGCACTTCAACTCAATTTCGGGATAACTTTTTTGGTCCGAGTGCCTGGACCAGCTCCGGGCGCTCGGATCGCTGGAGTGCCTGACAGGCCTCCTGAGTGAAGCTAGTCCAGGCGCCTAGAGTCTGGTTGCCCGGATCCCTTTTGGGCACCCGGACACCCTTTTTTCAGCACTTCTTCCTTCCAAAAAAGGGCTAGTCTAGATAATAAACAATAAGTTTATCCTACAAAACAAAGTTAACACAATACAGCAGAATGGTAGTAGTAATTAGATCCTATCTCTCTGAGATCAGGATCTAGTCAAGGTCTCAACTTAGGTTTTTCAAATAGACCTAAATTGGACCGACGCCTATAGTTCCCTCAATCGAGAACGCATTCTCACTGAATCTCTCCTTCCATTGCTTACCTCCACTTACCAACTAAAATCACTTGAATTGTTTTTTACTCATCAGGTTTTCCCACCAGTTGTCAGGTCTGCGGATCCAACAAGACTTTGGTTGATTGTGAGGTCCTGCTGATTCAACCAGACTTCTTGTCAGATATCAGGTCCTGCACACCTATCTAGATATCATACCAACTATCGAGTCCCATGGAGCTAATTGGATTTCAGCTTGGTGTCATGTCCTTCAGACCCGTTAACTCCTACACATTTGGTAAAGTAATTAGATCACAAAATACTCTAACTTTAATCCACTTGTCATCCATTAAAATTTGAATTAGATCATTAGTGTTAATTGAACCAACAGACTTGTCTAGGTGCCTAGATCAGTCCGGGTGCTTAGACTCTAGGCGCTCGGACCAGTCTAGGCACCCAGACTAACTTGGGCCAACACAGGCACCCTTTTAGAGACATTGCAGCGGGGATAGAGTTTGGGTCCACTTCAGCAACACTCCAAGCTCCCGAACTGGTCCAAACATCTGGGCGAGGATAAAACTTTATCTTCAACCCATTGAAGAGTCATTCCGAAGTAGATAAGGTGCACCGCTGGGGGTGCCCGAACTTGCTCCAGGTGCCCAAAGTTGCGACATCAGCCAACAGATGAATTCAACCAATAGGCTATAAATATAGTCCTAGTCGTAGAAGTTTAAACAACACACTTGTACTTCATTTTCATAATCGTGTTTTTAGTTGTTCATGATTTCAACGCTTGTAAGAGGCTTCTCTTCCAACATCGAAGGAGAATCTTAGTAAGGTTCCATTACCTTGGATTAGCAATCTCCCTAGTTGCCAACCAAGTAAATTTCTTGTGTCTCTTACTTTCTTTTTAGACTTTTATTACTTGTTTAAATAGCGCGTGTTAACTAAAGTTCAAAGATTGAGAAAGGTGTTACCTTCTTTTGTAGGCTATTCACACTCTCTAGCAAGTCTCATCGGGACCAACAGAGAGTTCTCAAAGAGTATGAGAAATATGCTCCACAATCAACCTTGACCCGCTTGAATTTCCACGTGCCTGCTTTCACTCACCAAGATTTTCACCTAGCTTCCTAAGAGCACTTTTGCAAAGACCAATGTGACTAAGACTTCTAAGAAGTCTAATAATGTCACAAAGAAGGTCACAAGGGAGGTCATCCCTAGAGTTGACTTAGTAAAGGTGACTAAGGCTCTAAAAAGACCAAACAAAGTCACAAATAAGGTTACAAGGGGAGTTAGCCCTAGAAGTGACCTAGTGGAAGTGAAAAAGGCTTCTAAGAAGCCTAGAAAGGTCCTTAGGAAGGTATCTATGGAAGTCATCCCTAGTGAGTACCTAGAGCATCCAAGGAGCACCAATAGGTTTTGGGTTCCTAGGAGCATATTCTCTACACCCTAGATAGGTTAGAGAGTGTCAACTCCAATTGGAAAGGTAGTTAACCCAACCTTTGTAAAGTTGACACTTGAGAGCATTTTCAAGGTTATTGTTAACCTTTGAAAAAGAAAAAGGTTATTGGGTTACTCTTTGAGAGAGTAATATATGTGCCAAAATTTGAAGAGTTGAACTTAATCTAACTTGGCACACTTAAGAAAAGTATAAGAAAAATCAAGTTAGAATTTTGATACTTTCTTAAGGAATTAAGAGAAAACTCATGCTTTAATCAAATGTGCTTAAAGCCTTGAAGAGCAAAAATGTGTCAAAATTTGAGGAGTTAAATCTAATTTAAATTGACACATTTGGAAAAGGATAAGAAATGCCAAGTTGGGGGTTTTGGCATTTTCTTAGAAGGTTAAAGGTGAATCTAAGCCTTAATTTGATTTCATATACTCTTTGAAAGAATAAAATGTGTCATACTTTGAGGAATTTGTTTAATTTAAAAATGGCACAAATTTAGAAAGGGAAAAAGAAATGTCAAAATTGGGTTTGGCACTTTCTTGATGAAATTGGGCAATCTAGGATTTAATTTTAAGGTATAGCTAAGAATTAAGGATACTTAGATAGATTATCTAGGTACATTTTATTTATGCTAACTTGTCATGATTGTTTGCCCATCATATGCCATGACATCATATTTAGCATTCACATTTTATTATGAAAAATACAAAAATACCATGTCATGTCATGCATATATCATGTAGTTATAACATGCTTTGCTTATTTTGATGTATGCCATTAATCATTATGTCAATTTCCTTATAATTAAGGACAAAAGACATTTATTATGTATGGAAGTGTCCCAACAAGAGGGATCATATCAAGTGACATCCTAGATGGATGATCATGATTTTTACAATGCCTAGATAGAGATGTATGATCCCTTAGTTTAGGACAAGACCAAATATACATTTCACAAAGAACTATAAGGTGACTTGTATGCGTTTTAATACACGTTAGGTACAAGTGAGATGTTAAGATGGTGAACTAAACTCAAGATGTTGATCTAGTGCATCTTGTTGAGTTTTAGGTTCATCAAAACACATAGTTATGTGTCTTCCAATCATTGGGAAAGCTAATGTATAAGTCATGTACTTTGAGCCCAAAGAACGTGGTTGGATATTGGTTTCGAAAATGATTTCAAAATACTTTTGAAAAACCTTGGTGAAGACTATCTTTTGATAGTAATCATCATTGAAAAGTTAGACACAAACTAGGAGAAAACATTGAAGTTTTCAAGAGTTTTCAAATTTGTGTCAATCTTTGAAAATAGGAAGTATTTTCATAGAAAACTATTTTTCCTTGATAAAGTATACCCTAAATAATGTCTACATGAGTTTTCATGATGAAAACAAGTATGGTTTGGTTAAGAAAGACCAAAGTGAAGTTTCGGTTGATGTTTAGTTTCATTATTGAATTTTGAACCTCAAACTTCAAGTTTTGGTTTTCCTAATTATTTAGGAACTGTTGGAGTGTATACTGAAAGCCTAAGCTTTGTAAACATTCATTATGAATAAAGAATCACATTTGGTCTAATTATCTACATTTGTTTGTAGTTGTTCATTTAATTTATATTGTAGATAACATAGTATGTGGTGTCACATACAGAAGATGATGTTATCAGTACCTTATAAATTATAAACAGTAGCTCACGACCAGAATGGAAAGGAACAAACCATTAGAAGGTCGTAGTGTAATTAGGTATTAGTTTATCTTGACTATATAATTACACTAGTACACTCAGAGTGTATTGAGTAGGACCATTTGAGGTCATTTCTTTTATACTGACTTTATAAAGGAACAAAGACCTCGGTTATTATGGAAGTGTGTGCTCTTAATCCTAATATAATAACAAGCACATATATTTGATATTTATTTCTTTAATTTATCAATGGGTAAGATTTAGTTCGATGAATCAATAAGCCCGATAAATTGGGAAATGATATCACTTATAGTGTGTGTTGTTGATTATAGAAGGAAACTGTGTCCTAGTGATACTAGGTTGATAATGTCCCCAAGAGGAGCTCATAAGGATTATCATGTTAAACCCTGCAGGTGGACTTAGTCCGACATGACGATAAGGTTGAGTGGTACTACTCTTGGACTTAGACATTAATTAAATGAGTTGTCAGTAACTCACTTAATTAGTGGACATTCGATATCTTAAACACAGGGAGACTAACACACTCATAATAAGAAGGAGCCCAAAAATGTAATTTGGGATTGGTGCGGTAGTTCAATGATAATTCTCTAGTGGAATGAAACATCATTGATAAAATTAAGTTGTGTGTTCGGGGCGAACACGGGATGCTTAATTTTATCGGGAGACCAAAACCAATTCCTCCTCTCGGTCCCTATCGTAGCCTCTTATTTATAGAGTTCTATACCCACCTATACCCACCTTCTATACCCACCCAATAGGGGCCAAGCTAGCTTGGGATCAAGCTAGGGCCTAGGTATGAGATTGGGTGGCCGGCCCTAGCTTGAACCCAAGCTAGTAGGGCCTGCCAAAATAAATTAAAAAGGAAATTTAATTTTAATTTTTATTATTATGTGGAAGATATATTTTAAAGAGAATTAAAATTAAAATATCTCTCTTGTAAAAGATCTACAAAAGATTAAAGAAAGAAATTAGATCTCTTTCCTTATTTGTAGATTGGAGAGATGTTTTATTTTTTATTTAAAAATTATTCACATGTTGATAAAATTAAAATTATAGAAATTTCCTTTTATCAACGATGAAGAGATTTTAAAGAGAAATTTTATTTTTAAAATTTCCGGAAACAAATTAGGAAGTTTTAATTGTTGATTAAAACTTGTCCTCTTTTGTTTTCCAATGATGTGGCCGACCACTTGAAATTAATTGGGGAAATTTTATTTTATTTCTCTCAATTAAATCATGTCAAGGAAATTAAGGAAAATTTATTGTAATTAAATTTCCTAATTTGCCTAGGCCAAGGAATATAAAAGAAGGGGTGAGGGTGCCTTCACAAGACACAACATCTATTATTCCTCTCCCTCTTTTGTTCCTTGGTGTGGCCGGCCAACCTCTCCCTCTCTTCCTCTTGTGGTGGCCGAACCCTACCCTTCTATTGGAGCTCTTGTGGTGGCCGGATACTACTCGGAGAAGAAGAAGAAGAAGGAGAGAAAGCTAGCATCTCTTGGAGCTTGGTTAGTATTTTGTTTTTCTTCCTTGGTGAAGCTTCCTCTTTGTTGGCCGAACCTAGCTAGGAGGAGAAGAAGGTGATTGGTGGTTTCTCGTCTCGGAAGATCGTTGCCCACACAACGTCCGAGGTTAGAAGAGGAATACGGTAGAAGATCAAGAGATTTTTCTACAAGGTATAACTAGTAAATTTTATTTCCGCATCATGCTAGTTATTTATGGAAATAATACCAAATACAAGAGGCTTACGTTCTAGAATTTGAATATGTTTTTTGAAGTTGTGTTCTTTTGTTTCTTTCTTTTCCTTGTGATTTGATTGTTCTCTTTGGTTAACCTAAAGTTATTTTAGGAAATTAAATATTAGCTTTCTATTAAAGGTTTTGTCTAGTTGGTGGTGGTTGCTCCCATATCCAAGAAGGCCATGTGCCTCGCCACGTCAGTACTGGGAACCTTTTATGGAAATTAATATTTAATGGAATTAATAACTTAAGGAGACTTGGGTCGAACGTGTTAAGTTCTGCAGGAGATCCAAGTCAAAACCTAAAAGAACAAATAGATTAAGTTTTGGATCAAACGTGTTAAGTTCCGCAGGCGATCCAAAATTTAATTTAAAAGAACACATGGTAGCTAGGAAAAGGTTCAGACCTTTGTACAAAATTTTTGTACAGTGGAACCTATAGGTTTTCCGAGTAGCAACCAACAGGAACCCCAAGTCATTGTTGGTGCAATGATAAAAGTTTGATCATGTTTTTAGGGGGGGTTACTCTTTGAAAACATAAAAATCTTTTCAAAGATCAAAAGGAGGTCAAGTGTTAAGCTAGCACATGATATTGGTATGGGAGGTGTTACCAAGAGCAAGGGAGAGTCATCCAAGGCCAATAAGAAGGAATATGCTAGGGTAGCATATAATTATAGCAAGGATAAGGTGTCCAAGATTAAGGACAAGAAGAAATTCCCAAAGACAATGTGTCTAAGGTTAAGAAAGTGAGTCTTGTAGGCCAAGTATCACCTGAGGTGCACCAAAATGGCCTAGTCATAGTAAATGAGTCACCTAGGGAGGTGGATAAGATTAAGAGCTCAAGCGGGAGCTCAAAGAGTCTTTGGGACATATGGTAAATGATCTTAAGTGAACCAAAATGTGCCAAAGGGATTAGAGATAGATTTGAGTCTCTACTATACTTGGTTGACACAATTGGGTTAAGTTTTATGCATGAAAATATGAATTGGGTTCATATTACATGAAAATTAGTTTTTGATGTATAGATGCCATATAAACCCATGCTAGGAAAGTATTGTGGTTTAGTATGGGCAGATACATCAAGAGGAAGCCAAAACTAGGACTTTAGGTCAAGGTTCAATTGAACAATTTAGCTAGGTTTGAATTTTGTGTCAATCTTAGGATCTGTGATAAATATATTTTTATATATATTTTTCCCAAGTATACAAGGTTAAAATAGACCTCTCCACAAAATTTGAGATTTTTTGGAGGTCTGTAGAATTTCTGGTGCATTTCTGAAGTTGGTCAGAAAAGGCTGATTTTTTCAGAAATAGGGTGTCAGTCGACTGGTGCAGATACCAGTCGACTGGTAACAGTGTTTTTGAGCACAGAATGTCTCTGTAAGCTCATTTTTATGAGGGCAGTCGACTGGTGCCAAGACCAGTCGACTGGTAACAGTAGATTTCAACTACAGAATGTTTCTGTAAGGTTCTGTCGAAGGGGGCAGTCGACTGGCACTTAGGGCAGTCGACTGATACCAGCCTAAACGTGTTTTTCAACGTTGTTCTTGACCGTGTCAACTCGTTTAAATGTATGAGATCCATAGGAGATAAATACATGAGTTTAGGGTCAATTTGGATGACATGTTTTCAACAATTGGGATATTGTTGGAGCTCTTTTTGATGTATGGAAAAGGGGGAGAATTTTAGGTTTAAGTGGAAAACCTATACACCTTTGTAAGAAATCCTAGCTCGAAGGGGAGCATAGGTGAAGGGGGAGCGATTGTTTAGGCAAAGGGGGAGAAGTTTACCTTTGCGAGAAATCCTAGCTTAAGGGAGAGCTTAGGTGAAGGGGGAGCCTAGGTATTTAGGTTCCATTATTTATGCATGAGTTGATTTGCATATTTATTTGCATATGTATTACATTTATGTTTCCCTAACTTAAACAGGTTGCCAAACATCAAAAAGGGGGAGATTGTTGAAGCAATCTAGGTGCCCTAGGTTTTGATGTTTGGGCAAAGGTTTAAGTTAGGTTTATTGTTGTATTTGATATGCATTGTGAGTGTGCAGGATACAGGTACAACAAGGAAAGTCCAAGTGTGATCTTGGCAAAAGAAGGAAAGTCCAAGAATGAGTCTTGGCGGTGTAAGTCCAAGCATGTAGTCTTGGCAACGTAAGTCCAAGTGTGACTTGGCAATGGATGAAGCCCCGGAGGTGAGGAGCCTCTTGGCAAAAGAAGACCCGACAATATGGACAAGGCCGAAGGAAGCTCCAGAAGGCAAGACGTGAAGGATGGGGAGACATCCGAGGGACGCGAGGCTGATGGAGGAGGCTAGAAGGCTAGGTCTAGGTTGGTCGGGCGAGAACGAGTGCTGAGTGAATATACTCGAGGCAAAATCCTAAAATTAGGGTTTACTGTAGTGTTACTGTAGCAGTACTGTAGAGTTTCTGTAGCAGTACTGCAGCGTTACTGTAGCAGTACTGTAGCAGTCGACTGATGATTGTAGCAGTCGACTGATGCACTGTAGCAGAGAGCCGTTGAGATAGCCGTTGGCACCAGTCGACTGGTAACGGGCAAATCAGGTTCTGATTTGTTCCAAGCTCTATAAGAAGGAGCTTGGTATGACCGGCCAAGGTGACGAAATTAGACTTGGTTAAAGCCTAATTAGTAGTCACCAAAGTGCTCAAGAGATCTTTGTGTGCCAAGAGGTCTTGGTTGGAGTTGTGGTGAGGTTTCTCCACCCACAAGGAGGCTGAGCTAGTCGGAGTTTGCCGGGGACTAATCCACCGACGGATTAAGGGATCGTCCACCTTACGGACACGCCGTGGAGTAGGAGCAAGTTATCTCCGAACCACGTACACGCCTTGTGTTAGGGTTTGTGTTTGGTTTGTTGTCTTCTTCCTTCTTGTTTTAGGTTAACTTTCGTATTTGTTAGTTTGCTTTTGTATTCCGCTGTGCACTAACATTATAGGAAGTAAAGTTTTGGGTGAGACGCTATTCACCCCCCTCTAGCGGACGTCAAGGTCCCAACAAGTGGTATCAGAGCGAGGTCGCTCTTCTACGGACTAACCGCCAAGAGAGCAAGAAGCTAGAGGAAGAAGAAGATGGAGTCCGAAGGACCGCTCGGATGGGATATCCGAATTCCACCTCCGTATGACAAAGAAGACTTCAATTATTGGAGGAAGCGGTTGGAGACATGGTTCCAAATGGATTAGAATCAATGGGTTGTCTTGAGTGACCCATTTGAAGCTCCTACGGACAAGAAGGGTAAACGCCTCCGACCTCGGCATTGGACCGAAGAGCAACGAGAGCAATCGGAGGCGGACAAGGAGGTAACGAGAATTTTGCATAATTTACTACCTTCTAATATCATTGTGAGTGTAGGTGAATGCACAAGTGCATGTGATCTTTGGAAAAAGATCATTGCCTATCATGAAGACCCGTCACAATTCCAAGGAGTAGAGGAGTCCAAGGAGAATGGCTCATTGGTCCAAGAAGAGAAGGACCAATCCGATGTTGACATAAGGTCAGCATCCGAGGAGGAGAAGGAAGATGAGGAGGTATCATTCACATCTTCAAGGGAGAAAGAAGTGGAATCATCAACATCTTCAAGTGAAGAGGAAGAAGAGCAATCCAAGGAAGAGGAGATCTTGGAAGCTCAACCCTCCACCTCAACTACCAAGAAGAGCACAAAGGACCACATCAAATGCTTTGGGTGTGGTAAGATGGGGCACTACAAGAGTAGGTGTCCTTCACTCAAGAAGGTAAAGGAGGTAAACCTTAAACTCACTAAAGTTAATTTAGAAACTAATGTGAGTTGTAGGAAGAAGAAGGAGGAGGAGAAGAAGCACATTAGGTGCTTTACATGTGGTGAGTGGGGTCACTACCACACAAAGTGCCCAAGGAGAGGAGAGCTCAAGAAATTGGTGCACTTGAAGAAGTGGGAGAAGAAGAGAGCTTCAAGGGTAAGGGAGGTAAACCCTAACTTGAATGCTAATTCAAATTTAAATCGTTATAATGCTATTTATCATGAAAATAGAATGCATGATAAATCTAAGGATAAATATATCCCTCCTCATGCTAGATTTATCACACCTAAGGCTAGGAAGGTAAATAACAATTTAGGCAATAACTCTAAGGATTATAGATATATGCCTAGATATAGAAATGCTCATAGGGGTCAAGAAAAATCCAAGTCTATGAATTCAATGACGGAAAACCAAGTCTTGAGGTCAAGACTTGATAATTTAGAAAGAACCCTAGCAAGAATGGAAAATATTCTTAGGGGTCAAAATGAGCATAACCTAGGAAAAGCTAGACAAGAGCCATCCAATGGCTATATAGGTTTGGGATACAAACCTAAAGCAAAGAAGGATGTGACTTCCTTTCATAGGGTTCCATATAGTTATGGGACCAACCCTAGGTTTAGTGGTCAAACTAAAAGTACAAGGGAAGTTGTCCCTAAGAGTACTTTTGCAAAGACCAATGTGACTAAGACTTCTAAGAAGTCTAATAATGTCACAAAGAAGGTCACAAGGGAGGTCATCCCTAGAGTTGACTTAGTAAAGGTGACTAAGGCTCTAAAAAGACCAAACAAAGTCACAAATAAGGTTACAAGGGGAGTTAGCCCTAGAAGTGACCTAGTGGAAGTGAAAAAGGCTTCTAAGAAGCCTAGAAAGGTCCTTAGGAAGGTATCTATGGAAGTCATCCCTAGTGAGTACCTAGAGCATCCAAGGAGCACCAATAGGTTTTGGGTTCCTAGGAGCATATTCTCTACACCCTAGATAGGTTAGAGAGTGTCAACTCCAATTGGAAAGGTAGTTAACCCAACCTTTGTAAAGTTGACACTTGAGAGCATTTTCAAGGTTATTGTTAACCTTTGAAAAGAAAAGGTTATTGGGTTACTCTTTGAGAGAGTAATATATGTGCCAAAATTTGAAGAGTTGAACTTAATCTAACTTGGCACACTTAAGAAAAGTATAAGAAAAATCAAGTTAGAATTTTGATACTTTCTTAAGGAATTAAGAGAAAACTCATGCTTTAATCAAATGTGCTTAAAGCCTTGAAGAGCAAAAATGTGTCAAAATTTGAGGAGTTAAATCTAATTTAAATTGACACATTTGGAAAAGGATAAGAAATGCCAAGTTGGGGGTTTTGGCATTTTCTTAGAAGGTTAAAGGTGAATCTAAGCCTTAATTTGATTTCATATACTCTTTGAAAGAATAAAATGTGTCATACTTTGAGGAATTTGTTTAATTTAAAAATGGCACAAATTTAGAAAGGGAAAAAGAAATGTCAAAATTGGGTTTGGCACTTTCTTGATGAAATTGGGCAATCTAGGATTTAATTTTAAGGTATAGCTAAGAATTAAGGATACTTAGATAGATTATCTAGGTACATTTTATTTATGCTAACTTGTCATGATTGTTTGCCCATCATATGCCATGACATCATATTTAGCATTCACATTTTATTATGAAAAATACAAAAATACCATGTCATGTCATGCATATATCATGTAGTTATAACATGCTTTGCTTATTTTGATGTATGCCATTAATCATTATGTCAATTTCCTTATAATTAAGGACAAAAGACATTTATTATGTATGGAAGTGTCCCAACAAGAGGGATCATATCAAGTGACATCCTAGATGGATGATCATGATTTTTACAATGCCTAGATAGAGATGTATGATCCCTTAGTTTAGGACAAGACCAAATATACATTTCACAAAGAACTATAAGGTGACTTGTATGCGTTTTAATACACGTTAGGTACAAGTGAGATGTTAAGATGGTGAATTAAACTCAAGATGTTGATCTAGTGCATCTTGTTGAGTTTTAGGTTCATCAAAACACATAGTTATGTGTCTTCCAATCATTGGGAAAGCTAATGTATAAGTCATGTACTTTGAGCCCAAAGAACGTGGTTGGATATTGGTTTCGAAAATGATTTCAAAATACTTTTGAAAAACCTTGGTGAAGACTATCTTTTGATAGTAATCATCATTGAAAAGTTAGACACAAACTAGGAGAAAACATTGAAGTTTTCAAGAGTTTTCAAATTTGTGTCAATATTTGAAAATAGGAAGTATTTTCATAGAAAACTATTTTTTCTTGATAAAGTATACCCTAAATAATGTCTACATGAGTTTTCATGATGAAAACAAGTATGGTTTGGTTAAGAAAGACCAAAGTGAAGTTTCGGTTGATGTTTAGTTTCATTATTGAATTTTGAACCTCAAACTTCAAGTTTTGGTTTTCCTAATTATTTAGGAACTGTTGGAGTGTATACTGAAAGCCTAAGCTTTGTAAACATTCATTATGAATAAAGAATCACATTTGGTCTAATTATCTACATTTGTTTGTAGTTGTTCATTTAATTTATATTGTAGATAACATAGTATGTGGTGTCACATACAGAAGATGATGTTATCAGTACCTTATAAATTATAAACAGTAGCTCACGACCAGAATGGAAAGGAACAAACCATTAGAAGGTCGTAGTGTAATTAGGTATTAGTTTATCTTGACTATATAATTACACTAGTACACTCAGAGTGTATTGAGTAGGACCATTTGAGGTCATTTCTTTTATACTGACTTTATAAAGGAACAAAGACCTCGGTTATTATGGAAGTGTGTGCTCTTAATCCTAATATAATAACAAGCACATATATTTGATATTTATTTCTTTAATTTATCAATGGGTAAGATTTAGTTCGATGAATCAATAAGCCCGATAAATTGGGAAATGATATCACTTATAGTGTGTGTTGTTGATTATAGAAGGAAACTGTGTCCTAGTGATACTAGGTTGATAATGTCCCCAAGAGGAGCTCATAAGGATTATCATGTTAAACCCTGCAGGTGGACTTAGTCCGACATGACGATAAGGTTGAGTGGTACTACTCTTGGACTTAGACATTAATTAAATGAGTTGTCAGTAACTCACTTAATTAGTGGACATTCGATATCTTAAACACAGGGAGACTAACACACTCATAATAAGAAGGAGCCCAAAAATGTAATTTGGGATTGGTGCGGTAGTTCAATGATAATTCTCTAGTGGAATGAAACATCATTGATAAAATTAAGTTGTGTGTTCGGGGCGAACACGGGATGCTTAATTTTATCGGGAGACCAAAACCAATTCCTCCTCTCGGTCCCTATCGTAGCCTCTTATTTATAGAGTTCTATACCCACCTATACCCACCTTCTATACCCACCCAATAGGGGCCGGCCAAGCTAGCTTGGGATCAAGCTAGGGCCGGCCTAGGTATGAGATTGGGTGGCCGGCCCTAGCTTGAACCCAAGCTAGTAGGGCCGGCCAAAATAAATTAAAAAGGAAATTTAATTTTAATTTTTATTATTATGTGGAAGATATATTTTAAAGAGAATTAAAATTAAAATATCTCTCTTGTAAAAGATCTACAAAAGATTAAAGAAAGAAATTAGATCTCTTTCCTTATTTGTAGATTGGAGAGATGTTTTATTTTTTATTTAAAAATTATTCACATGTTGATAAAATTAAAATTATAGAAATTTCCTTTTATCAACGATGAAGAGATTTTAAAGAGAAATTTTATTTTTAAAATTTCCGGAAACAAATTAGGAAGTTTTAATTGTTGATTAAAACTTGTCCTCTTTTGTTTTCCAATGATGTGGCCGACCACTTGAAATTAATTGGGGAAATTTTATTTTATTTCTCTCAATTAAATCATGTCAAGGAAATTAAGGAAAATTTATTGTAATTAAATTTCCTAATTTGCCTAGGCCAAGGAATATAAAAGAAGGGGTGAGGGTGCCTTCACAAGACACAACATCTATTATTCCTCTCCCTCTTTTGTTCCTTGGTGTGGCCGGCCAACCTCTCCCTCTCTTCCTCTTGTGGTGGCCGAACCCTACCCTTCTATTGGAGCTCTTGTGGTGGCCGGATACTACTCGGAGAAGAAGAAGAAGAAGGAGAGAAAGCTAGCATCTCTTGGAGCTTGGTTAGTATTTTGTTTTCTTCCTTGGTGAAGCTTCCTCTTTGTTGGCCGAACCTAGCTAGGAGGAGAAGAAGGTGATTGGTGGTTTCTCGTCTCGGAAGATCGTTGCCCACACAACGTCCGAGGTTAGAAGAGGAATACGGTAGAAGATCAAGAGATTTTTCTACAAGGTATAACTAGTAAATTTTATTTCCGCATCATGCTAGTTATTTATGGAAATAATACCAAATACAAGAGGCTTACGTTCTAGAATTTCGAATATGTTTTTTCGAAGTTGTGTTCTTTTGTTTCTTTCTTTTCCTTGTGATTTGATTGTTCTCTTTGGTTAACCTAAAGTTATTTTAGGAAATTAAATATTAGCTTTCTATTAAAGGTTTTGTCTAGTTGGTGGTGGTTGCTCCCATATCCAAGAAGGCCATGTGCCTCGCCACGTCAGTACTGGGAACCTTTTATGGAAATTAATATTTAATGGAATTAATAACTTAAGGAGACTTGGGTCGAACGTGTTAAGTTCTGCAGGAGATCCAAGTCAAAACCTAAAAGAACAAATAGATTAAGTTTTGGATCAAACGTGTTAAGTTCCGCAGGCGATCCAAAATTTAATTTAAAAGAACACATGGTAGCTAGGAAAAGGTTCAGACCTTTGTACAAAATTTTTGTACAGTGGAACCTATAGGTTTTCCGAGTAGCAACCAACAGGAACCCCAAGTCATTGTTGGTGCAATGATAAAAGTTTGATCATGTTTTTAGGGGGGGTTACTCTTTGAAAACATAAAAATCTTTTCAAAGATCAAAAGGAGGTCAAGTGTTAAGCTAGCACATGATATTGGTATGGGAGGTGTTACCAAGAGCAAGGGAGAGTCATCCAAGGCCAATAAGAAGGAATATGCTAGGGTAGCATATAATTATAGCAAGGATAAGGTGTCCAAGATTAAGGACAAGAAGAAATTCCCAAAGACAATGTGTCTAAGGTTAAGAAAGTGAGTCTTGTAGGCCAAGTATCACCTGAGGTGCACCAAAATGGCCTAGTCATAGTAAATGAGTCACCTAGGGAGGTGGATAAGATTAAGAGCTCAAGCGGGAGCTCAAAGAGTCTTTGGGACATATGGTAAATGATCTTAAGTGAACCAAAATGTGCCAAAGGGATTAGAGATAGATTTGAGTCTCTACTATACTTGGTTGACACAATTGGGTTAAGTTTTATGCATGAAAATATGAATTGGGTTCATATTACATGAAAATTAGTTTTTGATGTATAGATGCCATATAAACCCATGCTAGGAAAGTATTGTGGTTTAGTATGGGCAGATACATCAAGAGGAAGCCAAAACTAGGACTTTAGGTCAAGGTTCAATTGAACAATTTAGCTAGGTTTGAATTTTGTGTCAATCTTAGGATCTGTGATAAATATATTTTTATATATATTTTTCCCAAGTATACAAGGTTAAAATAGACCTCTCCACAAAATTTGAGATTTTTTGGAGGTCTGTAGAATTTCTGGTGCATTTCTGAAGTTGGTCAGAAAAGGCTGATTTTTTCAGAAATAGGGTGCCAGTCGACTGGTGAAGATACCAGTCGACTGGTAACAGTATTTTTGAGCACAGAATGTCTCTGTAAGCTCATTTTTATGAGGGCAGTCGACTGGTGCCAAGACCAGTCGACTGGTAACAGTAGATTTCAACTACAGAATGTTTCTGTAAGGTTCTGTCGAAGGGGGCAGTCGACTGGCACTTAGGGCAGTCGACTGATACCAGCCTAAACGTGTTTTTCAACGTTGTTCTTGACCGTGTCAACTCGTTTAAATGTATGAGATCCATAGGAGATAAATACATGAGTTTAGGGTCAATTTGGATGACATGTTTTCAACAATTGGGATATTGTTGAAGCTCTTTTTGATGTATGGCAAAGGGGGAGAATTTTAGGTTTAAGTGGAAAACCTATACACCTTTGTAAGAAATCCTAGCTCGAAGGGGAGCATAGGTGAAGGGGGAGCGATTGTTTAGGCAAAGGGGGAGAAGTTTACCTTTGCGAGAAATCCTAGCTTAAGGGAGAGCTTAGGTGAAGGGGGAGCCTAGGTATTTAGGTTCCATTATTTATGCATGAGTTGATTTGCATATTTATTTGCATATGTATTACATTTATGTTTCCCTAACTTAAACAGGTTGCCAAACATCAAAAAGGTGGAGATTGTTGAAGCAATCTAGGTGCCCTAGGTTTTGATGTTTGGGCAAAGGTTTAAGTTAGGTTTATTGTTGTATTTGATATGCATTGTGAGTGTGCAGGATACAGGTACAACAAGGAAAGTCCAAGTGTGATCTTGGCAAAAGAAGGAAAGTCCAAGAATGAGTCTTGGCGGTGTAAGTCCAAGCATGTAGTCTTGGCAACGTAAGTCCAAGTGTGACTTGGCAATGGATGAAGCCCCGGAGGTGAGGAGCCTCTTGGCAAAAGAAGACCCGACAATATGGACAAGGCCGAAGGAAGCTCCAGAAGGCAAGACGTGAAGGATGGGGAGACATCCGAGGGACGCGAGGCTGATGGAGGAGGCTAGAAGGCTAAGTCTAGGTTGGTCGGGCGAGAACGAGTGCTGAGTGAATGTACTCGAGGCAAAATCCTAAAATTAGGGTTTACTGTAGTGTTACTGTAGCAGTACTGTAGAGTTACTGTAGCAGTACTATAGCAGTCGACTGATGATTGTAGCAGTCGACTGATGCACTGTAGCAGAGAGCCGTTGAGATAGCCATTGGCACCAGTCGACTGGTGCATTGACCAGTCGACTGGTAACGGGCAAATCAGGTTCTGATTTGTTCCAAGCTCTATAAGAAGGAGCTTGGTATGACCGGCCAAGGTGACGAAATTAGACTTGGTTAAAGCCTAATTAGTAGTCACCAAAGTGCTCAAGAGATCTTTGTGTGCCAAGAGGTCTTGGTTAGAGTTGTGGTGAGGTTTCTCCACCCACAAGGAGGTTGAGCTAGCCGGAGTTTGCCGGGGACTAATCCACCGACGGATTAAGGGATCGTCCACCTTACGGACACGCCGTGGAGTAGGAGCAAGTTATCTCCGAACCACGTACACGCCTTGTGTTAGGGTTTGTGTTTGGTTTGTTGTCTTCTTCCTTCTTGTTTTAGGTTAACTTTCGTATTTGTTAGTTTGCTTTTGTATTCCGCTGTGCACTAACATTATAGGAAGTAAAGTTTTGGGTGAGACGCTATTCACCCCCCCTCTAGCGGACGTCAAGGTCCCAACAAGGACTTCCCCAGTCAAGTATCCGGTCAGCCTTAACCTACTTGACTCATCTTCACACCAATCTGGTCAAACCCTGACTAGAGGAGAATTGCATAAGCAATCTCCCCAATCGGGCGATTGTACTTGTAATCTCCATATATTGTCAAATATCGAAACCCAAATATCAAGACTCAGGATTGAGCCAACTCAAGCCTAGTCAACCTGGTCAACCTTGACCCAGGGGATATTGCACCAACAATCTCCCTATTTTTGATGTTTGACAATACCTTTAAGTTAGGCTAATCCATAGTCTCAACTTCCTCCTCATGCCAAAGCATGAATGAGGGTTTCCTTTATTTCTCCCTTTCCTAGAGGGCAAACTCCCTCTTAAGGTAATGAAGGCATAGTGCAAACCCTGCATTCTCCTCCTAACTTTCCTAGAGGGACAAAGGTCTAACTTAAACCGTAAATTCTCCCCCTATTGACACACATCAAATACTCTCCCCCTGAAGAGTTACCCAACATTGTTCACAATCTCACATGTTGTTCACAACATCACAATGGTCTCATACCCTTCATTGTGTCCAATGCTCATCCGTGAGCATTAACCTCTTCACAAACACAATGAAGATCTCATACCCTTCATCGTATCCAATGCTCGCCCTTGTGCATACACAACTAAACAATGAAGATATCCATTCTCCATTGTTTCCTAATGCTCAATCTTGAACATTTGTCCAAAAGAAGGATATACCACCTTCCATGGTTTCAGAAAATAATTTCCATGTCTTTAAAGAGTAGATCCCCCTAAAGACATGCTCATAACTTTTGTCATTGCACCAACAATGACTTGGAATCCCTAAGCTTTAGGAAACCCAAAATTTAAAGTTTTGAGGTTTAAAAATTCAATATTGAAATCAAACCTAAACCTAAACTTCAACTTAGTCTTCCCTAACCAATCCATTCTTGCTTTCAGCATGAAAACTCTCCCTAAATGTGTACAAAAATATTCCAAGAGGTTAGGAATGGTTACCTAGACTAAAAATGATTTAAAATACTGAAATCAGACTTTCCCAGCCAAAATCAGCATTCCCAATCGATTGAAGTTGGGTCTCAATCGATTGAAACCATTTCAATCGATCGCCTGATCGATTTCGCGAGCTTCTGTTCGTAGAAATTGCCTCTAAATCAATCCACTGATCGATCCAGGCAGGTTGAATCGATTGGCTAATCGATCCAGCGAGGCTTTGTTCGTGAAGAAACGCAGCTCAATCTATCAGCTGATCGATTGAGGCTTCCTAATTGATCGGCTGATCGATTGAGATTTTGAAATTCTGAAATCTAACTTCAACCGAATTTCAGAAATGTCTTAAAAATTCTACAAAATTCTAAAAATTATGAAAACTCTTGTAGATACTATTTAGGATATATACTATCATGGAAAAATTAGGATATATACTATAATATAATTTTTATTATTAATAATTGAAACCTTTATACCTTCATATGTATGGGAGACATTTGATTCTTTTGATCCGGAAGTAGAGGCTTCTTCTTGATCCGGCAATGATGGTCCACGCTCCCCCTCAATCTTAGAGGTGGAGGCTTCTTCCTCTTCATCCTCGGATGTTGAGTATCTCCCAACTTCCAAATCCTCATGCACATGAAATAAGGAGTACACTTCTTTGTCTTTATCTTCGTGCCCTCTTGAGGATGGACTTTCCTCTTCTTCTTCCGATGTTGAGCACCTCTCAACTCGGAGACATCTTTCTCTTGGTCTTACCCCACTGAGTTGCCCTCTTTGGATTTATCTTGATTTGGTACAGTGGAGGGTTCTTCATGAAGCTTGGTCAATTTGCTCTATAGCTATTTGACATCTTTAAATTCTCCAATTTGAGCCAAAATATTGCTTGACAATAAATTGACCAATTGTTTGGTCACCTTGTCATTTGCCTTGCTCCTTAGAATTTGCTCTTGGCTCCATTTGCTCTTCTTGAGAATTTTGTCCTTTAAATTTATTAGAGCTTCAAAGCCTTCCATTAGAACAAATCATTGCTTTATCTCCATCATAAAGAAATTTTTTATTCTTGATTTCCAAGAATCGAAGCTCGTCATTATGAATGGTGGAGGCACCCTTGTGTCTAATCCGAGTCTATCTCAGAATTCCATTTTGAAGTTGAGCTTTTTGAAATCTTTGACTTTGATGAACTTGTTTCAACTTCTTCACCCTCTAGCCTTGTTGCCCCTTCCGGCGATGATTCCGGTAAAAAGCGACCTCGCTCTGATACCACTTGTTAGGGTCGTTTGGTGCTAGAGGGGGGTGAATAGCTCGTCGCGCGCTCGTTACTTGCTCGGTGATGATTTGCAGCAGATAGTCTTCACAATAAGCTCACAATGCTAACAATAGGATTTACTTGGTATCCACCTCAAGAAGCGGTGACTAATCCAAGGATCCACACGTGACACACACTCCACTAATCAAAACACTCATTCTCGGTAACTACCAAAGGCGGAGAAGTCTTGTACAAACTCTCAATACAAGAAGAAAGAAAAGGGAAGCAAATACAAGTAAAATCTTACAAGATTTACAACATGAAACCCTAACCCTAGCTTTTTCTTCTTGTGTGGAACGTCTCTTGATCTTGGAACTGCAACAACACTTTGCTCCAAGAAAACTTCAAGATTTGGCACGAATCTCTGAGAGTGATCGTTGGAAGTGGAGTGGAAGAACTGCGGAGAAAGACGCTCGCCAACGGCTTTATCCTGCGCAACGGTCGCCTCCCAATCGATCGGCTGATCGATTGGGGAGGCTAAATCGATCGACAATTCATCCTTCTTCTATGCTCTCTTGAAAACGCCTGAATCGATCGACCGATCGATTCAGGCTTTCTCGTTATCACGCGAGAAAAACCAGTCCCCAATCGATCAACCGATCGATTGGAGGTGCCCAATCGATCTGCTGATCAATTGGGAAGCATTCTGTACCTGTGACAAAGGCTCCCAATCGATTTACTGATCGATTTAGGTCGCTGCTTGTCGTAACACAGTGCCAATCAATCAGTTGATCGATTGAACCACTGTTCAATCGATCGGTTGATCGATTAGTCTCCCCTTGACTTGCTTAAACCAAGTTTAGGGTCCCCAAATCCAACATCCGATCAATCGTGACCTATTGGAACCTCATGCCTAGCATCTGGTCAACCTTGATTTGCTAGGACTCCTTCACCAAGTGTCCGGTCAATTCCTTTGACCCACTTGGACTTTTCTCCTCGTGCCAAGTGTCCGGTCAACCTTGACCCACTTGAACTTACCGTCTCGTGCCAAGTGTCCGGTCCTCCATGACCCACTTGGACTTCCACCAGATGTCCGGTCACCCTTGGCCCATCTGGATTTCCTCGTGTCAAGTATCCGACCAATCCTTTGACCTACTGGACTTCCCAACACTAGGTGTCCTGTCAACCTTGATCCACCTAGATTCCCACGTGTCTGACTTCACTCACTAGGACTTTCACCTAGCTTCACTTACTAGGATTTTCACCTAGCTTCACTCACTAGGATTTTTCTCTGTCTGGCTTTACTCACTAGGACTTTCTATCTACCTAGCTTCACTCAGCAAGACTTTCACCTAGCTTCACTCACTAGGATTTTCACTTGGCTTCACTTATCGGGATTTTCACTTGGCTTCACTTACCGGGATTTTCCTAGTCACTCACCTGGACTTCCAACTACCTAACCTCCAGTTAGGACTTTCCTAGTCAAGTATCTGGTCAGCCTTGACCTACTTGTCTCTTCTTCACACCAATCTGGTCAAACCCTGACTAGAGGGGAATTGCACCAGCAATCTCCCCAATCGGACGATTGCACCTATAATCTCCACGTATTGTCAAACATCAAAACCCAAACATCAAGACTCAGGCTTGAGCCAACTCAAACCTAGTCAACCTGGTCAACCTTGACCCCGGGGATATTACACCAATAAAGAGAAGGGTAAATTCAAAGTCAGAGAGGGCTACACAATGAAATAAAGCATCGACAAAAAATGACAAGATATTAAAGAATATCAAATGTAAAAATAGTTTTGCAAGAAGCCAAGATCTTTCATAAGAATTATAAAATTCTTATGAAGGATATTAGTGAGATGACACTCAGACAACTTTATATACATGATATGATTGAAAAAAATTAAATAGAGATGTGGGTTGATATCGATGCATTTAAGTTTATTTTTATATATTATTATAATTTATGTCTTTTTGTTTGATGCACTTTAATGTTTATGTATTTTTTTTAATTATTAATGTTATTCCATGTTAGCAATTTATGGATTTAAATTTTATAAAAATTTGATTATATATAATGTAAAATATGAATGAGAGATGAAAATATATATAATGAAAAAGTGTAGAACCCATGAAGAAGTTGTTAAGAGGTTTTTTTATATTGGAGAAATGTGTAAGATTTTTTTTTTACTTTTGATGTGGCATTGACGTAACAATAAAGGAGCTCTCCAAGAGCTCTCTCAATACCACATCAGTGCTATTTCAAAACTAAAAAATCTCATATATCTCTCAACTATAAAAAAATCTTTCAATAATTCCTTTATAGTCCACACTTTTTCAAAAACCTTTTTTTTATTTATTTATTTTTAAAAAACAAAAACAAAAATAAAAAAAATTATGTAAATTAAAAAAAAACAAGGTGAAGGAGCGACTCCCTAAACAGGGAGCCACACTTGTCGAAAATGAAGGAATTCCCTCCCATTGTCATCTATGCCATGTCAATAATGGGAGCCTAAGAGCATCACCAGTCAGAGCTCCCACTGGTGACGTGGCTTGAGGGAGGAACCTCCCTCCCATCTCCCTCAAGCGAATGCGGAGCCGCTCCATCGTTGACTTTTTTTTAAAATATTTGTTACTTGAAAAATAATGTACACATAGTAGGTAGGTTGAGAAGAAATTAATTGAATGAAGATAGACGTTAAACAACAGCTACTTTAATAACTGTTGTTCAACAATTAATTTTTTTAATTAAAAAAATTCTATAAATATACCACGAACTCATTTTTTTTTTCATTCATCTCTTCATTCTTTATTTCTTTCATCCTTTCATTCTCTATTTGTATTTGAAATGAACAAAAATTTTAATGCTTCTTTTACAAATCTTTTGAATTATTCAAATGCAGAAGAAAATACATCTTCTCAAAATATCTGCATTCCTCCAAACTATGATGCCCAATATGCTAGTACCCCGTGGTAATTTTGATGTGATCAACCAAGTTAAGTTAGGTTCTGTTATGTTTTTATCCCCTGTGTCTAAGTGTGCAGGAATTAGGAGCACAGGAAGTTGAGCGAAAGATGCAGCTAGCGAGAAAAATGACACGAGAGAGAACCAACGGGCTCATTGCGTTTGAGGGATAAGGCTCTTTGGAAGAGTACGCTGATGAACGAGAAGGAAGCGCGCGGCGGTTTCGAGAGACGAGAAGCCAGAGTGGAAGGATACTCGAGAAGACTGGAAAATGGGTTCAGGTGAGCCTTATTTTGGATGACCAAAATCACCCAAGCGAGCGGAGCTGGAGCGAAAGACCCAGAGGAAAAGTCAACCGGAAGTTGACTGTGCTCCGGGCTCTCGGAGCTATTCCAGGCGCTTGGACCGCACAGACCCAGAGTGCCGGGACCGCCCAGACCCAGGGCGCCCCAAGCTCACGCCTTGGTCGAGCCTGTTCAGCCAGGTCTGGGTGCCTAGAGCGGGTCCAGACGCTCAGACCAGAATTTTATCGAAATGCCAGCTATCACGATCCATTGTGACGAGGATAAAATTTTATCCCCTCCAGGCGCCTGGAACACTTCCATGCGCCCGCCCCCACCAGGGCTATAAATACAACCCTGAAATCAGAAGCTAAAAACATCATTTGTAAAATAGTTTCTATTCTTGTTCTACTACTTTTGTGAACTATTAACGTTGTAAAGAGGCTGCTCCATCCAAAGGAGACTTGAGTGAACTTCATTTGTCTAGGATTGACAATTCTCTGATTGCAAACCTAGTAAATTCTCTTATCTCGATTTTTAAATTTATGCATTTACATTTTGTTTTTATACAAGTGTTTTCTTAATTTAGTTTGAAACATCGAGAAAGGTTGATTTTAATTTTCAGTGCAATTCACTCCCCTCTTATTGCCCGCCAGGGGACCAACACAATATTCTCAATTTTTCTCTCACACGCAATACCTCCTAAATTTTCAAAATATTTAATATGTTCCACAAGGTCTTCCAAAGCTATCAAAATTTTCACTCCCCCTTCAAAGTAACGTCGCCCTAGCTCTATTTGGTATGTGTTCACATCCAAATTGGTCAGCCATGAGCAACCAATTTGGGATGCATTCCATGCCTTTTGTATTTTCACCTCCTCAACCACCAGTTATGTTTTCAAATGAAGCAAGGACTACTATCGACCCATTTATCAGCGACAAAGAACCTCTAACGCCATCGTCTGTTCCAACATCTCAGTGGCCACCACACTCATCACAAGAAGAGCGTGAAGTTGAACTGGAGAAATATGATTCAAAATGAAGATTTTGGTCTCTTGATGAAGATATGGTCCTTGAGAAGTCATGGGAAACTATCAGCAATGACGCAGTCATTAGTAATGACAGAAGGATCAATTTTTTTCGAAACGTATAGCTGATTACTACAACAAGCATCGGTCCATTGAAATTATGAAGAGAAGCTATCAGGTGCTAAAATCATATTACATAAGTTTACGCCGATGGTAAATGAATTTTCTATAACCTATAATAATTTGTATTCTCATTGTCAAAGCGGATGGAGTGATGAGAATGTATTGGAAAATACACTAAATATGTGGAAAGCCAACAATAAAAATAGGGATTTTAAGTATATGCATGTATGGAGAGTTGTAAAAGAATATAAGAAATATGCTTCACAATCAGTTGCTCATTCCTCTAACAAGAAGACAAGGACATCGGAATCATGGGAAACACTTCAGCATCAAATCCAGATACGAGTGTTGATGTTGATGACTTTGAAGTCCGCATTCATCTGATAGGGCAAAAAGCAACGAAGAGGAAAGACAAATTCAAAGTCAGCGAGTGCAATGCAATAGAATAAATCCTTGACAAAGAATGACAAGATATTAAATAATATCAAATGGAAAAATGACTTTGCGAAAAGTTAAGATCTTTCATAAGGATTATGAAATTTTTATGAAGGATACTATTGAGATGACACTAAGACAACTTCAGATACATGAGAAAATGGTTGAAAAAATTAAAAAAAAATTAAACAGAGACATGATCTGAAGTAGATGTGTTTAAGTTTAATTTTTATATATTATTATAATTTATGTCTTTTTATTTGATGAATGATAATATTTATATGTTAGCCATTTATAGATTTATATTTTATAAAAATTTAATTATATATATGGTAAAATATGAAGGAGAGATGAATTATATAATGAAAAAATATGTGAACCTTACGAAAAAATTGTTGAGAGATTTTTTTTTTTTTTTTTTTTGATAGTGGAGAGAAATGGAGAAGATTTTAACGTGAAGTTAACATGATAGTGAAAGAACTCCATGAAAATATTTATGACTATGCATGCTCTAATGGGAGCTCCTTGTGAGGGAGCTCCTTGGGAGCTCCCATTTGTTTATATGGCTCAAGTGAGGGAGCTCTCTTCCCTTTATTTTTCTATTTTTTAAGTTTAATTTTTTTTAAAATACAAATAATAAAATATTATAATATATTAATTTGTGAAAAAAATATGAGATTCATAAAGAAATTGAAGTTGGTGAGAGATTTGAAGATGAGAGTTGTGTGCGATTTTTTAGTGGTGCTGATGTGGCATCGATGAGCTTTTGGGGAGCTCGCACGAATGCCCTAAGATCTTCTAAGCTGTCTAACCAGAGAAAGAAAGAGAAGACTGATCCCACAACGCGTACCAGAGAAGATTGATCTCTTCTTATTTGAAGTCCCCTCTTTCTTCTCTCACTGGTCGATTTTTCGTCATTCCGTCTGCACGATGGCTCGTAACAAGGTAGCTTCTACCCTGCTTCAGTCTAATATTCTCGCTCTCGATCGGCGTTTACTCCGTTCTGCTCTTCTTCCTGTAGAATGCTCCTCTTGTTGTTTTTTTTTTCTCATCAAATTCATGTCTTGTCTCCCCTGCTTCCTTCACCTTCGTGCCAGTTATGGATTTAGTCCTCGCGTGAATTACTTCTCATTTCAAACTTTCATATTTTTTTTTTTTACTTATTTGAAGCCGGAATTAAATCAGTCTTTTGAACTCGGGTTTCTTACTGATTGTAAGCGTGCATATATGCGTCTGAGACGGAAAAGGTTGCCGCTTTGCCGAGTTAGGGTTTGGAAATTTGGTCGTAATGGCATGCTCCATGTTTTTCTACATTCATTTTGTGTTGCCTTCTGCAGGAAGCGATGATTTTTCTGATTGATGTTGGTCCGTCGATGCATAGCGTCCTTCCGGAGGTTGGAAAAGTTTGTTCAATGTTCATACAGAAGAAGGCAAGTTAAAATCTTCAGTGGATTATAGTCAAAGTTTCTTCAGTTATGTTTAAATACATTAATTTGATCGGTTTTATTGTATCTGTAAAATTAGGGTTTAAATTTTTACTACTATTCTTCGCTGAAGGGAATGGTTACATCATATATATGACACAATTACAACATCCTTCAACTGATAGAAGATGTGAGATTAAACCTATTTAACATATAGATGGTAAACCTATTTCACATCTAATTACTATGTTAATATCCCATCAAGTTGCTCAAGGTAGCGTGTAGATATTGTATATGTCCAGCTTTCTCCATATAATAGAAAGTCCCATTAAAGTAATAAAAAGATTTTAAGATCAATTGATTTCTCCACCAGAGATGGTTGGACAGCAACAGAAGCACTTTAGGTGACTTGATAACAATTGTTGCCCTGCTTAAAGTAATGATTGGGTGGCAACGAAAACCCTTTAGATGGTCAAAATTGGTTGATTTCTCCACTGAATAGAAAATAGGTGATGAGACTATCGACACTGAAGCTGAAGTAGATTAAGAGGCTCGGTAGAAGACACCTTTGTTATCGTGGTAATTATCATGCATGGAGAGTAATGGAGCATAAATGAAGTGGCATGTCTGGATTTCCATCTCTGCAGGACGTCTAAATACATAATTGGCAGAGCAACAACATCCCCAAAGACCTGACCCATAATGACTACAGTGGTGACAGTAAAAAAAGTGCATGCTGGATGGCCTCCTAGATGAGTTTGGGAAGGAAACTAGGTCTTCCTTTGAGGTTGCAAAGTGGTGATATGTGGAGGACCATAGAGATTAGATATAGGGAGGAGACACACAAGTAGAGGACCTTGAGGAAGAGGTTTAGGAGATTGGATTTCCTTCTGATAGGGATGAGAGAGCTCTACTTAGCTTTAAGGGAAGCAAATGATAAGTTTTTCTTGTGATGGTACCATTACAGGATGCTGTGAATGAGTATCCATATAAGATGTGGGAAGCACGCTCATTGGCAGCACCATCGAAGAAGAGACATTGGTTTTGAATGCAATCACGAGTGGCATATAAAATGTCGTGCTTATAAGCTCCAAGTAGATGACAGAGGTTGGATTATTATGCAATTCTAATTTGGCCCCAAGTAGATGGCTAGTAGGCAGCTATCAAAGTGATAGGGGCTATCTGGACATCAAATTAAGGATACATCCATCAATTTCTAATTAATGATTAATTGGATGTGGTCATAGGCAATTGTAGTTGTTGGACTCTTCATATAATGTGAAATTGCAATTTGGCAAGCTCCTAATGCAATTGAAGAATTGCTGCCTCGTCTGCTCTGTGGATTACAGGAATGGAAAGATCAAAAGATTATCTTGGGAGTTATGTGAAGAAAGAGGGAACAACTTTAATATTTGATGAGATATTTAGACCCAATGTGGTCCGTCCCTTCTCTGGGACCCACATTGGCTGGAGTTTCGTGCACCAGTCTGTCCTTTATGGTTTTTCACTAAAGAGGGCTTATTACATTACACAGTAGGGACACAATTATAACATCTTGGAACTGAATAGTATATTTGGGCCAATACCTATTTAACATGTCACTAAACATGTTCAATTTAAAATAATAATTCCAACATTATCTAAGAAAATATGATGCTATTGTCCTTTTTTTGGCTATTCTATGACTCATTTTTTCAGTAACTAATGCTTATATCTTTGATTTCCTAATTACATTGAGATTCTTGACTGATTTTTCTCTAACTTGTGCAGTTGATTTTTGCTAAAAGTGATCTGGTTGGAATAGTTCTATTTGGAACTAAAGGTACTTTTATCCGTATAAGATTTCAAATACTGATAGTATCATCAAAGTTATTGTTGCAATGAATATTAAAGCTGCTACAACTGTTGTCTTTAATCTCTGTAGCCAGGAAAAGCACAAGATGGTTTAACCAATAATTTCACTAATTTTCATATAGGGTTATCCTTATGGCATCCAATATGTATGAAGATGTTATAGCATTCAGGTTTAATCATTTTTTGCATACTGCTTGATAGATCTAATGGTTAATGTCCTGAGAAGCATACCATGGTGTAACCAATAATTTCACAAGTTCCATATAGGGTTATCCTTACTAAATCCAATGCACATGAAGATGCTATAACATTCAAGTTAGATTATTTTTGCATATTTCTTGATGGATCTAATGGTTAATGCCACTTGGAAATGCAGTCTTTCGATTTGCCATGCCATGAGTTGCTCCTCGATGTCGTTTTGATTAATCTTTTGCTTGTTCACTTCATGTATCAATTTATCATTTTTGTTAAGATTTAAATGGATTACTTTGGGAAAACAAGATTTTGTAACCATATATATAAATTGTGGGATATGATAGTGTAATTAGCTTTAATGAAAATCTGTTTAGTTTTTTTTTTTTAAATTTAGATAAGTTTGGTTAGAAAAGTCAGATAGAGTGTCTAGGGTTTTTATTTGAAAAATTATTTTATTTTATGAAGAATAATATCTAGTTAGGATCTCATGGATGTGACAAGTTTTCAATTAATTCAATTTCCATGGTATCAGAACCATTCTTTTTCTCTAAACCTTATATCTTGGGCTTCCGCCTCTTAGCACTGTACTTTGCCCCAAAATCTTAGACTATTCTTTTTCCCTAAACCTATCATCCTTTCCCCCTAAACCCTAGATTTGGCTACCACTACTTCCGCAAGACCCTATTATGCCTCAAAGTTGCTTGTCCACTGTGCAACTAGCATCTCCCTCAATCTTCTTGTCTTCTTGACACCTATCTCCACCTCCAAACATTTTTTGCTATTTTGTTAATAATCACGGAAGAAAGGAAAAATTGTGTGAACAAGCTAAATTTTTTTGCTGCCTCCTAACCCTTCACATGGATCGTCTACGTCAACACAATCGTCTCCAACTGGATTTGCTACAGTCATGAAATTTTCACCAAATGACGGGAAAAATGTCAAAATTCAACTCCTGTTTTCATTCCAAACAAGATCTTTAAGATTGAGGAAATCCCATTACATGAATTGCAAGGGCACATGATGATATCTTAGATCTATCTTGATCATCTCAAACCGATTGTCTACTCACATTCTCTAAAATGCCCCTATGCTTTACTATCCCTACTAAAGTGGAGTTGGTGGGAAAGGGGGCATTTTGTAAGCAAAAGTGAATTAATGTGTCATTTTGATAAATTAAAACTTTGGAGGTTTTTTGTAATAAAATTTAAATCATGGGAGGCGTTTTTGATGATAATGAAATTTTAGGGATTTTTGTGAAAAGAGGTAATTTGTTGAGCAAAATGATGTTTCTCCCATTAGTGAAATAGGAAAAGATAGGCTTATTTTGGTGCACTCTTTTCCTCTACGGTGCTTCCTCGAGTTTTATTTTCTACAAGCTTTGTTACTCATTATTCATTCGGCCAAAGGAAGCCTTAAACCTTCACTTGTTTACTTCTCCTTTTTGTTTTCTTTCATCAAATAGCCTTTCTCTTGTTGCCAATTACTGATTTCTTCACGTCAATGTGTAATGTTTGTTCATCTTTATTTTTGAAACTTTACTTCATTACTGCTATTCTGTATATTTCATATTTCATGATTAACTTTCCAGATACTAACAATGAGCTTGAGAAGGAAGTTGGTGGATATGAACACGTGTTTGTTTTACGTGATATTGGAGTTGTGGATGAAGCTGATCTGGAAACTTTAAATCTTCCTAGAGGGACATTCCCTGGAGACTGTATCCAAATTCCACCCTTAGAGGAAGTTTTGTCATTACTGCTTGAATATCTTTCTGCTCAAGTTTCAAACTGTTACTGTGTTGGTTAATGTCAAATCAAATAGACTTCTTGTAGTTTCATTTTGTCACAGATGACTTAGTAATTAAATTTACAAATTTTTATTTACTTCTTATGATCTTAAAGCTAACTTGATGAAATGTTGATCAAGAATTAGAATTAAAATGTTGAAATGTTTAGAAGAACAATCAAACTTATCCTTTGATCTATTGCAAATTTATTTTGTTTCTTTTGTTAGGAAAATTGTGATCATTGGATTTGGACATCGCACGAACACCAACAAGTGACCATGTATTATATTCTCCTTACCTTGACACTCAACACCTATATTGATGATGGTGAATATGTGGCTACTAAGTCATTTTAGATAAGGGACCTGATTGCACATATGATATGCAATTCCTTTGGGCAGTTGCATTTGGTTGTGGTCTAGGTAGACTGTCTTGTGTAGTTAAAAAGAAAAAAAATGGTTCAGTTCCTTTGATGATCAAGAATATGATGAGCAATTTAGTGATGATTTTTTGTATGTACAAAAGATTAATTCTTATGGCTGGTACATCCTTCTTTGGTCTATGAAAATTTTATTATCTCAATTTTTTTTAGAAAATAAATATTTATCATTACTTTTATGACACTATTCACCTTTAAGAAATTAATAGGTGTAAAAAAATCAGTGATAATATAGTTTTTTTTTTTAATTTTAAATTCTATTTTCTAAAAAATGAAATTAGAAAATTAAACTAAGGATACTCGTATGTTTACTTAAACATATGTTGTTCAAGTGATGAACACTTTAGATATTAATTATATGCATGCTAATAGATATGCCCTATTCTACGTTATAATATTATGAGGTATTCTACAATGTATTATTATGTGTTTTACATTGTGTGTGTGTGTGTGTGTGTGTATTATGTTGAGTTATGGATTGGGTGCGTACTTTATTTGTTCCATGTTAGTCATTTTATAAATATAAATGTATTAAACATTTTTTAGTTCTGACTACCACCCACATATGCATGTGTTGGGTATTGGGTTGACCATCTGCTGCTTGGAAATGTCTTTTACAATCTTGATGGCATCATTATGCTGGCTATTGTTGCATTTATTCTCTTAAGATATAATCTTATCTCTATTATTGATTTATCAGTCTTGTGAAATTGGTTAATTTTGATTGCAATTTTTTTTATCCTTGACTACTTCCTAGTTTTGGATGCCATTGTGGTTGGTATGGATATGCTGATAAAGAAATTTAATCCCAAGGAAAAACTAAAAAAATGTCTTCATCTCATCACAAATGCACAATGTGCTACTAAGGAACCTTATGAAGGGACGAAAGTGGATCAGGCAGTAACTATTGCTCATCAGATGAATGCTCAAGGCATAAGCCTGAACTGCCTAATTTTCAGAGAAAAATTATGGGGTGTTGAAAATCAGCAGGTCATTGATGAGAATGACAAACTCCTCAATCAATTCTCACAGCAAGCAGTGGCCAATATAGTGCATGTTGATAGTACGACATCTTTGTTAGGTGCTATTAAGGCACGGAGGATAAATCCTGTCACAATATTCAGAGGAGATTTGGAACTCAGTTCGACAATGAAGATTAAGGTGAGATCATTACATTGTTCTGTTGGTAGGTTTCTTGAACTTGGACACTGTTCATAATTATTATCTATGCTGTCTTTTATGCTTTTGTAAATCAGAGATAAATAAATCCAGTTTACTTTGTTTGGACTTTTAACTTACCTCCACTAATGACTATTTACAATACGCTTTCTTCCTCTGCTGCGGGATACTCTATTTTTCTTCTGTATACGTTCTTCCTAAATTGAGTAATACTCTATCCTGTACTGTGCACTTTCTTCCTATCTTAATTTTCCGCCTTGAAAAAAATGAACCAGTTAGCTTTGCTTTTGGTAAATTTCTTTCGTCATATTTCCATGTACTAGTTCATTTTTTTTTGGGAAATGCAGGTTGGAAATTCACCTTCTCTCTGTATTAGTAAATATGAAGAGTTTGTTCTTAAATATTTACAAAGCCTTGATTTAATATATAGAAGGAACTTACAATTAGAGAGGAAGACTGGTTTATTTTCAAAAACAAACTGCTAGTGGTAAGTTTGGTGAAAATTGGATATCTTCAGTGAAGCAGCATAGAAACATGTACAAATTGATTATTTTTAGATGAGGTTATCTTTTCATTTTCTATCTTTCCTATTTTGTTCTACCAACGTGCCACCAAATTGAACTTTGATATACAATCCATCTCCAAACTCCATTAAAAAAGTGAATCATTGAAAGAAACTTCATTGCATATATATTGGTTGGGCTTCTGTATAGTTTTTGCCCTTTCTGAGTAGTTGTTTGATTTGGGTTCTCATGGATTAGTCTTTTCTAATCTTATTGTTTGGTTTTGTGTCCTTGTAATTTAGAATGAAGCTTGCGGTTGCAGCACTGATTTTCTTTTCTAAAAGTTCAGTTTTATGTTTAATTTTTACCATTTATCTAGTTTTGTCTATGCAGGTCTGGGTATATAAAAAGACAGCTGAGGAGAAATTTCCTACATTGAAAAAGTATTCTGATGAAGCACCTACAAGAGACAAATATGCAACACATGAGGTTAAAGTGGATTTTGAATATAAAATAATGGAGGATCCTGATAAAATTGTTCCCCCGGAGCAAAGAATTAAAGGCTATCGTTATGGCCCTCAAGTTGTTCCTATATCAGCTTCTGAATGGGAAGCAGCCAAAGTCAAACTTAAAAAGAGTGTGAAGCTTTTAGGATTTACCAAGGCTTCAAATATATCACGGTAATATTTAAAACATAAGGAGTCTGATGACATGATGGCTTGTGTCTGTTGACAGCATTATCCTGTTGAAGTCCTTAAGTTTAGTTAAATCAACTAGTGAAGTTAGAGTAACTTCATGGATCAAACAAATCTAATTGATGGTTTTTCAAGGACTTGACAATCTAACAATCCCAACTGCTAGTCCAAGATGAAGCAGTGTCGTATCAGGTTCCATATGCTTATAGATATACCAATGAGGCTGCGTTGCAGCCAATTTGGTTGCCTCAGTTGGGGTTTATTGCATTAAAAAAAAAAAGTTTTTGTTCAAAAAAAGAGATGATAGGTATGTAGAAGATTATGCTAGGATATGCGCAGGAAATGGAAAGCTGACTCCAATCTGATATCTGTGGAACCTGTAAGCCTCATGAAGCTCTCATTTCCATTATGACACTAAATTTGTGTGCCAGCAATCTCTTGATTTAGTGCTTGATGGAGAAATCAAGCTCAAAGTTCTATCTGAAACCATCCCCTAATGGCAATGCGAGAGATTCCAGACGATGTGGCTTCTGTCATGTGTGAGCCTCCTATTAGGCTTAGAACTAGGTTGACTCTAAAAGCAGTTGTTGTGACCTAGATAAATGTATATTCAACTTGAAAAACAGAACTTTTATAACCTTACCTATTTATATGGTTCATTTATTGAATTATGTGCTTCAAAAAGTGCTATGTTCATATTAGTAGTATGCCTGGTCTCAAGCCTATTGATCCAATGTGAACAGCCTACCACACTTGATGTAGGAATTATCCCTTGGTCGCACAACTTCTGTATGTATTTGAGGTAGTTGTATAGTCCTTCATGGATGGTTAAAAATCTGAAGACATGGAATCAACCGACCCATGTTTTTGATGTCTTTTGTACATGCCTACTTTTACCAATTGTCAACTGTTGACATCTGAACATTTTACAAACTAAAACATATAATATATTCAGTTGGTGATATGTTCAAATATAGTCAATCTTAGATGGAATATTCAGCCATATTTGTATTTCTGACCCAAGCCATCTATCTCTTTGATCATGATTCTGAAGATTATATAATTTTCTTGAGTTTCCAAGTGGTGGTGATTCGTATCCAATTTTGTCAGATTTGTGATCACTTTTTCCTATCACATAGCATGAGTTATATGCCCAATATCTTCTTTCCTTGTAACAATATTTTGATCAGGACATCCATTAGGTTTTCCCAGAACTTAATTTTCTATATATATATATATATATATATATATATGCATTCATATCTTCTTTACTACATGTTTTGTCTTTGTGAAGGCACTATTATATGAAGGATGTCAATATCTTTATTCCGGAGCCAGGGAATACAAAGGCAATTATTGCAGTTTCAGCTTTGGCTAGAGCAATGCAGGAGAAAAACAGGTCTGCAATTTTGCGTTGTGTATGGAGAGAAGGTCAAGGAAAAGTTGTTGTTGGGGTTCTAACACCCAATTTGTCATCCGTGGATAAGATAGTGAGATTTTTCTTGCCTTTATCTTCTAAAACCTGAATTCTGAAAGTTTTATTGTATTATGATATATCTTGATCAGCAGGCCATAATAATAAACATTGGTTACTTGACCAGCCAGATTCATTTTACTTCAATGTGCTTCCTTTTGCTGAAGATGTTCGAGAATTTCAATTTCCTTCACTTAGCAAGTTCTCATCATGTCAACCAGATGAGAAACAACAAGAAGCAGCAGATGACTTTGTTAAGATGTTGGATCTTACATCTTCTAACAGAAAAGAATTGCTTCAGCCTGAATATACTCCAAATCCAGTTTTGGCGGTTTGTCAACTCTTCTTAATGCTTTGTTTACTTGAAGGATAGAAAATAGAAAAAATATTAAGTTGAATAAAAGAAGAAAAGGGAAATGAGAAATTCATTTCCGTTCTCAATGTTTAACTTGGAGGTATCACAGAGAAGAAACTGAAAAATTGAGCAATTGGAATTTGCAAGCCAACTTTTCATCTTTTCTTTTCCATTTGATTTAGACAAAATTAAAATGAAGGAACTTGATTCTGAACTTCCTTCCTCACTGCCTCTCATTTTCTTTAAAGTAGACAGGAGATTATTGCTTCTCAATTAGTTTCTTTTAATTTCCTTTCTCAGTAAACACAGCATTAGACCTCTCTATACATTTCTGTTCAAGTTCTGATATATGTGATATATGCCATGCCACAAGTATTCTAATCATGCCTCCCTGATCTGTGTTTCAGCAATTTTATCGCTTTCTTGATTTAAAATCAAAGGATCCGGGGTCGGACATACCTGAACTTGATAATAGTCTTAAGAAAATAGCTGAACCCGACTTTGACATTCTTTCAAGAAACAAGTCCATTACTAACCATTTTGAGAAGCAGTTTGAACTGAAGGAGAATTCAAAGGTCTATAACTCTTTTCATTACTTTTTGATCAAATTCTTACTACTTAATGTCCCAGTTACAGCATATCTCTTTACAGAAGAGGAAGTTATCTAGACATGCGTGGAGGGGAAAACCATCTGTTTCAGATGAAAAGGAAGTTGGTAAGGAAGGTGAGGTTCCTGAGACTCAGAGTGCTAGTCTGGTAAAGGCCTTGCCTTCAACAAATGTAGAAAAGATTGGTGATTTGAACCCGGTGCAAGATTTTGAAGCTATGATGAAACGTAGAGACAGTTCAAAATGGACTAGTAAAGCAATCAAAGAGATGAAAAGTTATATTATTTACTTGTTAGAAAATTCTTTTGAAGGGCATTCCTACCAAAAGGCCATTGAATGTTTGATAGCTCTTCGTGAAGGATGTATTCTTGAACAGGTAAAACTATCATTAAGCAAATCCTCCTAGCTAGTCATAAAGATTGTTTATGTTGCTTTAATTTTTGAAACTCATATCTCTTAGACCTTAGTTATTAAATGTTTACACTTGAGACTATTTACAGATTGTTTTAGGCATGGTTTAAAGTGCTGTGCTGTTCAGCATGGGCAAAATTTGCCATTGCACTTGCTGATTGGCACGACACTGGATTCGGCACAGGAGCTAACAAAACTAAGAGAGATAAAAGAGAAGGAAGAAAAAGTAGTACTGTTTTTATAGAGAAGATTAAACTAAGAGAGTTATCAAACATTCAATGACCTTTTATATTAAATGATTTATCAAAAAATTTAAAAAGTGGGGCCTAAGTGCTCGTTATTTTACTCGATTATTTCCACAATTGAGAAGATTAAAATTCACACTTTAATGTACTGCATCTTTGTTTATGCAGGAACCAAGGGAATTCAATGATTTTTTGCTTGATATGTGCAAGAAATGGAGCAAAACTGACCTGGCTGACTTTCTTTCCCTTATGCCATCAAAGAACATCACCTTGATCAGCAAAATTGAAGCCGCAGACAGGTTCATTCTACCATAAACACGATCACTTTATATTTTTATACATAGTTCGACTGTCTTATGATATTCCACCATAATCTCTTTTCCTGAGCAGTGACCTAACAGAAGCAGCAGCGAAAAACTTCCCAGCTACTTTCAATGAGTCTCCAGACTAATCAACAATGACACTGGACCTGCACATTTATGCCACATGATATTGCAAACACCATCATGTGGTTTTTTGGGCTCATCTTGACTCCGATATGATGGAAATGGTCAATAGTTAGTGTTGTGTATCTGTAATACATAATAACAGTGTCGCCGTTGATATTTTGTCATGAGTGAGGACTGTAACATGAGCATGAATATTACCCTTCCTAGTCAGATGTCTCTCATGTGACACGGCTACACAGCTTGATGTGCATGAACTCATTCCATGGAGAAAGAAAAATGACGCAATGATGTTCTATAGCATTGAATCTGTAAAGATACAGAATTAGGATCGTAAACGAGCTGAGGCAAGCTATGTTTTGGAGTGGTCATGCTTATTTGATAATGTAACCGAACTAAATCGAGCCGGATCTTAAATGAACTATGCCGTGGAAATAATTTTTCAAATTTAATTTGATTTTTTTTTATAAGCTTGAGTTTGGTTCAAGCTTGATTTGTTTAAATGTTATTGACATTTCAATTTAAGTATGTTTGATTATTTAAAATTTTTATATTTTAAATTTGTTTGGTTAGTTACTGAAGTTGATAATATAAATTTATAAATGTTATTGACATTTCAATTTAAGTATGTTTGATTGTTTAAAATTTTTAAATTTTAAATTTTAAATTTGTTTGGTTAGTTACTGAAGTTGATAATATAAATTTAATTGATCTGGATTGAACGAATATAGATAAATTTTTATCAAAGACGAACATTAAATTTGATTCATTTGATTATGAATATTTTATCCATTTATAACTCAATATAGAATTGCCAACCATTCTGAAAACTTCTCTTGTGGTGTTGTCGTTGCCGTGGGAATCCCAGTGCATGAAGCTTTCGTTATGTGGGATCTCGATGAATGATTCATTGTACGCAGTCTTACATTATTTTTTATAAGAGACTGTTTTTAGAATTTGAATTTATGATCTTTTAATAACAAAGTAATAATTTTACCATTATACGCAGTCTTACACTCCTCTTCTTTTAAAATGAAATGTTAATTAATATAAATACATTTCTTACGAAAGAGTTGGTTGAAACTTGAAAGCCACAATTTTGGCAATTTTACTATCACCATATAACTTCATTTCTTCATTTACGCAATTGAAGCATTATTTACTTTTGTAATTAGTATAAAATTAAACACGTAAATTATCAAAAAACTCAAAAACCAAAACAAAAAAAAGAACAAAAATCTAACAAGACATGATGAAACCTTTATGGTCCTCATGAAAACTTTCATATATGAGTATAATACATTCAGTCTAACAGTAACTAAATACGAGTTGTAAAAGGTGAAATCTGCCATCAGGTGCCGAGCAAGCCTTCATATTGCAAACCTGAGTGGTCATGCTTCAAAATTCATCCTTCTGTGCTCCCTGTCCATGAAATCTCCACCCCTCCTGTCAACGACAGCAACCCAATGGCCATAGCCCTTCCATGCTCCTCCATCATCATCTTCCTCGCACCTCCTCCTCCCAGGCCTGGCCCGGTCGTTCTCCGACGGCCACGGGCGCTGGCACTTGGATGCAGCGAGACAATTTCCCATTCACTGCTTGCTGCTTGAGCTGCAACGGAGGAAGCTCGACGTGAATTATTTATAACTGCAGCAGCAGGACACGGCATTTGAGTCCTGAGAGGCCAGTCGGTTCCATTAGTTACCCTTCAATCTTCACCATTTTTCAGGATTAACCCTCAACCATCCAAGACTTTGAAAGTCGATTGTTTCTTCTCTATACATCAAGTGTGGACTGCTTACTCAATGGTTGACGTCGCATTTGGTTGGGTCACTGGAGACCGGCAAAGTTAGTCTGGATGATTTGAACATCGACAGGGCGGTTGGTCGGCCCTTGCTCTACAATCTTCTTCACTTTATAGTGCTTAAGGATTCCTTGACTGACTGACTTTGGCAATTTGACTGCTTTTTGGTGTCTCCTTGCTCGGAGCTTTATCAACAATTTGTTTTATCCTATCCTAAGAGTGAATGGATCAAGAAAAAGGATTTAAAGTGGGAAAAAAAACTCATCCATGGAACATGTATCAGTCCAGGCCGAACTTGAGGCTCTAGTGCCCGCGACTTTCAGCCAGGACAGGGCCTCGCAGCTGCCATTCTGACAGTGATTCTCGCAGTTATGATTCGCGACCTAGCCACAAGCTTGTGCCAGCCATGACTCAACCAGCAGAACTCATGGCAACCTTTCCGCAAGTTCATGGGCATTGTCGGCCCTATTCACAGCTTGGCCGCAACCACAGAAATATAAAGGGTCTATTCAAATGCTACAAATTACGCCAGAACTAAACTCCTAGTGTGTTTATTTCTAGGCCGCTGTAAATAAACATTCTTGTTATTTCATCAATCAGAATGTAGCACGCGAGGGAGGAATGAGCTCCAGATGCTCACTGCCTTGAAGGCTCTTTTGAATCTCTATAGTACTGGTCGACCCAACCTTGAATAATCTTGATCTCTGCTTCTCTTTGCTCCTTGACCCAATTTGGATCATCCTTTCTGGCAAATCTAAGATCCACGTGATGAGCCCCTGAATGAAAATGGAACACTAATTGAATTAAAAATGATGTGAAAACTTTTTTTGAGTTAAATTTATTCGTAACAGGTAAGTTCAGCAACCAGATTTTACACAGACCTAGTGGTGCGACAAGGGCAATGATGCTGGATGATATGTTCTTGAGCACCCTGCATGAGATTCAATGGTTATTATGAGAGGAACTGAAAACAATTGATACAAGTACAAGCTTGTTTTATTGACAAATAAACTATAAATTTAAGTTCCATTTGAAGTAGAATCATTAGTTAATTACCCTCCTCTACTCCATGGGTCTCTCATTCCATTAGAGAAGATGATGTTGCTTCCGAATCTCTTTAATACTAGCTCAATTCTCTGTTAATACGAGTCGTCAAGAACATTTCTGAGCATCTATATGTGTTGGGCAATTCTTCAAATAAAAGATACTCAAAAAATATAGAAAGGGGGAAAGAAAGAAGAGTCGTATCAACAAAATGATTGTCTCACATTGCCACCGTATTCTGTGGTTATCCAGTGCGGTCTAGGTAGAACACCATACTTTGCCTTGCATTGGTCCTCAAATGCTTCATAGGAATATGAGGACGGAGGAAACATGCTTTCATTTGAGCAAGTCATAGGCATCACCATCTCTGTGCATGCCTGAGGAATTGGAAGTAAATAAAATTCAGAAAAATGAACAAAGAGAGTAGACAAAGTTATGATGATATAAATGTTTTCTTCATGTCGCATATTCCATATCTAGTTGTCATAAGTTCTTCTTGACTTCCACATATTGATAACTAAACCCAGATTCACTTGTAAACGAAACAAGAGTCTAAATTTGATAAAACAACATCCTGTTTCATCCATCCTTTATCTGCATATTTTCTTCAATTAATTTTCAGATGATACTCAACTTTATTATCCATCTCATTATCAAACTCAACATATTATCTAGCTGTGGACGCACTGATTATTGAGTTGCCCATCTATGATCTTCTAAGTGCATACTTGTAAGATGTGAAAAATGTGAACTCAGAATTGCAATAAGTGTAACGTGATAACTTGTAAGAGGTGGCAAAATGAAAATAGACTTCTAACAATATCTGATTAAGATGTCATTAAAATATATGGAAAAGGCGACCAAGAATTCACCTGCCAGCCCCAACCATTGAGGCCATGGGGATCACTGTCATTCTCTATGTCAAAGCATGAATGTGTGCCTGAGTAGTTATAGTACAAACTAGCGGCTGAGAAGACCTTGGTCAGCTTGTCTACTCCTGTTGGGAACCCATCAATAATGCTACACATCTTTTGTGAGTCAAGAAATAGGTTCAAGTTAGTGCGGAAAAAAATCATAATTGTTGTGAGAATAAACAGTAATAAAAGTCATTTTATCATAATTTCTTGTGAGACGAAACTGAAAGGTTCTGGCAACCTCAGTTGGCAATGACCATTTTGAATATGGCCTTGGGATCAAATCCTACTCGCATTACTCAGTTGGGATTTTCCCTCTGTTTTGAGTGACAGTTCATATTTTTGTTTCAGAGTGGAGTGGACAAAATAATACGTAGTTGTAGCTTGACAAGAAGTCAAAGGTAAATGCAAACAGATTAGATGCATAGAATTCTTCTGAAAGCACTACCTCTTTAACAGGATAAGCAGGCAAAGGCATCAGAAAATTGGCTGGAGTAGGGTAATCAACCATTGCTGTATATGTAAATGCTGTCCAGAGCCAGTCTCTCACAGAATATACAGACTGAATGGTTCTGCAATTTGATCATGACAACTTGCCCCAATTAGTCCCATACAATAAACTGATCTTGGATGATATAAGAGGAGTTTTTCCCCGGGAAGGAAAGTGAGAAAGGACTAAAAACTGCAAGATAAAGGTGTAGCTATTGCATACTTTTGTATCATCAACTCACTCTTCTCTACACCATGTTTTCAAACAAAATGGTGTCACTATCAGGTTCATCAGTTTAGATCAATGCAACAAGTGATTTAAATAATATCACATGCATGCTTCCTATTAGTAGCTGGACCAAAGGCTGTCATCAAGACTTACATGGAAAGGCTGCCATCAAGACTTCTAAGAATAAGACAAAAACAGACTTCCCATTTTATGTAGGACAATTATTTTTCTATAATTAATAAATAGACAAACCATACTTCCACCAATAGCCTTGTTTGTAAATTGATGTCATAATGTCCCACTCAATGAATTTAATTGTTTCTATCAATAGAGCAAAGTTTTTTGGTTGGTACTCTCTTTGTGTTAAAGATTAAAGGCCGTGGAATAGATAGCAGTTTAACTTTTATGGATAATTACCATCAACCATAAGCAGTAATAGATTGATATTCAATGATCAACAATGCGTCTCACCCTTGAAGGGAAAAAATTAATACAAACTAACATGCACCCTCAGCATGATAAGAAATAGCTAGCATTATCAATTCACCCAAACTGCTCAACAAATTGAATATTTTGTTGTTGATTTGAGACAAATACTCCATTTAAAAAACCCTTACTTGCAAGCTTTAAATTTCTTGGTGAGTTGCAGCATTCCTCCCTTAGCTGCTGTTGTCATCAACTGATCCCAACTCTCTTTAATTACCTCAAAGCAGTTGGCACTCTCATCCTGCAAAATGGCAATTAACCCAAAAGCAAAGAAGTGTGATTAGATATACTGTGTAGAGCTGCCATTGGGTTGTGCCCGAGCACACACTTCCGAGGCACAAGCACAACCTAGGAATCACTCAAGATAGGGACAACCTAGCTCGGTGTCAGGCTTGACATGACATAGATCAAGCTCAGCAGGTCGTGGTCCGGATCAAGTTGTGCGGACCCAACCAAAACTGAGTTGTGTCAGGTTGAGTCCATTGGACTCAGGCCAAGCTGAGTTGATCTTGCATGCTGGGATGCACCCATGTACATACCGTGCTTGACATGGCCCAATATGGGGTCATACCAAGTCTGACCTGCATGATAATGAACTGCTCCTGACCCAACATGACATGTTTCATGCTGAGCTATTCTAGACCATGAGCCCAATTTCCACCTCTAATAATATGTCCTTTGCCATGAATATGGCCATTAAAGCTCAGAAAATAGAAGACTGGTAGATTTTAACAAACACCTTGTAGTCCTGGGACACTCCATCATAGAAGCTGCTCCAAGGGACTATGTCATCAAATTGCAGGATTGGGGCTGATGAAGACAGAGCTCCAATGGCGACATGTGGATACTTAAGTCGGAACCAAGCTGCCAGCACTGTTCAAAGTCATTTATGATATTAATTTCATCTTTCACAAGACCACAGATCTACAAAATAAAGGTGACGTGACCCATGTTGCAAGAACAGGATATGAAAACATGTGTTAATCGCCATATGATAAAAATTTGCAAGTGCCATTGAAGCAATAACCAGTTGTAAGACTTTTGCAACTGTGGACCACTTGAATTATACAAATGCATTATTAATGATTCAGTTGATGGAAAGTGTAATACTTCCTCCATAAGATCCACCAAAGACCACAACAGGGGATGCCTCTGCCGACAGGTTCTGCTTCAAGCTTCTGATAAGAACTGCATAATCTGCCAACGCTTGAGTGGAAGTCAAGTACCCCAATGTCTCAGCGGACTTATACGAATCCTTCCCAAACGGCTTGGAATCGCCATAGAATCTATGCTACAATAGAATTGATACGATTAAAGACGATCGGCAGCGATGCCGAAGTGGGATCTGCCGGCTAAGCTGGAAGCACGAGGAGCTCGTCGATTACCTCGATGAAGAGGAGGAGGGCGTTGAACCTGGGGGCTATATCGAGCATGAAGCCAGTGTTTTCGGCGAACCACTCGATGTTGCCTTCGTTGCCGGTGTAGACGAAGATTGGAGCAGAGTGAGAAGGGCCCTTGTCCCAGAAGGAGGCGTTGAGGAGGTACTTCTGGTAGAAGACGCGGGAGGAGTCAGGGCGGAAGTTGAAGTGGTCGATTTGCTGGGGGAAGAAGTGGGCGGCGAACGGAAGTTGACCGGAGGATGACTTGCGCTTGCGGACCAACGATTGCACGGCTGCACTTGGGAGGGAGGAGACGATTCCTGAGGCTCCAGTGGCGAGGAGGAGCAAAGGAAGAAGAAGGCAAGAAGCCAGCGCCATGGCCGCACTGCTCTTCCTCCTCTTTGGCGTACTGCCCTTTTGATGGCTTGCTGGCTTGCTTGGAAGGTATCTCTCTACTTAGCAGCAAGTTGGCAAGAAAAATACAAGAGGAAAGAGACCGGTGATACTACCCCCACATGGCAATTCGAATGGTGGTATTTAAATTAATTAATTAATTATATATATATATATATATATATATATATATATATATACTACCCTAATTATCTGCGTATATTTTTTTCGATTTAGAATTTAAACTTTAAATTTATGATTTGGATTATAATATTAAAACTATTTTTTTAAAAAAAATTGCACAACCCACAATAAAAAAAGTAGGATATATATATATATATATATATATATTATGTTTCTTTTGCTCACTAAAATCAAAATTTTAAAAATAAGATTATTTTCAGAATTAATTTTTTAAAAACACTTGTAAACAGAAAGGTTTCTGTTCTGTTATGAGTTAAGAGTGACAAGTATTTCATATATGCAGCAAAAAGGCAGCGAATGCACCAAGTAATGGAGCTGTAAGGGAAACCAGAGAAGGGCTGCAGCAATAGAAGGCCTCTCCAGTTTAGGGTCTTGAGATCTCAGTTGCGATAATTCTAGCTATCCAACCCACCAGAGAGGAGGGCCAGGAGGCTGTGCCCCAGTTTCTTCCACCTCTTGTAGCAATTTAACTCTGTTTTTTTTTTTCCTTTTGAAGCAAAATATTCAAGTGTATCATATCAAGCTTTCAAAATGAAATTTCACTTAAAAGATAGGCAGCTATGAGTTCCAGTGTCTCCAATCCCTTTACGTGTAAAGGCATAGAATAACATCTACAATTAACTGAACTTTGAATCAGCAAGATGAGATATGAATGTGAGTTTAACACTTAACCACCAGCAGCCTTGGCATTGCATAAACTCTATCAAAATTTAGGTCAACCAGATTTAAGGGTGTTGCTAAGCCTGCATAAAAGAAAATAAATAAAAAAAAAATCAGTGAAACTTGTTGGGAAGAACCACTTGTTGGTTGACATTTTTCAAAATCTGTTAAGAGTTATGTGGTTCCTGTGTTTGTTAGTCAAAACATTAACCAGAAGTTCGAAAATATTAATCAAAGATACCAATCCAATCCCTCAAATAGCCCTTCTCCTTTTATGGCTGAAGTCTTAAAGATAGCCCATTGCCGATTTTTGATCTTATGAAGTTCCAAGGCTTCTGTTATTGTAGCATCATCCAAAGCACCAGGGAGATCCTGCATATTATTGACAGAAAATCAACAAAAAGAAATCTTGAGTGAGGATTTCTCCTAATGAGCACTTCAATTGAAGGATTGCAAAGAGGGTCAAAATTCAAGCAGCATTTGGCCCATCTGTTCCTTCCCCTCCTAACTTTGAAATTAAATTATTGTATAAAACTTCAAAATTAATTTCTTTAGATACTGTGGCAACTAAGTCACAAGCCAAAGACTATTTCACCTGTTTGTTAGCATAAACAAGGATAACTGCACCTTTTAGCTCTTCCTCCTATGAAAAAACAAGAATCAATATAATATCACCTGAGATATAACGCTACAAAAATGTCAAAAACCAATGCAATGAAAAACAATTAACAGCCAATAGAATACAATGAAAAAAACTGAAAGAGTAGGTTGCTCTGTTAACAGTTTAAACTGTTGACGAAGGGATTTTATATTCTTCACTGTTTAATGAATCAATCTTAAATAGATAAATATAGAAAGTAATGTAAGCATTTTAGGTGTTGGGACAAGGTTTGTCAGCGCCACAGAAAGAAAATAATCAAGAAAACAAATAACATTGAAGTGGACCAGCAAACATCTCAAGAATGTAGTCACATCTTGTCAAAAAGAAAATCAAATTGTTTGAACCAATTAAAAGACAGACAACAAAGGTCCATACCTCTACGATCGCATCAAATTCATCTTTAGTAGTGACGAGTCTATCAGTGTCACTTGAATCGACAACATATATGATAGCTTGAGTATTTAGAAAATAACATCTCCAATATGGTCTATATAAAAGATAAAAGAAGTCAAAGTAACTAGCTATATTGCATCGATACATTAGTGTACAACTGAAAATATAAAAATAAATAAATAAACATAGAAAAAACAAAGAAACAAGATCTGAAAAACATGTTAATCTGCATGTGGCCTAATCAATACATTTTCCATTAAGGCAAGTTCATGTTAATAATCAGTTATCACTTATTCTAGGATATCTTGGACTCTAGACCATATTGCTGAACCCAAACAGTCGAGACTTACACAATTTGATGATGATAATGGTTGCTTGGAAGAAATCATGAAATAAAATATGTTCTGTGAGCAATTTTATTACTTGCATAAACAAATAGTAATATGAATATTGCTTGAACTTGTCTGTACTCCAATATATATAATGCTTCATCACATTGACTGATATCATTAATAGATATTGTTGGTGCAATTGACCTCTAGAGTTTCAATATTTGACAATATGACCAAGGGTTGACCCAAACAGGACTTGATGTTTGGAAGAGAGAAGTCTAGTCAGGACTAGATGACTAGCAATGGTAAGTCCTAACTAAAGGTTAGGCAAAGTGGAAATCCCAGTGAGTGAAGCCGAGCCCTAGTGAGTGAAGCTAGGGGTGGAAGTCCTGGTGAATGAAGCCGGGCCAAGCCGGACCCTAGTGAGTGAAGCTAGGTGAAGGAAGTCCTGATGAGTGAAGTCAGGCCCTAGTGAGTGAAGCTAGGTGGAAGAAGTCCTGGTGAGTGAAGCCAGGCAATGGAAGTCCTAGTGAGTGAAGCTAGGCAACCCTAGGAGCTAACCCTAGGTTATACTTGAATTATGTTAATACTGTGCTAACTCAGTGTTGCAGGGAAGCTCAGCTAGGTCGACGGGCTGACCAGGTAGCTGACACGAAGTCCAGACGGGTCGAAGGGCTGACCGGACGTCTGGCAGGTAAGTGAAGGTAAGTCACTGGAAGAGAGTGACTGTGAGGACGCGTTCCTGGGAAGAGAACTTAAGCGCCGATCCGATTTAGAACCATTTCGGAACTCTAAGTCGATATCTTGACTAGATTCCGGTCTCGGAGAGACGGAATCTAATTAATATTTTGGTTAATTTTAAACTGTGCTAATACTCTGTGTGCTAATACTCTGTGTTGCAGGATACATATCATATGTTTACCTCTGGACTAATGTTTTCTTGCAGGAAAGAAGCTGCTGGAAAAATGGGGTCCGGGCGCCCGGGAGGGATCCGGGCGCCCGGAGGTGAAAAACTATCCTCAACGTCATTTCGCCGCGTAGAACTCCCTGGTTGGCTCGGCTACGTCATAATCAGGTGCCCTGAAGGTTTCGGGCGCCCCGAACCTCCTTTATAAGGAGTGTAGAGGCTGAAGCTTCAACAACAACTCACGATCTGCTCTTCTGCGCTCCTGCAACACTGCGAAAGCTCTTCTACAAATTGCTAGTTTGTTTGTAATTTTTTTTTTCGGTTCTTTCATTCTCTAATAATTCCTGTACTTGTTTTGTAATCTACATTTCGAATTATTAGTGATTGTCCATCGAAAACACCCTTGTGTGCGGGCCTTGGAGTAGGAGTCGACACTGGCTCCGAACCAAGTAAATCCTTGTGTTCTCTTTGGCTTGTTTACTTTTCCGCTGTGCTTACCTTCGAAAATTTTTAAGGGCACTAAATTCATTTAAGTATAAAGGAAATCAACACAGGAAGATATGCAGAATAAAGGTCCCCAGCAGTGTAAAAATAAAATCAAAAATAGGAAAGGATTTGACAATGGACAAGTAGAAACAAGCATAAGTTGGCAAACAGACATGAAACGTAATAAATATAGTACATAAAAAACTTGAAAGAGAGAAGGGAACTAGCTGATACTTGTTTGACCACCTGTTCAGTTTAAAAAATAAAGTCAGAAACAGAAACAGAATGGCAAAAGAGTCAAGAAACATTTTAGGAAAAAAAAGGAGTTTGTAAAACATTAAGGAAGTTGGCTTCAGATATCTTATATAAGAAAAGACCACCAATTAACAGTTTATAGATGCATCTGTTATTCCCCAAAGACTTGAAGGGTTTTAAACTCTTAAAGAAGGACTATTTTCTTTAAAGACGATTCTCTGCTTAATATAGACCACAAATAATAATATGAAAAAACTCAGACATGAGAGTGGATGGAACTGTGCCAACCATGGCCAACATCAATCAACACTAAAAAATGGTTAAACTCTGTAAAAAGAGCAAAGAGTTGGATGGGGTTAGAAACAAGGTTGACCAACTCATCATGCAGCCTACAATGCGATAGACGATAGTAAATATCAAGTACAATCCAATAAAAGGGACACTATTTCCTATGGGTTATATATAAAATTAACAATTTTTCCAAAATCAACTCAAGATGAGTCAAATGACAATTATCATATTGAAGCTATACATGGAAGGAACAAATAAATGGTCAAAAATTCCGTGAAAAAGTTACTTGTAGTTTTCTACAAGTCTAACACCAATGCCATCCTACTACCCCTTAGCATTTACACTCTGCATGGTCAAATTTCATATTAAAAATTGGTAACGCCATCTTGTAACCCAATTGTACATCCAGGAAGCTGAGCGCCATATTTTAAAATTAGAATCTCAGACCATCACGCCAATTTATCTCACACTCTGAAGCTAGTCAATCCTCCATTCAGTATGAACCTTGTATTGGTATGAAATCGAAAAGTTAAGATGTTAAACCTCAAATGACAGTCATGCTCTCAACTATGCATCTCACATACTCAATGCTGTGAGATTCTAGCCAAACTTCTATTTCCAAAGTGCTAACACCAAGAAATTATTAGCATCAATCACAAGCGTATTTGGGGTACAGTTCAACGTACCAATATAATGAGCACAAATGTTACGACAACATAAGCAATTAGATTAGCGAAATGAAATCAGATGTTGTGGGCGACGAACCCAGATCCCAGACTTGCAACTTGATATTGTTGTATTGCACAGTCTCCACGTTAAATCCAATCGCTGAAACAAATCAGAAACAGCGCATGGCGTTCAACAATTAGCAAAACCCGAATATTCAAATTTTAAAGAAGATAACGCATAGGGAGAAGGCGAAAGGCATGAGATTCACTGACTTGGTATCGTGGAAACCACCTCGCCCATCTGAAGCCGATCTGAAACAATCAAACACATATAAAAAAAAAGAGAGAGAGAGATCAAACCCCAGGCGAAAAAGGAAACAGCGAAGCGGGAAGGTACGCGGCAGAAACTCACAGAGAATGGTGGTTTTCCCGGCATTGTCAAGGACGAGGATCCGAGCCTCGCGGTTGCCGAAGAGGGAGGAGAGCATCCGGGTGAAGAGGATGCCCATGGCCTTGACCCAGAGGATGCGATCTCAGACCCAGGAGCGCCGATCAGTCGGTTAACACGAGAAATCAGAATCAAGAAAGCGAAAGAGCAAGAGAGCGAAACCTTGGAAGGCGAAGGGTCGGCTGAGTTTTCTTATGCTCGTCGAGAGTAGAGTCGTTGAGAAGAAAGCAGAGATTTTTCTAATCCGTCGCGCAAGACGCAGTAGGTTATTGCATTTGTGTACGTAACATATTTATCATTTAATTTATGCCCTTATTTCTTTTTTTTTTTCTTTTTAAAAGTTTTGTTTCATTTCATTTTATAGTTTCAATTAAAGCATCATTAATTTTGCTTTTCACCGATTAATATCCATCCAACTTTAAATAATCAAGAAAATTCACAAAAATACTTCAAGGAGCCTCATGCCGAGCTATGAGAATCACCCATTGGATAAAAATGGAGAGGTGTTCCACCCTATCAATCCTTTGATTAGTCAAGTTTGTTAAGCTTTCTAATTTTCGGGGAGCAAGGACAACAAATCTCAACCCCTTTCCTCCTCTAAAAGCTTGGTAGCGATAAATAAAAAAGCTCCCGAGTAAAGTAAAAGGATCGAAAAAACAAATGGAAGTCGGGCAAATTGGGAAGAAGAAATGGAGGAGCTTCAAGATCCGGTGGGGCTTCATCTCTTGCTGTGCAAAACCTCGACCGTCATTCATAGCTCCTCACGATACGATGGCCATCGACAAGAATCACGACGATGATGTGTATGAAATCCTTCCGGTTCTCGAACAAGAAGAACCAATAGCAACAATGACCAACGAAGAAACGCGAGAGATGGTGGAAGAAGCGGAAATGCCACTAACAGGATATTCAACGATAAGTTATCTGGTGGAAGAAGAGGAGGAGAACAAGAAAAGCGAAGAAATGGTGGGATATTCAACGTTAAGTTTTATGAAGGAAGAGGAGGAGAACAAGGAAAGTGAGGGGCAGCAACGATGCAGCGCATGCGAAGGGAGGCCTCGCGGCACAGCTCTGATACAATGCGGGCACACCTTCTGCCGACTATGCGCCAGGGAGATGTGGCTTACACAATTCGACTGCCCGCTTTGCCACCGCCCCATCCATGGCATCCTTGATATCTTCTAAGCTATGTGGTAATGGTAATTACATTTTCTTTATTATTCTTATGCACCCTCCCTATATATGACTAAATTGCTAAATGAAATATCAATGTCATGTCCACAATAGCTAGATATAGTTGTCTATAGTTCTTATTTGCTGGAACTAGTTGTTCAATTGTACATTAATGAATGTATGCATGTGTATGAAGTAAATAAAGACTTTAGAACTTTACAAGTTCAGATATTGTATACTTGAAAAAAGACACATTAGAAGTGCAATAGAAACAATGCCCATAAAACAATTTTTTTTAAAAAAAATAACTAGATAGTTAAGAAATAGCTAATTATTTAATTACAAAAGGTTTAACTCACAAACCAATTTATTAACATAAGGAACACACAGCAAACAATAAGACGCCTGTGGTCACAAAACTTGTCGAATAGTTACTAGAAACGCTAACTTGTAGAGAAAGTTACGAGGATGGTCACTTTTATCAAAAAAAAAAAAAACAAACCAAAGCTTACCTCCAACTGGATTGAACACGCTAGTTCTAGAATTAATAGCATGAGATCAAGTGAGATTGAGAATTAGTAGTTCACCTGCGCAAAGTTATAAGAAATCTAAGGAGAAGATCAGTAAAAACACTAGAACGCATGCATATCAGTGAAGGAAAAGATTGGAAACACACTAATAAGCAATAGAAACTTTGTTTTCCAGAACCAAAAGCAAATTGCAATCCAACAAAATCCACATACCAAGTGCAATCGACATGCACATGCGTTGCAAAAGAGGGGAAATACTAAGACTATAAGCACCACAAAACCTAAGAGGTATCAGGGTATCAGATAGAAGGGCAAAAAGTTGATGCAAATGGTGAATATTGATCCATTATCAGTTCCTGCCAGGGCATTCCCTAGCAAAGTGCCCCGTCTCGCCGCAGTTATAGCAGGAGCCGCCGCCGCCACCGCCACCGCCACCACCACCATACCTCCCACCCCCGCCGCCGCCGCCGCCACCGCCACCGCCGCCCTGGTAGCAATCTCTAGCAATATGACCCATCTCACCGCAGTTATAGCAAGATCCGCCGCCTCCTCCACCGTTGCCGCCTCCACCGCCTCCCTGATAACAATCTTTAGCCATGTGACCAGTTTCGCCGCACTTGTAGCAAGCGCCTCCCCCGCCATATCCTCCCCCACCATAACCTCCCCCGCCATAACCGCCTCCGCCCCTCCCCCTTCCTCCTCCGCCACCACTGCTGAAGCCGTAGCCACTCCCATAGCCCCCGCTCCGAGATCCTCCCCCGCGGCCACCTCCGTAGCCATCCCTCCGGCCACCGCCCCCGCCACCGCCCCCGCCGCCGCCCTGGACGGGAGATCCATCAGGCCCGGTGACATCGACGGCCTTGGTGCGCCCGTCGTCGCCCTCGGAGACCGAGAACTCGACGCTCTCTCCCTCGGCGAGGGTCCGGAACCCGTCGGACTTGATGGAAGACTGGTGGACGAAGAGATCCTCTCCGCCGTCGTCGGGCGTGATGAAGCCGAATCCCTTGGTGTCGTTGAACCACTTCACCGTGCCCTTGGAGCGGACGTCCATTGGATCCATCGACGAGGAGGAAGAACAAGAAACGCGGCCAAGAGAGGGAAACCCTAAAAGGCAACTCACGCGCACTGCGGCGGCTCTCAAAGCGATTGCGAAGCGTGGCCGTTGTTGTCGGCGTGGGGGTGTTCATATAAAGGGTGCTGCGAGGCCTGCGGAGCCAGACGGCTGAAATCCAACGGGCCGGAGGGGACCGATGCCGCATGCGAACCGTCCGATTTCTAGGTCTTGAATCGGGAGAGAAACGAGTCCCCACGTCGAAACGAAAGGATAAGAACGGGGTTGAACTGTCTGGCCGTCTGGGTGGGTCGGCCCGTTAACATTTGACTGCGAGGGCCGGCCCGCCTTCAAGCCAATCTAATTTAGCATGGGTTACGAATTACATAAATAGTTTCGAAGTCCATTAAAAAAAATTTTAAAAAATGAGTTACAGATTAAAAAAATGACTATTGGTGACCGATCTGACTATATGAAAATTTATCATCGATTATCAGGATAAATCAGGAAGTAAATATGACCAGGGGTGAATCCAGAGGGGGGGCGGCATCGGCGGTCGCCCTCCCTTACCGGTAATGGAACCCCTAATAGTATGGGGTTCCACCGGTGGAGATAGAAGATACTGCCCCTTGTTCCACGTAAATATCGTCCCTCCATGCATGAATTCCTGGATCCGCCACTGAATATGACGACCAATCTAGAAGCCCAACATCCTTTGATTATGCCCGTCATTTAGAGAAAAATTTTCTATAAATACGCTGTAGTTAGGATTCAAATTACGGGTGTCTGGCTGATAACTTAAATATCCTACTACGGTGGCAAAAGACGAATACGTTCGTCCCTAGCACTCCCGCTAATCCGTCCCATAACTAACACGAAGGAGGTAAATCACGGACGTCTACTGATCTTTGGAATAGTGACTAGCACATAAAGGAGATATTTATCTCGACTTTTGCCGAGATTTAAACCCCATATCTCATAATGATAACACCTCATGTATTAATTACTAGACCTATCTGAAGAGATTTAAATATTCTATCACGATATTATGACCTCGGGGACAAAATGAGTTATAGATTAGATAAAATGAGTTACAGATTAGATAAATAGTCAAGAGTCTATTAAAAAAATTAGAAATTTTAATTTGGTTAAAATTAAGCGGATCAATTCATTGAATTTTATATTTTTTATTTTCAATCCGTGGTGCCAAAAGGACAGCCAGCTCATCTTTTCCGAATCCCATATGATGGTCAATTTTGATATTTTTAATAGAATAATAAAATTTTAATTTAATTCGTTTAAATTATTTGATGAACGATATGCCCTAGAATTATTAGAGATTTGCCATTTTTTGTTTAAAAATTAAATGTCATTTTACTTCAACATTCCTTAAATTTTAAAATTTATTAAAAAGTGTACTTATTTTTCAAAATGTATCTTATCCCTCCATTCAAAAATACTGTTCAAACTATTGAGACTGCGTAATAGACTGAAAGTGTTAACATTAATAAATGAGTTTAAATTTTGATTATTTTAATAGTTTGTAGTAGTTTTAAGTAAACAAATTTAAATTTTAATGCAAATTAATTGATCAAAATTTTGAAAAAATATTAAATTTATATTAAAGAAAGTAAAATTAGCATCACTCAATTTAAGCAGCCACGTACATCCCAGAATGATGATAATTAATTAAAGATCAGCAATTAAATTAACAAGTTTTTTCTCCATTTAATTGAATAAATCATTAATTTTCATTATGTTAACTTGATTTCTCTTCTTCTTTTTTGACCTTCACCTCCTCGCCCTTGTCAACAACCATTGCACTTTCTTTATCGCTTTCACTTTCACTTTCCTCGACCTTGGCCTCTTCTTCTATGCCTTCGCTCAACCTGTCATTGAGCACTTCACTTTCGGGAGTCTTTGGCTCTTCTTCTATGCTTTCAATCGCGGGAGCCTATAAATCACAAAAATATATTAAAAAAAGATTTAGAAAAAAAAATGTTATAATTAATCAATTTTATGTTTAATTACCTCCTTGACTTGAAGAGGAGTAGAGCTCACTTGCGTGTCTAGGATGTCATCGGTGTCGAGTAGCTTGCCTTCGAGGTTCGTTGGTTTACTCGCACAACCTCCCATGATTGACGAGGCTATGAGTCGTCTAATTAAGGCTGTGGAGTTTGGTGTAGGTTCCTTTATCGGAACCAATTCAAGGGGAGGAGGAATGAGGTGAGTTAGAAAGAGGCATGTGAGGATGGTTATAAAGGAAGGGAGGGAGGGATTTTTGGAGAGGATGGTTTTATTTAGGAAAAAATGAGTGGATGTTAGATAGAGAGAAAATATGAGATTATTATTATTATTATTATTATTATTATTATTATTAAGAGAGTGAGAGTGCTATATTTGGAAATCAAACTTTCAAAATTAGTTTATTTTACATGTCATCAATCATTTGCTAAACTCAAATGATTTGTGGTAATTGTTGTTGAATCTTGGAGGGAAGCGTTAACGTGTAGGATTACCCTCTCGTTGGTGTAAAATGATAATCTTAGAGGGACCTTTATAATATTTGTCCCTGATGTGCTGAATCCTATAAAAGTCATTCTGTACTATAAGTCAAAATCAAGGTGAGTCAAATATAACTCAAAGAGAATTAGATGAGATTTGGGTTTGATTGAACTTACTCAGTGTTCTCATCCCCAATAATGGAATCGGCCTGGAGACAACACAATTATTATGTCTCAGTTTCAAATTTTGACATCCTCTCACGGCATTAGTCGCCGACACCCGTTCTTGGCCTCAACGACTGACATCTCCCTTGCCTCAACCTCAAATCCAAACATTTCCTCCGCATCACTCATGTCTCGATCTCATATTTAGGCATCATCCATGCCTCAAACTTCAAATTCGAACATCTCTCCATGTCTTAGAACTTGACATCCTCTCACAGCCTCAGTCGCTGACACCCCCCACGTCTCAACCTCAGGTTCTGACATTCTTTCTTGACCTTAGTCGCCAATATCTTCGATGTCTCAGCTTCAAATCTCGACACCATCTAAGCCTCAACCTCAAATCCTGACATCCCTTGACTTAGTATCAAATCCCAGCGTCATCCCTACCTCGACCTTAGTCGCCAACATTCTTCTTGTTTCGGCCTCAGTCGTTGACTTCATTTATTCTCAAGGCTGCTCTGCTATCTCCTCATCTGTCCTCGTATCAGACTCACACTAAATTCTCATTGGCGAGATCTCTTTTTCCCAGAAGATGCAAACAACTACATTGAATATTTCAAAATACGCGGTACTAGGTGAATAGAAAAGTGGTTATATGATTCTCAGATTATCACGTGATGCTTAATGAATAGAGAGACACCTAACAACTATAGAATTTGGTCCCCTCATTAGCGTTGGCGTGAAGATGTTCTTTAGCTATATAAACCCTAGAGAAAGTAAATATAAGGGAATCTTCCTTTGGGAACTCTCTCTCACACATTCGCTTCGGCTACATCAAACTCTTGCATCATCGTCTTCTTGCTACTACACTAGCTTCATATCTCAATGGCCTGCTAGGATCTCCCTGATGTCAATCTAATCGTTGGAGTGTGTTTCAAGTCCTTCTCATCCTCTTCATTGACAATCTCTAGAGACTGTATACATCAGATTATTCGTTAATTGATAGCTTGATTATCCATAGTATTTAATCGAAACAATCTCGTTTAAGATTCTAATGTGGTTTTTTTATTGTTTCTGTTTTCTGAACCTCTATAATATTCATAAATAATTTTGATTAAGTTCCAAAACCAAATTATTGGTTAATAGGAATAATGAAAAGGGAAATCAGTGGTTTGATGCCCAATGGTAACACCGTAACGGTTCTTCACTAAAAAAAAAAACAATTAATAGCGATGGAATTGATGACGGTCATTAAAATTCCGTCTCTAGGTAGCGATAGAAATGTTAATGGATATCATAAATAGCGACAGACTAAAATGATCTGTCACTACTGCATGTACATTTAGCCGTTAGGATGCTAAATCCCAATTTTTGACATTGGTTTAGCGATAGATGGATGACTGCCACTATTAGCGATAAAATATTTTAAAATTTATCACTGATAGCTATAGAATATACATTAATCCGTCCCTAATAGCGATGGATAATTTAATTTTCCATCGCTATCAACGCCGGATAATTAATTATCCATTGCTATTAGAGACGGGCAATTAAATAAGTTGTCGTTGTTTAATTATTCATCGCTAACCTTTCTATTTAGCCCAGACATCTATAATTTTTTGGCAGATATATTTACACGTAACTCACAGCGACAGATATAAATTAATCTATCTCTAATAACGACGAATTATTTAATTATCTATCGTTATTCACCCGAGGGCGCCCCCTGGGCCAGGGTACGTTTTTCGTCCATATTCTCTCTGCATTTTATTATTTTATGGCTTAGTCTTGTACTTATATATTCGTTGGATCTGCCTCGAGTATCGGGGTACCGGAGGCCGGGTCAACCCGGTCACTGGCTACATGTAGCGTTGACCAGAAGACTTCTGAAAACTTAGTGAACACAGAAGCCATCTCAACACACCCCCCTCCGGGACATCACAACTCAGTCAATATTCCATCCACCTCACCCGACGGTCTGTCTGACTTAGCTTCCGGACAGGATCAGTAATGATTAGGGAAAATTGATTTATATGTAAACAGGAAAAATAGGAAAAACGAAAAGGTCATGTGCCACTGTAGCATAGTTTAGTGATGAAAATTTAATTTTCCGTCTTAATTAACAACCGTTATTTTAAATATCTATCGTCATTAACGATAGATTATTGAAATATCTGTCGACATAAATTTAATTTTCCATCGTAATTAACGACGGATATTTAAAATATCTATCGCTAATGACCGAATGCCAATAATCTATTCAATACTCTTTCGATATTCCAAAATTAACAATTAACGATAGATATTTCAAATATGCATAGCTATATTTAAAGATTGATATTTAATATCTACTGCTATAGTGTCAACAACTGATATCTATGTTTATAAAACGGTACATATTTGATCGTTATTCCATCGTAATATGCATCTAGCGATGGAATATGTCCATCGCTATTTGAGGCATTTTTTTTGTTGAGCTTTCTACTGTGTTTCTTCAGCAAACTAGCCCTGCCCTTTATTCTAACACAAGCAGATAAACAACAGTTTATCAATAAAATAATGTTTTTTTTTAACACGGTGCTTGATGGCCGAGGTGGGAGAGCAAGGCTGTGTTCTCCTGTGTCAGGAGCACAACTTTCTGCCTCAGAATCTTGTTCTCCTCCATGATGCTTCTGTTCTCCAAGTAGAGCATCAGATTCACCACCTGCAGTGGCCTGTTTCCTCTCTTCCTCCTCTTTGCCAACCTGTGAGCGAGCTCAGTCGTGAAGGAAGGATCACATGAACGACAATGGAGAAGAAAGATAATCAATGTTATCACCTGTTCATCACCACCCTTGTGGTTCTTCTGAAGACATCGACTGATTTACCGGAGCACATCTGTCAGATCAGTGTGTGTTTGTTTTCATGCACCGTGTATCTCCACTGCTATTTATAAGCAAAGATGAACTATGAGCCTGAATATATCTGAATTTTATTATACTTTATTAATGATGAATCATGCACAAAGGGGAGGGCAGGCAGGCTTGTAATGATGAGCATAGGACTTGTGCCATGAGTCACTTCGCCCATCAATTGGGTCTGGTTGTTCCTGATGATGACGCTAGTGATAGAGTTTGCATGGACGATTGGTTGGACTTTAATGCTGGTGAAAGGCACAATGGGGGCTCCTCTTGTTGCTCAATGACTCGTCTCCACTTTATCATTTCATGGTTGCAGTTGCCTTCAGTGTCACTGTAATTATGAAGCACAAGTGGAGGAGCTCTTTTGTTAGGATTGCAGCCCAATGATTGAACTGTAATGAGTTCATTCATCAAGTATCAGTGATGATGTATAATTTGGCTAAGTTTAGGACGATGCTAGGAGGCCTTGGCTTGTAGTTCCAAACCTTTGTGCTCGCTCGATATATCTAGGTCGCGGCACGACGTGGTTGACATTGCTTACATGCACTATTTAGGGCGATATCAGGTCCACTACATGGCTTCCACTCTCGAGCCACCACTGAAGCATTATCTCAAACCATCAGTAATGCTCCATTTTTAGTTGATCAGCACCACCACTACATGTCCATATCTACTACACTTGAGTGTACATATCGATAGTGCTCAGAGATGCAATTCGACCATGTAGTCATTGCACTGATCAAAGAATAATAATACATCAACACTAAACCACTTGACCTGTTTTCCATCTATATTAGACTTTTTCACCATGCTTAGGTCTATGAAGAATTCAACAAGCCAAAATAGACAAATGCATGAACACAAAAAAAGACAAGAACCATCACCAAAAATGCTCAAGCGACTCAGCATTAAAGAAGAATGGCTCTCCTGATCTTGCATATGGTTGGTGGCATAGCTTTATATAAGTGACAACAACAGCCAACTAGTTAGAGTATTAAACTCACCCTTCTGATTGTTTCTAGCACACTGACAGCTAACTTCAATCTGTTTCAAGTGTCCTCTCTTTAGGTACTACAGTCCTCAATTATCATTCTCAACCAAATCTTTCAATCCAAAGATTGGTGCCTAAATAGTCATTATAGACAGTAAAGATTAAAAGGGACATCACATCCTTTTAATTCATTATCAAAAGGCCATCCTACCAGCTGTTTTCTTTCAATTTTACCTCTCTAAACCAGTTTGAATAGTTCCACTCTAGCCTGCCCAACCAATTTATGTCTTATAGCTAATTTAACAGACGATAAATAAATTGAAGAAAGCACAAATGAAATATACGAGAAGCTACTGACTTGTTGAACATAACCTGAAACAGCAAGGTTGAAACACATGACAGAGTTCTGATGAGTGCAGGTTTAGATTTGAGCTTACAGGCCATTTGAGTTTATGCTTCAAAGAGATGGTGAAACATAGAGCTCAAGGAATACCAAGTAGATGGGCAGAATTTTCAGACTATTTCCTGGTGAACAAGCCGCGAAGACAGCGTCGTTCCAATCTCTCAAGCAACTTCTTTGCGCCGGGAACGTCCATATCTGACAGTTTCTTGAGATAGCCAATAGCGCCGTATGAAATCATCATCTTCTTCAACCTTTTGCTTGACGACAAGATTAGGAGACAGGAGACTGAATACTTCTTTGCTGTGTTCTGGGGATTGGGATTGAGCAACTGAACCAAATTTGGCACACTTTTGTCATTCTTCTTGACATCCCTACAATTATGAGGAAGAATCATCAGGCTAGCTATAGCTTGAGCAGCCACCTCTCTTGCGCCATCGGTCTTTGCCTCGAGTAATTCTACAATCAAAGGAATGCATCCAGACTCTCCGACGATTCTCTTGGCCTCCACTGAGCTGGAAAACTTACAAATGGCAGCTGCAGCGGCCTGCTGAGCCCCCAAGGATCCATGTTTTAACACATGAACAAGGCAAGGAAGCAGACCAAGCGAAATCAGAGCATCCTTGGATACAGAACCAACCAGATTTTTCAATGCAGAGATTGCTGGTTCCTGCGGCAGGGAGCCATCCAGATATGCAATAAGGCACCGGATTCCTCCAGCTGATACAACTGATCTCCTCAAATTCTCATTGCTAGATGTCAGATGCTGCAAACATTCAGCTGCATAATCTTTAGAGCCGGAAACAACTCCACAATCAAGAAGATTGATCATAATCTTAATAATTCCCTCGTCCACGAGGCACTGCCTCACTTCTGCAACTGCAGAGAGGTTCTTAAGTGCACCGGCGGCAGCCGATTGGCAGATGGAGTCCCCTATTTGGCACACTTCTACCAACGGGCGAATACCACCATGGCTGGCAATCAAACGGGCAGTGTCGGCGGACATGGACAGCCTTTGAAGGGAAATCACTGCTTTTTCTCGTGCTACTAAGCTCCCTGATTCCAGAAGCCTGATCAGAGATGGCAACGCCCCTTCGGAGACAAGCAAATTCTCACAGCTCCCTGAGTCAGTGAGCAAGGAGACCGCGGTGGCGGCTTTCTCTCTCACTTTGGGGGATGTGGCTGTCAACATGTGTATGAGGGCGGAGATGTTACTGCGTCCCAAAACTGTCATCACGCTCTTCTCGTCCTCCCGCATCGCCTCGAGCAACCCATCCAAAGCTCGATGCTTTGCCTCGGCGTGCCCTATCTGGAGGCGAACGAGTAGCTCGCGCAGATTAAAGCTGGTGGCATCCGCCACCGGCGAGGCGGTTGCCGGAGGGAGAGCCGCTTCGCCTAGGACGCCGGTTTTGACGAGGAGCCCGCAGTCACGAAGGTTGAGGTCAAGCTTGCAGACTAGGGCGTCTAGGTCGCTCTGCATCTGGAGCTTGCCGACGGAAGCGACGCCATCAGCCCCGAGGCATCGGTCAGACAATTGAACAGTCTCGGACAAGGAGGCCACAACGGACTGGAGCAGCTCGCGGCAAAGAGCGTGGCGCGAGAAGCAGGGGTGGCTGGAAAGGTCAGAGAGGGAGGAGGGCACGCGCTCGATCTTCTCAGCGATGGATTTCCAGCGCAAGACGAAGCCATTGGCAGACCGGGACTTCTCGAGGGCGACAGGGACAAGGAGATTCGCGCGGGAGAGCCAGTGATCCGCTGATCCATCGGCCGTTGCGGCGACAACCTCGTGCTCTTCCACCATGATTCGCTCCGGCGATCGTTCTGGTTCTGCCGAAAAAATATTATCTTTTAAAAATCGGGGATTATTTGTTTAAAATTTTTAATTCCTTTTAAAAAAAAACCCAGAAAAAATGGCATTTCAAAGACGAAATGACAGGAATGCCCTTTTCACCGCCGGAGAAATAGCAACCGAGGCATCGCAATCGCCGGCTCGAGCTATCTAGTGCTCCGGCAGAAAGGGAAGAACAGGAAGGAGAATGCGTACCTTGTATGAAAGGAAAAGAAGCGGCTCCGGCGCTGTCGCCGTCGACTTCGGAGCAGTCGTCTTTACGCTTCTGGAAAGCGAAGAGAAGAGCGAAAAGGAAGGCAGCAGCGGAGCCCAGCGGCGACGACCTTTCTTGAAGCAGAAGCGAGAAGAAGCAGCTCACACGCATCAAAAGAGTCGTCGAGCGTGGCGTCGAAGCGGAGGAAGAGGAAGAAGAGTGGCCGGTGTCACGATTGGGTGGATTCAAATCGGCTCCGCGATTTAACGCCGTCCATCGTCGGGGCCCAGCGATCTGACGTCAAGTACTGCTCGCCTGGCTGGCCATTTCGACCGTTTAAATGACCAAAATTTGAAACGCACGCGAGTTGGGTTTTCCCGAGGAGGAACTGGTGCGGAGATCCCGACACGTGGCGGCATCGTCCAACAGAATTTTGAATGGGAGGAGGAAGTTGCGTTTAAGATGTTCTGTTCCTCGAGTCCAACTTATCAAAGGCGCCTACATCAGCTTGTGATAAGACATTGTTGCCCCCAACATAGATAAAAATTATTACAATGCCACTGAGTTTCGAAATGACAAATGTATCCTCCAGCCAGTGTCCGTTTACTAGTAAGGATTCGAGTCTTGATTCTAGGAGCCTTCAAATGTTTATTCTCGTGAGGATTTTGCAATTGATCAAGCAAAAACTAAGTTCATCGAGATTGAATAAAGATCTAAAGAACATGACAAACAGCATCTAGTTCAACCTAAAGAACGTGAACTCGAGGACCACCAAGTATTATTTATGTTCTAATAAGGTTCCAGCCCTGCATCATGTGCTAAATGATTGACTTATAACACAGTCAACGGTAGAGGCAATATCCATTAAATTCCATCAACCACCCATTTACCAATATATATTTATGTGTTTGAAATTACATCTATGAACATTGACCTTCAATATGAATAATGTTTTTGGGATACAAATTTATGCAATATGGAACCCGGCAGCCTTTGTTTACCTTCAAGCGATAGATCTCGACAAGATCATACGGTGTATATATCCATTTATTTATCAATAGATTACACACAATGACACAGAGAATACTAGTAGTAGAATCGATCGATCGCCCGCATTGTTGAATTTTCCAAGGCAGTGGCAATTCAGAACAGCTTCCAATCGAAGCTAGCGTGGGGAGTGGAGGAGGCGGTGGAGGTGGTGGCGGAAGTGGGCGTGGAGGTGGACGGTGTCAGCAGATCGAACGGTTCCCAGAACGCTGACTGAGAACGCGCCGGCTGCTGCTGGTGGTGATTTTGCTGTAGAAAAGGGTTGTGTGGTTGCTGCATTTGTTGCTGGTATTGGGGCTGAATCGAGTGCAGCACTGCTTGCGGCGGCGAATGAAGTTTCTGCGGTGGTTGGCACTGAGGCTGCCGCTCTTTCCTCGCTTGACCGTTCTTGAGCTTGATCAAGTCGAGCGTTTCCACATGTTTCTGCACTCTCTTAATCTGTGCTCTAGCAAAGAACCAGTCAAACGAGGGATCGAACGAAGAATTGAAGTCCCTGTTTACCTCAAAAAAAAAAAAAAAAAGTGAAATTCATGTAACCTGCTGTCTCTTTTGCTGCTTCACATCTCCGTCGGCGTCGATGGCCTCCAGCTTAACAAGCTCATTCATCAAGCAGTCGATGAGATTGGACACGTCGTTGACCACGATTCGTTCGCCTTTGTTCGCAATCGCCTCCAGCGCCGTTACCTGCGGTTTTAGAATCGGGCTTGAGATCGGGGTTGAGATGGGAGGAAAGTGCAATGTAATACCTTGGAGGCGAGACGGTCGACCTCAAGGCTGATTGCGGAGACGGACTTCACAGCCTTGTCAATTTTGTCGGTCTTGCGCATCTCCAGTAGTCGCTTCGCCTTCGCCGTTGGGTCATCCGTCAACACCACCTTAGACTTGTCCTTCACGCCGACGGCGTCGAGGAAGGTCGCCGACGCCCTCTCCTTGTCCTTGTACAACAGCTTCATGTCCAGCGGGTGCAGCCCCGTCCTCGCAGACAGCTCCTTCTTCAGCTCCCCTGTTGCAGAACCCACTCAGGCAATCGGTCGACCACCTTGCTCGCGCGAGCCAAACCGAGATCGCGAAAGAGGATCAGATTACGAAGTCGTTACCAAAGGAGGCCTGGGAGCTGATGTAGATCTCGTGGTAGACGGCGCCGTACTTGACCTTGACGCGGATGGCGGGGACGGGAGCGCCGACAGCGTCGGCGTGCGAGCTGAGAGACTGGACCAGCATCCCACCCGGCCTCACCTCCCATTTCTCCGCCTCCACCTTCTCTTCCTTCACCGGGCTAAACGCCGCCGTCCCTGCCGCCCTCACGCTGGTTCTCGACCGCATTCAGCTCCCCGCGACCTAGAAACCCCCAAACGCAACACGCCCCGCCGAGATTTCTCCCTGAAACCGCAGAACCGAATAACAGCCCCGATTCCTCTTCTCCAGCTCCGATGAGAGAGGGGGAGGATCGAGTATATATAAATCGGCGAAGAAATCACGAGGAAGAAAGAAAGCGGAGGGCGAACGAATGTGGAACGCAAGACCAGAAGCGACGCTCTCAATACGCAACCCAACAACCACCGCTTCCGCTACGAAGCCAAAAAACCGCTTTGATTTGATTCGGCAGGTACGATACGATCTCGTAACGGGCGAGTAGAAGCAGTAGGTGGGTCCGCCACCGGCCGACAGCCATCTCGCCACAGCCCTCGCCACGTGGCCGATTGCCGGCCTTGAACGGCGACCGGGGGCAGTGGTTGCGCCGAAAGGGATTGTACACCGGCTAGCGTGGCGTGACGCAACGCAGCGCCTGCCGCTGGATGGCAGACGCCGCCGTGACGTGGCCGATGATCGGGGAAATTAAACGGTTTAATTATTGGAATTTGGCAACGAGAGCCGTCCGATTTAAAATTTAAATTTAATTCATCTCTGATCGGGTTGATCGAGGCAAGTCAACAGCTTCCAGAGCGGATTTTGATTGGCTCCGTGATGAATCAGGTTTTGCGGGTTAGCTTCTGATGGGTCTCTTTAACGGATCTATTTCTAGCTAGTCGGTCTTTAGGGTATTAATAAGAGATTAGAATGGTACCTTAGAATAGTCCGCTCAAATTAGTTAGAAAGGAGAAGAATGGTAGCCCTCTTCCTTTCCACGTTGGCCGTTGTTAGCATCTTATATAGAGTACTAAGGAGAGGGCGGGTAGGAATTTTAATGGACAACCCTTTGCAACAGTCATGCCTCTTTTCTACGAGGGTACGTTTGATTTAAATTATTATGTATAATTTATTATTAAATAATCATATAATTAAGATTATGAAGAATAAATCATAAAAATATTATTTGATTATCTAAGTAATATAACAAAATTTATTTATTTTAAGGTTTTAATGAATAATTTAATTTAATATTTTACTATATTACCCTTACTTAAAAAACCAACCATATATTATTATTATTATTTTTAAACTCTACGTTTTTTTTATTTTTTTATTTTTCATATTTTTCTTTATTTTTATGTGTATTTTTTAAAGTTTTTTTAATTTGTTTACGTTTTTTTTTATTTTGTTTACGCTTTTTAAATTTTTAAATTTTTTTAAACATTTTTTACATTTTTTAAAATTTTTTTTACGTTTTTTCTATTTTCTGTTTTTTTTCCATGTTTTATTATTTTTAATGTTTTTTCTATTTTTAAAATTTTTTTAATGTGTTTTTTTACATTTTAAAATTATTTATTTATTTATTTATTTATTTTATATTTTTTCTTTACATTTTTCTTTTTATTATATTTTTCTCTTAGGGTATTTTGGATAAAAAAAATTCATTAATTCCAGAATCAAGAAAAACCTCAGTTTTTGGAAATTTTCCGATTTTGGGTTGTATGTCTCTTTTGCTGACGTGTCGGATATGAAATATTACTCGGAAATCATCGATTACCTAAATCAAACAGGGTTTTCGTTGATAACCTTAGATGAATAACCAAGGTTATCAAGGATAACCCCAACCAAACGCATCCTAATTGTCATGCCGTATTATCGCTGGTGGTGTTGTTATTACATGCTAATGTGGTATAATCTTATAGATTCCATATGGTTCGTATGATCAAAAGTCATGTTAAAATGTCAGTCAAAGTCAAAGTCAAAGTCAAAGCTGATCAGACATGACCCAAAGAAAATTAAATCCAACTCAGATGAGATTTAGGTTTGATCGAACCTGCTTATCTAAAGGAATAGAGTTTAGTTGGAGACAAGACCTTTATAAGACTTGACCTCAATCATAGACATTGTCCTATCTCGATCTTAAATTCCAACATCATTCATGTCTTAGCCTCAGGTCGTGACATCCTCCATGCCTCAGCCTTAGTCGTCGACATTGCCACTGACTCGGCCGCATATCACTCATATCACGCCCTCAATCACAGACATCCTCTCTGTCTCACACTTAGTCATTGACATCGCCCCTATCTTGATCTCAACCATCAAGATTGCTCCTGTCTCGGCCTTATCTCCTAACATTATTCATGTCCCAGTCTCAGATCTCGACATCCTCCCTGCCTTGGCCTCGGCCATCGACTTGGTCTTCCTCAAGGTCACTCAACATCGACCTCATTTCCTCATCTGCCCTCGGATCAAGCCCACACGCTACATGACTTGCTGAAAATGCATGGACATGTGGATAAGAAGGCAGTTGCAATATCCAAGGAACGATTGCAAATATTATTTTGAAACAAATGGCACTGGATGAATGTAAAAATGGTTAAAAGGTTGTTAAATCTGATCTTCTAGTTGCCCCCTTCAAACAAATCGTGCTAGCTTGGTGAATGGAGAAGCAACTAATGACTATTGGATCAAGTTCCTTCACTGACTCATGCAAGCATAATAGAGGAGAATGCAACATGGAGATACTCTTTTAACAGCTATATAAATACTAGAGAAAATAAGCACAAGAGGACTCTTCGGCTCCACAAAACCCTATCTCTTTCTTCTTCATTCTCCTTAAGTCCCTCTAGTTTGAAACCTAAGCAAATTCTAACCCACGTTCAAGCTGACCCCCTCCAGTTCTGTCTTTACCTATGTCCTACTGATCAGTGTTTGATCAAGTCTTGAACACGCCAAGTAGAGCTCATACTTTCTGCACCCGTACCAGGGGTTAATAATGCAGTCCGTTTGACGTGGATGGCCGAGTCAAAAAGAAAAAAAGAAATGGAGATTCGTGGTTGGCACGTCGTTTGCATTGCCATTATATGACACAGGGAGCAGGTGGCACTCATCTCTCGCGTGCGATGGACAGCAAAACAAGGTGTGGTTCGGTAAAACATCTCATCAACCCTGGTTCAATTGGCAGGCGGAGAGAAACAAGACAAAAACCCAGCAAAACAAGGTGTGCCATCGCTGGTTGACGAAAAATTAAGCCTTCCCTCCAAAGCAAATTCGGATGCATATTATAAACCTTGATCATGTGATCGTGCAATAATGGTTTGATAAAATATTTTGTCAACTTCAATCTCATTCCATCTGTGTTTTTGAGACGGAACTAAACAGGATGCAATTATTTATGTGTCGTTGAGATGTCCATTAAGGAAGGTATGAACTCAGTTTTGTTTGAATGAAAGGCTTCAAGAAATATTAATTTTCCTGGTATCCTCGTCTCGATTAGTCTTCTTACAAATTTAAAAATAAGTTTACAAATAGCATGCTACGTATCCTCATACTTGGCCATAAATTAAATAAAATATCACCATCTTGTGTCAATTAACATCATAAGAGAATATGTAACATGCTAGTAGACTATAGATCCACAGATTTTACCTAAATAATCCCAGCGGCAACTTAGGAACCATGATCGCTGCATTTAAGATTGCTGCATATTCTACCAGTGAGGTTGATAAACTAATCAATTCTCAATCGGTATTTTGCTTGTGAGGTTGATCGTCCGGGGAAATTATAGGAACTACCATAGAAAAATCTATAATAAGAAACAAGGACACAAGTATAATTAAAAATAAAAGCGAGATCAACTGCACTGTTCGTCTTTCTGAAGAAGCAGCAATAGAAAAAGACGATAACAACAAATATCGCAAATTAAATATCACCAGGACACAGAACACTACAGTCGTCTCAGCATGGAAACAATTTAGCATCCAAGTATCATGACAGAAATTCATGCAAGGGAAATTAGTTCGGTCACCCCATGGTACATTATGTTACATTGTAAGATGGGGGGAGCAATAGACACGGTAATGTTACATAGTAAAATTGGGGTAGATAGACTGCTTGAAGACGAATTCCTAATACATCTGAGAAATAGACCAAGGTGAAGAAACATCACAATCAAGTCATCAGCCAACTATGCATATCAATATGACGCAAGTTTTTACAACAAAAAAAATCTCAAATTTTTACCCAGACTGTGGCTAAGCCTTTTCATTTCATCTACGACCAGTGTTCCCGCCACGAGGTGCTTCAAAACCACCTCCAGCATGAGTTATTTGCTGCCCTGTTCCATATGCTGCTTGTTGTGTTGTAGCATAGGCTGCTGGAGTCTGTCCAATTCCATACGATGCTTGTTGAGTTGTACCATAGGCAGTTGGCATCTGCCCGGATCCATATGTTGATTGCTGTGCAGAACCATAAGTTGGTGGAGCAACGGCTGCACCGTAAGAGGGAGGGGCCTGTGCAGACCCATAAGGAGCAGCAGGGTTTCCTGTGACTGACGGTGTTTGAACCATGCCAGCTCCTCTAGCAACATCATGTCCAGAGGTCAAAGGGCTGCGAGTGCCTCTAGGTCCATCAAAGCTTCCAATGTGTGCGGCATCATAGCCTGTGACTCGCGAAACATCATAACCAGGGGCTCTGGAAGCATCATATGTTTGGCTCCTTGACAGGGGATCATATACACCCCGTGCAGAAGCAGGACCAGGTGCACTTCCACTATATGGTGCTGCACCTCCAGGATGCCCCTGTATCACATTTTGAAGTTACAAAAACATATTAGTAGGAAAATAAATATTCTAAATCTAATAATCATAAGGAAACACTTAAAGAGAATCACAAACACAAATTTCTATGGCGGTCTGGTAGGACCTCAAATGAGACAAACTAAATGACCTGACTTTGAACTGATCACCTGAATCCATGCACCTAGATAACTAATTTCTTGGAGTAGTTAAGAACATAAAGCAATTGTATCCCAAGATGATTTTCACATATAGATCGAGTGTAAAACACAGTAGAAGGAAATTAAAAGAAAATGTCTATAGTGGCAATAGAAGAGATGAGCTCCACAAAGCAAAGTTAGAATTTGTTTTTTTTTTGCAAGTAAACTCTGATGGTGAAACCTGCAGAACTCCGTAACCATCTTCATAAACATTTTGTCCAACAGAATGGTTTCCAGATGCGATATTTTCCTTGTAGGCGTTAGCATTTGCTCCGAATTGGCCACCTAACACAACATTTACAAAGGCTTTTATACAGTTTACAATAAAATGCTTTCATTGCTTATACAAAATATTAAAAGGCATGTAAATGAAACATCTACCTAAAGCATTGCCACTAATTCTGTCTTGGCTGGCATTAGTCAATTCAGCACGCAGCTTTTCTACCTCCCTCACCATCGCAACATAATTATTCTCCATTGCTTGAAGAGACTCGTAATGATCAATACGCAATTTCCTCTCATACTCATATGTAGCTCTGCAATAATTTTTTAAGAAGAAACTTAAGCATTTTCATTGAGAAAATTAAGTTCGCTGCGATAGGGAGATCCTGACCTGCAATGTTGATATTCTTGTCTGAGAGCCTCAAGTTCAGAAATCAAAGATGGGATATGATGAGCATCCGCATGGCTCCTTTGCAAATCTTGAGTCATCTGTTGTACTTTAGATATTAGTTCCTGTCTTGTTGTAACCAAACTTTGCGCTTCTACATGAGCCTGCTGCAACTCTGCTTTAAGAGATTCAGAAACTTTTAAGTCAGCTTCCATCTTTGCAATTTTATCCAAGAGCAGTCTTAATTGTTGATCTTGCTCAGCTTTTACAGCAGCCATTTGGTTCTGTAATCTCTGCAACTCTTGTTGGGCAGCAGCCAATTCCTGCCTTAAAGAAGAATGGGTAGCTGCAAACCTTTGGTTCTCAGTGGCAAGTACTTGCATTTCCCTATGTTGCGAAGCGAGTTTCTGCTCCATCACTTCAACAGGAGGCAACATATCAAAAGGAAATGCACCAGGTGGACGGATGCCTGCACCAAATGGATCTGGGTGGAGCAAACTAGGACCAGGTAGAGGTTGCCTCATATGAGGAGGTATACGACCTTTGCTTCCCATAAAGATTTGCAGTTATTGCCTTGAAAATATTTATAAATTTGTGAGCTAATACATTATTCAATAGAAGTTCTATTAAAAATTCACACCAAAATGAAACTGAATATATAAAACTATTCCAAGTAAAATTCTAAATTAATAACCCCTTCAATGTTTTAAAGTCATAAATATTTATAATAATAAAAATTGTCATCACACCAAAATGAAACTGAATATATAAAACAATTCCAAGTAAAATTTCTAAATTACTAACCCCTTCAATGGTTTAAAGTCATAAATATTTATAATAATAAAAAATGTCATTTGATAAATTACAGTAGAGCTCCTTTGGAAATATTAAGAATATTTCAAATCAACTGTATGATACACAATCATATGAGAAGCAAAAAATGAGCATACCAATATATCAGGAACCAATCAAATGCAGGTAAGGGCACTGACATCTGCATGACTTAACACCACTACACCACAAAAACGTTCTTTGCATAAAACAAAGGCATATGACACTATAGCTACCTTTTTGTAAATCAACAAACTAAATTGAAATACAGAACGCATCTCAATTGCAAAAGACAGTAGGTCAATCTACCGCAGAAGTTGAATATTTTGGTGTGACCAACACAAGGAGATGATTTAGTTGAAGGACTTGCATGAATCATTGGCTAAGGAGTAGAAAAATAACATCCTATATGACAGTCAGAACTTTATAGTTTATGCACCTTGTGAAGAATTGAATTTTCATTTAAGGAAGCACATTTAGCTGAGGTATCATTTAAGCCAAGTGGTTTTGGATAAGAGAATGAACCTTGTGATCCCAATGATCATCAGTATATATGCACTTAAAACATCATGCTTGTCCTCTGAATGCAATGGAAATCTGACACTAGGTTACCTACAAAGATTTGGAGCCCTGCCCAACAAATTGATTCAGTCTTATGCCTGCTTTGGTGGTTGAGAAAACTAACTAGTTATCAAAATAAAATGTAACATATTATTGATTCCAAAATTGACCAAATTAGAACCTCTGACTTCTTTGGTGGTTGAGAAAACTAACAAGTTATCCAAAAAAAAACTGTAACGTATTATTGCTTCTGAAATGGACCAAAGTATAACCTCAAGAAAACTCACAAATTACCCAAAAAAAAAAAAGAATAACATGTTATTGCTTCCAAAAATGTCTGAATTATAACCTCATCTTGTTTTCTTAAGTTAAGATATATCAAAAAAAGTATATGGAAAGTTCAACCTTTCACAAAGTGAAGAAAATATATTCTAATGCATGACAGCAAGCAAGGTTTATAGACATTGTATAATTAACTTATGATGCGATCTTTGCAGCAAATTTATTCGTCATTTACTAAATATTGTATATTGTAGCATTCTCTTTGCTGAAGCAAGAACTATCGTATAAAAAAAAATCTAGGTATTGAAGGATATCATGAAATTGACCAAAGTATAACCTCAAGAAAACTCACAAATTACCCAAAAAAAGAATAACATGTTATTGCTTCCAAAAATGTCCGAATTATAACCTCATCTTGTTTTCTTAAGTTAAGCTATATCAAAAAAAAATATATGGAAAGTTCAACCTTTCACAAAGGGAAGAAAATATATTCTAATGCATGACAGCAAGCAAGGTTTATAGACATTGTATAATTAACTTATAATGCGATCTTTGCAGCAAATTTATTCGTCATTTATATATTGTAGCATTCTCTTTGCTGAAGCAAGAACTATCCTATTAAAAAAAAATCTAGGTATTGAAGGATAGCATGATTATTGATAATATTTTTTCCAAATCTACAAGTAAAACATGTTGGCAACCACAATAACTTTACAGGTTCAAATATTTCACCTAATGGAATAATAACTAGGGGTGCAAATTAGCCAAGCCGGTCACGCAGCTCGATCAAAACTCGACTCGAGCTCGAAGTTGACCAAACTCAAGCCGAGCGTGAAGCGGCTTGATTAGAAATCAAGCCAAGCTCGAGCCTAATTATTACTAGCTCGGTGACTCATCGAGCCAAACAAACCAATAATAATATATATTTTTATAATATATAATATATTAATTTATTTATTAAAAAATTAATAAAAAAATCGAACTCAAGTTCGAGCCCATAATTAAATATCTAGCTCAAGCTCGAGCTCAACTCTACAGGCTTGAGCGAGCTCGAGTCGAGCCAGTATAAATCGAGTCAAACCGAGCTCGAGCCTAGGCTGGCTCGAGCTCAGCTTGGCCCATTTACGGCCCTATTAATAACTAAAGGGTGAGTGCTAGATAAGGCCTCATAATATATGAGCAATGAGGATCTTGACCAAACTTTCAACTGGAAAACAATGGCTACTTATATTTCAGTTTATATATAACCCTTGTCCTCCATCAAGGTTCACTTCAAGATTCATGTTAAAAAAATAATACTAATACACTAGAGTATAGCTCACTGAGTATAGACCAGCATATTGACCGCCAAAAGAGAATTAATCAAATGTCAAGGTTTTAAACTAAAGGCAGAGCATAAAAAGATGAAGCATCAGATCAGAATTATATGATCTGTTTCCAATATCCAAGGTTTAAAATTTAAACAAAAAATTTCATAGTGATCTACAATCCCTCTATTGCATTCATAAGGAGTTAGGATTAGGAAGAAAAGGATTTACGACACTGCAGCAAACTGCACAAGAAAGAGAGCAGAAGGCCATCATTTCACTCCATTTTTACCAGAATGTATCTACTATTTGACTCGATTCCTTATTCAAGAGGTGAATAAGCTCATTACAATTTACAAACCCACAAATCCTTCAGCAATTTAAAAAAAAAGAGTTTTCACATTGTTTATCGTAAGTTGATGCCACCTAGTATTAAGAATTGATAGGATTTAAAGCACCTCAAAGAAAAAAAACAAAAGAAAAAGAAACTTATAACAATGAACAAAACATAAGTCCCACATGTAGATAGGGTGAACGTTCTAAATTATTGAAAAAATAGTCATTTCAAGAAGGTCAATCCTAAACACCGAAAGAAGAACACCTAGATGTAATGTAAACCTAGGAATCAACATCGGGAGGAGAAAAAACAATTGGATGTAAGAAAGAGGGCAGAATCGCCTGAATTTTCCTATGATAACAAAAAATAAGAATTACTAACGTAGTTTAAGATCTAATGCTTTACGCATACGGTTTCAGTGATCTAGAAATTAGAAACCCGTCATAAACATATGATAACGAAAAGTTAAGAATTTTGTTGAATTGATGAAAAAAGACAAGAGGATGCAAGTAAATAGCGAAGAATCCTACTGCATCAACGAAGAGAATGGAGTTCGCCTGATCCAGAAATTAAGAATCCTGATGAATTGATGAAAAAGACAAGAAGAAACAAGTAAATAGGGAAGAGTCCTACCGCGTCAACGAAGCAAATGGAGTTTGCCTGATCTAGAAATTAGAAACTCGCTACAAGCATATAACGAAAACTTAAGAATTTTCACGAATTGATGAAAAAAGACAAGAAGATGCAAGTAAATAGGGAAGAAATCCTACTGCGTCAACGAAGAGGGCAGAGTTCGCCAGAGGTGGACGACGTCCGGCGGCCGGAGAGGGAGTGTGTCTGTGCGGCGACACGAAAAGAATAGGGTTTGGGGAGACGCCTCGGGCGTACATTAATGGGCAGGGTGCGGTCACCGGATTGAGCGGTCACCGAATTCTCAATCTGACTCGGCCGAAGCGGGTGTCTGACTAATCAAAACGAGCTTACCGGTCAAGCACAATATGACGTTCAGTTCACTCGTGCTTAGAGATCCATGATCTTTGAAAATTAAAGAAACCTCCCTCGTTATATATATATATCTATACACGTAAGGGACTGATTGAAGATTTTTGAGCGTTTTTAAACTAAAGGGGGCAATTAAAAAAAATTCCAAGAGGATATGAGTTTAAACCGGCAAGTCGGGTCTAATTTTAGGAACCGGTCTGACTCGGCCAAGCTCCAACTCGTCTATCGTCCAAAGTTCCATTTTATGTAGACAGCCGACGGCAGATCCACGGTACGCACCGTATTCTTATGCGGACAAATCATTCCTGGAGCTTCCTTTCTCTCTCCATATATATTCCTTCCTCCCAATTCCATCGCCCTATAAGACTCTGGATTTGAATCCACCATTGGAAACCGACCTCTCTCTCGTATACCTCACACTCTCCTTCGTATATTCGCGCTCCAAGCTCGGTCTCCTGCCTCCGGCGCCATCATCCGCCTTCCATAAGTCCCTTCTTTTAAGTTTTTCTCACCGGCTGCGATTAGGGTTATCGACGGTCAAGATTTAGCACAAGATCTCACGATCGGAGGTTATTTGCGTTGTGTTTGTGTTTCATTTTCGTTGTATTTCGCGTGTGATGAGAAAGCCCCTTGTTTCTGTTCTTGATTTTATTGTTCTGATTTTGAATTTAGGTTTAGGCTATGGTAGACTTTGCTGAACTGAAAATAGCTAAATCTGTTTTGATTTCCTTGTTACAGATTGTTATTTTGTCTATTTCGATTTGTGTTTTTTGTTTGCTGTTAGACTAATTGAACCTTAGTTTAAGGTTTCTTTAGGACCGAGAAGAGGCATCTATTTGTTTTTCATCTTGTTCACAATATTAAAAATTTATAATTATGTTAAGCAAGTAACCATGAGACACTAACCCTAGGATTAAGAAAATTGTAATTGGTGGCTTATCTGATTGTAAAAGGTAGAAGAAGGGGTATAATGGTGTTCCTTTTTACACCATATGGATTCTTAGATCGTGTAACAAAATGCTTTATTTATTTTCTTCAGGTTTCTGTAATTACTTGATTATTTATTTTAACTTGTTATGGTATAAGTTGTTGGTTCGTGCATAGGAAATGAAATACTCAATGATTATGGTAAGAAGATGATGTAGTTACATTTCTCCCAATAATAATTATGATGCTTGCAGAACATTATTTTATTTTTTCATAGCTAATTGCCATTTTTTATTTTTTATTTTACTTTAAGTTCATGGCTAACAGAAAATCTTAAATGGCATTGCTGTTTTAAATTGGATGATTTTCACATTGTTGTTAAGTTAAACTTACAATTGTATACAAAAAATTGCAAATTGCTACTGCATAATGTAATATTCCTTCTTTCCTTAGAAGATATTCAATTTAGATTTTTTTACTTTTGAATTTCTTACGACCGATTGAGCTTCTTGCTAGAGGTGTTCACAACAATGATAAAATTAAAGAAAATTGATTGACTATGCGAAAAAATTTAACTGGCTAGGACAATAAATGCAGAAATTTATAGATTTGACCGTCCTTAAAGATATTTAGAATTTTTTATAATGGGGTATAGTGCAAGGAGCATTCAACTATTAACCTTTCTACTTCCTGTTTGTGGTTGAAAACAAATTTTGACCCATTATGTTTTTTGTAAGTTTATGAAGTTTGTTGATTATCTAATGTTCAGGCGTAGCCAAGATCTTCAACTACCTTGGGCTAAATACGAAAATAATAATACATACATGTATAATGAACATTCAACAAACAGAGAGGCAAGGAGATGACCTTGGACTCATTATGTTGAACGGCTTGAAAAATGAAACCCAACTGAGCAGCCCCTATTGCTGTTCCGAAACTGTGCTTTCAGCTGTATGTTGCTCCTGGATGCACCAAACGACAAACAAAAGAAAGCCCCTTTTTTTCTTCCATTAATTGAAATGACGTCGTTTAGTGAGTAGGGCTGGGCTTAACTTATGATCGACTAGGCTGGGCTATTTTAATTTTTTGAATTTGGGCCCAATATGTTAACCTAAAAATTGTTGGGCTGCACTGCATTGGAGCCACTAATTCAGGCCAAACCTAATCACCAAGAATTGTTGTTTTTTTCCGCATGACATTGGTGTCCCCTGTCAGAAGTTAATATGGTACTGTGACCATTTTCCTTCATCGTGTGTCACTTTACCAATTAAATTCCTGGAGTTCTCAGAAATTTGTTACTCAGAAAACATTCAGGATCAACATATACTTTTGAAACTGAATATTAGTTGGTTTACCTTTCTTTGTTGGCTTTCCATATATTGAATGTTGATTAACTTAGAAAGATCAAGTCTATTTTATTCTCTATGTTGCCAAGACTTAATGATAGTCTAAAGCTTTGTCGTTTCTTCAAGGAATAATAAATGACACGCACTCTAGATTATTATTCAGGCACATTACTATACTGTAAGTAAATAGTATTGTCTTTGTTAGGTGTAGTGGAAATATAAGTTCTTTTTCCCAAAAATAAAAGCAGATAGGCAGTTTGTTTTGAACAAGTGTTGAAGGCTAATTTGGAAGTTATAGCATAATAAGTATTTATGTCAGTTCAATCTTAATCACCTTTACTGAATTTCTATGGCCCTTACTGGTTGAGCTAGCTAGCACCTTTTCAGGAGTGCTATGCAATAGTCTTGTTTTGTTGATTTAACTCTTTTAATCAAAATTTGAGATCTAAATTTTATGTGCTTGATACTAGTAATACTAATAGAGTTAATAAGCTATTGAAATAGTGACAATGTGGGTCTTGTGCCACATATGTATATTGGGTTTAGGGTTTGGTTATTTGTCTTATATATACCTATATAATTGGTATCTTGAATCAGTAATAAAATATTACCTTTCTCTAAACTTGGTATCAAAGCTATCATTTTAGTTTTAGGATTTTTGAGGAGATATTTCCATAAGGGTAGGTTGATCGTGGCCTTCTCTCATCCACTTTGTGTCTTCTCGCTTGAGCCTGCAATGTGATATCCTAACCCTTTCCTTTTTGTCTTCTCTAAAAAATACCACATCCAAGGCCTTGGAACGAACTTCATTTGGATGCCAACCACCACAATTTTTTGTTGCTACCCTATGCTCATGGTTTTGAACTCCCCTTATCCACTTTGTCTCTCCTCTGTTATCCACCAAGTGACTTGATCACTAAGAGAAACTTGTGTTGGGGAAACAATTCTTGTCTTGTGGTTTGACTTAATATGTTTTTTTGATGTGTTAGGAATATGATTTAAGTCATGTATGTTTTATATTTTGGCATGTGCTTCAAGTGTGTAAGTACTTGGATAGTGCATGTGCTGATCGTGAAGATCATGGAGCTTAGATAGCTCATATGCTTGAGGGTTGGAGGCCTATATTGAGTGGTGCTTGTGGATTTGATGAGATTGAGTTGTGGACATGATGATCGTTGACATTGAGTACTGGACATCGTGAGATAGAATCCTTGGATATTCTCCTTGTGCTGCTCCTCATGTTCCTTCTTTGTGCTTTGTATGTTCTTTTTACAACTTTGCAACAGATCTGTCTCGTGTCTATATCTTCTGTAGGAATCTTTTCCCCTCGTTCTTCTTGCTTCTTCCTAGTAGCTTTCTCTTAAAGCTTGATGATCCCTTCTTCTCCTTTACCTCAGTAGCATTTAGATATTTCTTCTTCTTCTCCCTATCTTCTTTCAACAGATTCTTTGGTGTTTTATTTGTGTGTTGCATTTGCGCTACTGGAGCTAGTGAAAACTGAGCACTATGGTTTCCTCTTGATCTTTTCTAAAATTTTATTATCAATATCATTTCTTATTATTATTACAAATTTGGTATGTCCAACAAAGGGTTAAGTGGTGCTATCCATCTCTTGTGAAGACTTGAACAAATCACTTCTTCATAATTTGTTACTAATGGCGAAAGGTTGAGTTGACTTATCTATCTTTCCTTTGGGATTCTCAAGTGCTATTGCTTTCCCTTAGTTTATTTATGCAATGTGCAATAATGTGTCATTTCATATAGCAGGCCACTTGAGATATTTTTCCCTATCATCTCTCTCCATCCTAGGTTTACTTCATCTTTTTTTTTTTTTTTCAATTTATCCTCTCTTTGTTGATGTATTGTCGAAGGAATTGTTGGCCAAGGGAGACTAAACTCTCTGGGTGCCGCTTGATGCTTAAGCTTGCCCAAGAGGGCCTTTCTTTTAAATGTGAGACTAAACGGTGGAGAGATGAAACTACCTCTTAATATTCTCTCAAATAATATTGGATTTGAAGTTATAGTTAGATATTTGTGGAAGATCTTTTCCTTTTCATATTTTAATATCAATACTTTTGTATCATGTCCACATAAAGATAAATCTGCATTGATAACTTGATATGGTATATCAAGTCTGATATTATGTATATGCCTAGATGCCTACGGCATAAAAAAGTGAGCAATACATTTTTTCCCTTCTTATTATACTTAACAATAATGTCATTTTTTTGTCAATAAGAACATCTCTTTTGCATGATAATACTTACATCATCTAGTAATTTATGATGCTGACATTCCGGTGGAGACCAATTTACTTTAGCAAGTCCAATTTCTAATACATTTAACAGTGGTCTGCTGTCTTTATATTATAAATAATTAAACAGAACTTCCTTGTTTCATGTTGACTTTGATATGTTTCAGGTTTTCCCCCTTTGGGTCATTGACTTTTGCCACTGAATTTCCTGCTAGACTAGACCATGTCCACATTCGAGTTGTACCGAAGGTCCCGTATTGGTATGTGCTTGACAGAAACTCTAGATGAGATGGTTACCAATGAAAGATTGAGCCCAGATCTTGCTATTCAAGTTCTTATGCAGTTTGATAGGGTAAGCTAAATTCGTAGCGAGTTACTAAAATCCTTTTGGGACTTCTGAGGTCATACTTATGGGTGTTTCTCATTTTTATATTTTCTCCTTCTAGTCCATGACTGACGCTTTGGAGAATCAAGTGAAGAGCAAGGTTTCTATTAAGGTAAAAGCTTGTTGTTAACCTGTCAGGCACAACATATCATGCAAGGATAGTGATTCCAATGTGAATTTTCCAACCCTCTATATCATACTACTGATTTAAACTGAAACTACCACTTCTTAGTTATAATGTAACAGAATGTCATGGATAGGAACAAACCAATTTTGATCTTTATTTCGCCTTTGTTTTGATAATATGCTAATTGAGATACCTAAGCTCTGGGACTGTTCTGCAGGGTCATCTGCACACCTATAGATTCTGTGACAATGTTTGGACGTTCATCTTGAAAGACGCAACTTTCAAAAGTGAGGAATTGAATGAGCCAGTTAAGAGAGTGAAGATTGTAGCTTGTGACTCCAAGTTGCTATCACAGTGAGCTTTCGTCTCCTCTGTTCTCTTAGGCAACATGGATATGCATCATTCCTCTGTGGAACTGGACTCATGTGGCAGATTTATTTCATGTATTTGACATGGCGTTTTTGGACACCTAACTCTGTTCAGCCTGAGAAAATTGAACTGAGTTCGTACAATCTTTGTTTTTTCTTCAGCATCAGAAATTTAATCGATCTGCATCCAGCTGCTATTGTAAATTTAATAAATCACTCATAAAAAAAATGGAAAATCTAAATTTCTAGAACATCATTATAACCTGAAATTGTCATGAAACTATCAATTACTTGAAGAACAATGGAGACAACAAAGCAGGCACTAATTTGCCAGATAGTGCAGACAAAGTGAAGTCGGGCTTGTCGAAGCTTTCAGACAACCTCAGCTTTTGGAGCAGGCTGCACTTCCATTTGCACTGCTACCTTGAAACCAACCCCCCAGCACTTTGAATCATGATCGAACACCATTCACCAAAGCTGTTGGGATTCATGTCTGATCGAGTCGGACTGCATCAAACATGTTCGAAGAAAGGCCAAAGAAGAAGACGAGGCAGAGAATCTACCGCGAGGTAGTGGGAGAGGGACGCGTCTCACGTGGATCTTACTTGTTCCACACCTTTGTACAGTTGCTCCCACCATGAGGCTTCAATCATGGATCACCCAGATCCCCAGAGGTGGAGTGCATCATTCGCCCTTTCAATGACTTCATCATTCTGTTTACGCACAAAAGAAAGCTCATCGCCGCTCGTTTCAGTCGACTCGTTGGAAGCTGAGGCCGCAAGGTGGTTGAGAATTATGATGGCCTTAAATTTCAAAGAATTCCAAAGTGCTGTTCTTGATGGAGGTTGCTATAAATATTTCCTAAATAAACTAAAGATCACAGGGCGGTTTGATTTCTGCGCTCGGTTAGGAGTGCTGAAAAGGTGTTTCAATAACAAAACAGAGGCCACTAGCTTCTACTTTTGCTGATTAAAAAACACAATGGTCGTTATGCGGTTGTTGTGGGTGGCAGATGCTGGATCGTTTCAAAGTTAAAACAAAGGGTTCTACTTTTTAGATGATTTAAGAAAATTAGGATGCTGATTGACAAAGTTGACTGTTGATGCTAGAATGCTCAAAGATTCTCTGGCAATACCTATTACATGATTTACAGGTATATATAGAAGGTGTATGTTAGGGGCTCAAGAGGATCTCTTCCATAGAAGTCTTCTTTGTCTTTCAGTATCAACTTCTTCTCTGTTCCATCTACTTAAATTTTCTTCATGTGATAGAGAAAGGCACAGGATTAGTGAGAGGGAACTGAGTTGGTCATCTGCAGATCCATGCGCCATTGCTGGACCGACCTCCAACCACATCCTTCAGATCTTTGCAACTGGTACTTTCAGCTACAAGCTTTGACTAGTTTACAATTATTTGGTTTGATCACCTCTATATTCAGTAAAGCATTCTAAAAACACATAAACAATGCTGCATTGTGGCTGAGAGGTTGAGATGTGTACTATTCGCCACGCAGTGCACACCATAGTTAAAAAACAAAAAAAAGGTGCAATCTTCCATTAGCATCTAGATTAGCTCAAGTGTAAAGAAGCTTTTCTCCTAATTGTTCCTCTTTTTTCCATGTGCAGAAGTTTTGTAGCTTCATGGGATGATTGGATTCTCCAATTCTTTGGTGGCTAAACTTATATGATTTTAGGAAATATCAAGGTTCTTGTAGGCTCTTCTTTACACAACAAAAAACAAGTTTTCTTTTAAATGTCACTCCCTACATCAGAGAGCTAAAGTAGCACTTTAACTAGTAGCACACTAGGACATGGTTGTATGAATAATTTAGCTTGTTTAGATGGATTTACATTTACAAGAAAAGGCGCATGCATATAAAAAGATTGGCAAATTGTCAGTTGTTCAACTTGTTGTCTATTCTTCAATCAAGTGTTGCTTCTGAGTCCCACCTGAGTTATATAGAACTTGTTTTGTTCATGTTGCCACCACAGTTTGCTATTTCCTACAAGCTAGAGTTTCATAGAGGAAGATCTCATGTCAGTAGTACAAGGGAAGCACTCAGGCAAGGATGAAGTACATGAAACTTGGATCGAAACCAGACACCTTCTACACCGAGGAGGCCGTAAGGTATGCAATTGTTACTTATATAACAGACCAACAAGAAGCTTGTATTTGCAAGTGAAAATTCTCATGTTGCAGGTCTGTGATGTCGGATGTACCAGCTGACCTCATAATTCTTGTAAATAACACAAAGTATCTCTTGCATAAGGTACAACCCCACTTTCCCTCTTCGTCAGGAATTTAATATATTAGAGAATGGAGTATGAACTAGGTAAAGAAGTAACTGTCTTGCCATGGAATCATAGGCAAACAAGTTTGAGAATCAGCTGACAAACTACAAATGGGATTGCAGTTCATAGTTTCCATGATCACTCATGGCTGAACAAATGCAATTCCTATCCTGAAGTTGGTTGGTAATTAAGAATACTAAACTAGAAGTGCCTCCAAATTCCAATGGTTGCAAGGCTTTTGATTTCAGGGCATTTTAACTGTAGTTTCCACTCCTTCTGAAATGTGGCCTCCTGCAACGACTCTGGTCTGACACCGGCAACAACGAAACCGGCCAGTCAATTCCAATCGCCCTTCACGACATACCGGGAGGAGAAGAAGCTTTCGAACTGTGTGCCAAGTTCTGCTATGGGATCTCCATCAACCTCAGCGCTCACAACTTTGTGCCAGCAATTTCAGCAGCCAAGTTTCTCCGGATGACCGAGTCGGTGGCCAAAGGAAACTTCACCGCAAAGCTCGAGTCGTTCTTCGAATCATGCATCCTCCAGGGCTGGAAAGACTCCATTGTCACACTGCAAACGGTGTGGAGGCAGTCCGGGTGGTCAGATGAGCATAGGATTGTGCAGCCATGCCTGAATTCAGTTATTGAAAAAATCCTAGTGCACCATTCACAGGTTTGTGATTCAACAACTGCTGATCCTCGAGCATTTTAGATTGTTGAAGTTTTCATCTCCAGGTCGCATGGTCCTACACCTACACGAGGCCAGGCTACCCGAAGAAGCAGCAAAGAACATCAGCTCCCAAGGATTGGTGGACGGAGGATGTTTCTGAGCTCCATCTCGATCTATTCCGGTCGATTATATCCACCGTAAGGTCTACCAAGAAGCTCCCTGCAGGGCTCATCGGAGAAGCACTCCATGTCTACGCATGCAAACACTTGCCCAGCCTGCAGGAGATCCGAGAGCATGTTCAGAGCTCCTCAGCGCGAACGGATCACACTCTGAGTCAACACCGTCGAGCACTCGAATCCATCGTCAGCATGATCCCGACGGAGCCAGGATCGGTCTCCGGCAGTTTCCTGTTCAGGCTCCTGAAAGTTGCCAACTACGTTGGGGTCTCTCCTTCTGTCAAGGCTGAGCTCGTGAGACGATCAGGCCGGCAAATGGATGAAGCCACTGCAGACGATCTGATCGTTCCATCACCGACAGATCCCCAGTCGCATGATATCGGCACGGTGGAGGCCGTTTTGGAGAATTTCTTAGTTCAGTTTCGCCGACAAGAAGAGAACGAGAGGATGATGGTGTCCATGGCCAAGGTGGGCAAGACTTTCGACTCCTACCTCCAAACCATTGCAAGGGACGTCGCTTTACCGGTTTCAAAATTCATCCAATTAGCAGAATCCTTACCTGAAATCGCACGACAGGAGCACGATCAGCTCTATCAAGCTATCAATTCATACCTTGAGGTGCATATCTTAACAAGGCACAATTGTGCCAATTTGAAGTATTTTTGCCGCTTGCGGCTTGCTACTCTTGTAATGTCACTAAACTGAACTTTGTATCGATATAGGAGCACCCTGAGATGAGCAAGGCCGATAGGAAGAAGTTGTGCAGGCTGATTGACTGCCGTAAATTGTCGCCTGAAACGCGCGCAGATGCTATTGCAAATGAGTACATGCCATTGCGCGCGATAGTGAAGCTCCTGTTTTTTGAGCAAGAAAGAATTTCTGGAGCCAGCAGCAGTAAAGCAGCTTATGCTATCCCTTCCGGGAATGAGATTTTAAGTGCCGGGGTAGCTCAGGGCGATCGAAAGAAGACTAGAGAGGAACCGGAAGGCCGACATCGCCCGAAGGAGACTCCATCGCCATCTGAAGCTAAGAAAGTAAAGGATAGGAATGAAAAGACTAGTGGAATTGGAGGCAAGCACAAAACCATGTAGGCATTTAAAAGTTGTTAAGATTCTTTGGTGAGATTAAGAATTATCAATTGAGTAGTTCCTTCTGCACTTTGAACTGTCATTTAAGAGATTGTTGACAAGGTAAATTGTGTAACTATTTTGTTGAATAATAGTCTACTTAATGACTGTGGTGCGAGATTGCTCAGTATTTTAAGAACAATTAAATAAAGAAACCATTGTTGTCAAAGAAAACTGTGTAGATAAAGAAGGTCCACAAAAAATACTAAAGGATAAGATCTTCCTAAGCAGCTGAGCCATTGCCCTGCTTTGGCTAGCTAGCAGTGGAGAAGCCTCCACCCTCAACCAGCCTTCATCATCATGGCTTGCCAGTCATTCAACATGCAGAGCACTCTGGCAAGGCAGGTGGTAGATGCAAAGTTCTCGATCAGTTATCGTAGAAAAGTCATTCTTAGCCGTGGCAGTGCTCTGTGTTCAGTGATACAAGAGTCTTCCACTGCGGCCGCAGGTAACTAACTCACTAACTCTGTGCTTAAGAGAAATGCAAGTGTAGTGATTGGGTGAACTGTTCGATAGTTACTGAAGTGAAGAAGGAAGAGACAGTTGCAAAGGAGTCTCCTCAGAAGCCTAGGAAACCCCCAGCAAAGTCATTGCCGGAGATGATGGAAGAGGAAGTGATTCCTGCACTGAAAAAGACTCTTGAGGCTCAAGAGGATATATCAGATATTGATATCTCATTTCAGGATAAGAAGGTCAGTGAATCTTGAAACTATAAACTTTGTTCTAACCTGAACAACTTGCATGATAATAGTGCATTAACAGTTGGAAGGATCTTTCCTGAAGAATAATGGAGTCCCATATTCCTTCTGGGCCTTTTTCCCAGATGGAGTTTTGACAGGTGATGATGCTCTCTTTCCATATACATAATTACATATACAGATAGTTCACCAGTGCAAATGGAGGCTCGCTAGTTTTGCTGCATTTGCAGGTCCCAAAGGGTTCTCGTTGTCGTCATACGGATCGGGAGTCAGCACGGTCGAGCCCTTCCTCATTGATGAAAGGAGAATTGCTGGTAAACAAGTAGTGTTTTGGGTAAGGAAGAGACTGGCAGCTCAAGGCATCATCCCTGTTTGAAATGAATAAAGATGATTGCGAATTTAACTTTGGATCATTGCCACTGTATCTGTTCGATGTTTCCGATACCACATCCCCCATTTTGTTATCATAAATGTATTGAAAGAAAGGAAACGATTGAAACTCTGAAGGAAGGAAGAAAAATAATGAAACTTGTGGGTGGTTTAGAAGCTTGTTATCACTTTCCTAAGGTGAAAATACCCTCAGAATACAAGCTGATCCTGCTCAAAAACTGAGAAAACCGTTAGCTGGGAACGTGACTCCATTGTTGACTGGATGAAGACTCCACACTATCCTGCAATACAGGAGCGTTAGTGTCGGGCCAAGGAAGAGGTCTTCGACGTTGGTCCTCCGATGTTCAAATCAGTATTCGGTTCAGGCGAAGAGAATAGTAGAAATAAATAGTAGCAGAAAACGTGTGGAATAATTGAGTATCACATACCATCGCCTGTAGGAGACCCCCTTTTATAGTTCCACTATAGTGCTTGTGCACACATCCCAAAGCATATGCACGTTTTCCAAAGTCTTCCTAAGAAAAGATAAGTTGAAAAGTATCCCTGACATCTTTCCTTAAACGAGCACGCAAATCCTTGTCATATGACAGATTAGAAGCTTCTAAAGTACAATTTACCCTAGGACATTCTCTACTGTTGACGGCATAAACTTTCAAAAGAGTACAGTACTGTGGGCCCATGGAGCCCACGTTGAGCAGACCAACTGCCCCTCGACTGGTAGATCGCCAACTTGACCTTATAAAATGTGGTCAACTGATCGTTCTTCAGTCGGCCCATCGTTTTATTGCAGAGTCATATGTCCAATCGGCCTATCGATCCGATCAAATGAGCGGTATGTCGGACATAGCCTTATCTACTCGTTGGAAAGGATGGCTGATCAACTGATCGACCCACTTGGTCATGTGACTCAATCCCTGAGTCGAGATAGGAAGTCTGTCCAGGCGAGAAGCCCAAGCGAGCACTCACACCAGACCGGCCATATGGCTAGCTTGGACGCATCATTAATACTGTTAATATCTTTGACTTCTTCTTGATCTTGACCACCACCTCAATCGATTTTCTCCATTTTGACCCACTCTGGGAGGGTTCACAGCAAAGCACGCTAAAACTCTTTCAAGAAGATGACTAAATTTTGAATGAAAACTAAACTTGAGCGAAGCCATTCTTTTATAGAATCTGAAGGGAAAACTTATCACGCAGGAAACCAAATCAGATCCTTGCACACTGTAAGGGAAAAGGCAAAATGTTATAAAGTTTCTTAGAAGTTAAATGGCGCCATCAGTTCATGATAACGAAGCCATTCGATAAAAAGAATCCATACAAGATACAAATTTAATCAGAGAGAGAAGTTCCATGGCTCCAAAATAACCAACAGATCCAAAGCAGCAAACTGAGACATGAAGAATACGTTTGCAGCTTGAAATTCAAATGAAGGTGAGCTAAACAGCATGACAACCGAAAGCCGACATGATAGATCAGAGTCTCATTTCGAGGTCAGGGGCGATAGCTTTTTTCTCTTCAACTTGTTTGGCACTTCTGAATCCGTTCTGTTGTTCATTTCAATTTCCTCGTCTAAGTTTATTTTCTCCACCTGATCACCTTCATCTGAACCACTGTTTCTGGATTTTGTTTCTCTCTCGTTGTAAGTAGCTTTCAAACCCAAATTCAAGTCCAAATTAGCTAGGTTGTTATCATCTGCAGAATTTTGCTCCGTATCTGAAACCTGAATTGAAAAAACATGATTCAGGATCCATCTATTACTTGGTACATATTCTGTATCATTTTCCCTCATTGCCCCATATTTTTCATCCAAGTAAACAGATTATAAGGGATTTCTTAGCGCATATAGATCAGCAAGAAAAATGTTCAGAAAATTATGTGATGCCTAAACAAACAAACAAACAAACGAAAGGACAAACCTGAAATTTCATCAACCAAAAGAAGAAGAATACCTCAAGTCCAGAATATGACCTACTGAGGCAGATTGAGTGGTACATAGAATGCAACAATAAAGTGCATCATATTTTAGAAAGGAAGCTGAATACTACTTTAGTGCTAGCCTAGTGCAATGACAAGGGGTTCAGTGAAAAAACCAATAAATGATTAGTGCGCGGAGAACCTTACGCGCTAAGGCTATGTTAACTTGAAGGAAATCTGAAGCAGCTGTGAAGCGAAATGGAAAGGTAAGAAAAAACAGTCATAATTCCTACCCTATTGTTTACTTGGGGTGATGGAAAGGAGACGGAAGAGTAGATGATCCCTTTCACCTATGTTGTTGGCTTGGAAAGAAAATTCAAAGTGTAAAAATTCAAAGAGTAGATGATCCCTTTCACCTATTTTATCCTTTCTCATAAGAGGATTAAGGTGACGTTTGATTTAGGGATTTGAGAATGGATTCATTTTCAAATCTTATATTTAATTGATGGGAATGAAATTAAAATTTTGGAATGAAACCCAAAAACTTGGATATTAATGAAACTCACCTCCTCCCTTGAGTTTTGATGGAAATGAGAATGAAAATTAAATTTTGGACGAAAATACCCCTTAATATATTTGTTCAATTTTTCTTTAATATCATGTTCTCTCTCATCATACTTTCTCTCTCCTCATTCTATCATCACACTTTTTCTCTCATCAAACTTTCTCTCTCCTCAATCTCTTCCATCATACACTCTCTCCTCATTTTCTCTTATCACATTTTTTCTCTCTTCATTCTCTTCCATCACACTTTCTCTCTCATCACACTTTCTCTCTCCTCATCCTCTCTCATCACGCTTTCTCTCCCATCAAACTCTCTTTCCTTATTTTTATCACACTTTCTCTCTCATCATACTTTCCCTCTCCCATCACACCCTCTCTCTTTATTTTCTCTCATCACACTTTCTCTCTCTTCATTCTATCCTGTCACACATTCTCTCTCATCATATTTTCTCTCTCCTCATCCTCTCTCTCATCACACTCCCTTTGCTCATTTTCTCTCATCACACTTTCTCTCTCATCATATTTCCTCTCTCATCTATTTTTCTCTAAGGGTAAAAAAAAGAAATTTTGGTTTATTCCGATAGAAAATATTCAACTAACCAAATATTATTTTTAAGAATGATATCCATGCTCATACCCATTTCCATTCCGTAATACTATGATTCTCATTCCCATTCCGATTCCTATGAAAGAATAGAACACCACCTAAATGTAAAAACGACTATAAACCTCATAAATCTAAATTAAATAGTGTCAGTTACTACATATATCATATAATTTATGAGTTTTGACAACTCTAACACGCACTTGAAATAGCAAAAATCTATCACGTCAATAGTTTTTCATTTGAAAATTGCAAAATGCTGACATGTCTGTCAAGTCGTCATCCTAACACATATAACATATCATCAAGTATAAAAGGACAGCTAGGTGTACGAAACTCCCACCATGCGGGATCCCGGGGAAGGATCCATTGTACGCAGCCTTACCCTGCTTTTTTGTAAGAGGCTGCTTCCAGGATTCGAACCCGTGACCTTTTGGTCACACGGCAACAACTTTACCGTTGTGCCAAGGCTCCCCTTCAACATATCATCAAGTATATTCCAAGAAAAACATAACAAGACAAAATAGAATCATATCATAAAGTATATTTCAACAAAAACATGACAAGAAAATAGAATCCTATCACTGCCAATTGACTTTCAGCAGATTGAGATCATTGATGATAAATAGTGGGGCAAGGGCACCACTGGCAAATGGAGGTGATAGCTATGAGGGTAGAGGATTAACTAAATGTGACTACCATGGGGAATCAAGGTTATTTTTTCCTTCAATTATGTTTTATTGAAATATCCTATAATTATGTTTTATTGGAATATCCTATATGACATGGCAATATGCCATGTGTAAGCACTTCAATCCACAATTTTGTACAAAAGTTTTTCGGCACAATAGATTTACTACAATTTCAGATACTGCAATTAACCCAATTAAATATAGTTCACAGAAAAAAAGACGTAAAGCAATCAACTACCACCTGAAAAAAAACTAATAATTTGAAAAAAAAAATAATAATCATGACTGAAACTGAATTAAACCTAATTTAAAATTGATCACTATTTGAAATAAAATCTAGAAAAATTGGAAGTAGTCAGGACAAGCTAAATTATAAAAATTTGAAATAATTAATCACACAAGAAATAACTACAAAAATTAAAATTAAACAAAATATTGTTAATAAAAATGTGGTCGGACCCTTGCTTGGGACCCACATTAGTGGGAGCTTTGTGCACTTTGCCCTTTTTAAAAATTGTTAATAAGAAACATTGAGCTTTATTGCCAAAGACTTCCAAGTGTAATAATTATGGAAGTACGAGGATGAGATAATCATTTAAGTCTTTCCTCCACTACCTCGAAAAATCATTTAACTCTTTCCTCCACTACTTTCATATTGAAGTAAACATAGCCTAAGAGCATCCTTTCAGGCTGGAGACTACCAAAAGAAAATCCTAAATGAATAACTGATTACTGGCATTGTGAAACAATCTATATCATCACTCCATCATTAACTTGTTCAGGTAACTTGAAGGAAACTTAAGTTTTCAAACATCCATTGCATGACAAGCATTAATTATTTGTAGAAGCATTAGAAATAGGTGAAATGAAAATGATCTACGTCCAATGGCATAGCCAGGATCTTCAACTGCCCTGGGCCATATTACAAACAGTTGGCGCCGGAAAGAGCGCAGGGCAGTTGGCGCCAGTGAACGCGTGCTTCTCAGCCGGTGAAAAAGGCACAGGGAGGCCAGTGCAGCCCAGCACTGGACTATGATTTAGTGCCGGTTCCCCGGTGAACACCTTATTTTCATGATGAAAATGATGAAATTGCTGGGCTCCACTGGGCTGGCCCAACACTAACTCTTTATTTTCATGACGAAAATGATGAAATTGCTGCGCTGCACCCACTGCAGCCCAGCATTGGCTATGCCATTGTCTATGTCTATGTAACCAATAAATCCTAAATGAAAAACTTTTACGGCAAGATTTAGATAATCATGGGTACATACTAAATGTTTTCATCCATCTTCATGAGCTATTACTCCAGTCACCATAAGGGAAATCAACTGAGAAAGAAGTAGTAGATAGATGATATCAGAGATATTTACCGCCACAGATTCACCCATTACACTGTCGTTCATGTCAGGTTTCGCATTAGAAGAAACATTCTGGTTTATCTGTGAGGAAGGGTCAGCATCACTAGGTTCATTTGTCTCATCAAGCTTTTCAGCGTCCTCTTGTTTTTGATCTTCGAGAACAGAAATCTGCATTGGTTACAAAAATCTAATAACCATATACTAACAAGTCTTACAGAAGGATAAAAATTGGAAAGAAAGATAACATCCTTGTTGTACTAATTTAGACAACTTACATGCCATAGATTATGAGTGAATGGAATATCGTAATGCAAGACTATGCTCTAAAGTCCAAAATAATGATAAGAAAACCATACTACAAGAACAGCTATAGGGTAGTCAGGTAGTGATTGTTTGGAAGAAGGGAGCCAAATGGAGGGGGAGGGAGTGGAAAAGTATGAAGAGCATCTGCTACTTGACTATGGAGTGATCAGGAGGCATCCCTTGGTCTCTCTTTTCCTCCAAAATTGATAAGCTCATATATGCACAGCTTTGGAAGAGAGCAAGAAGAAAATGATAAAACACCAATATACCATTTTTTTCTCACTAACTGTTTAACACCATCAGAACTAAGATCATTTTCAGCTGCCACTAGACCATCTCGTATCTTCATGACTGGACCATCACTGACTGCCACTGTTGGTCAATAGACCATCAGTGGTGGTTAGATTAGACTGTCGAACCACTATCGACTGCTAGAACTTGTCGCTGGAAGATTGCCAAAGCATGATGGTTGTTAGATCAGATCGGACCACTGCTAGATCACCACCAGTCCATGGCGAGTTGCTTGACCATGCTCAAATATCGACCACCATCATCACCTTTCCCAATTGAGTGGAGGAGAGGATGGTAGAGATGAATGCAATTACCTCTCCACTTCCAAGTAGACAACTCTTGACTAGGTTATCATTAGCATAGTTAACCTATGTTAACTAGTACAACACATTAACACAGGTTATTATTAGCATAAAATCTTCCAATCAATGGCCAGATTCAATTTTAGATTGATATTTCGAACTCTTTACATTACTGTGTTCAATGTGTTTTGCCAGGTTAACTAAATGCACAAGGAATCAATACCAGCATAAGCTATGAACATTGTATTATGGTTCAATTTCCTTTTTTATGTTGATTAAGGAAATGGTATGGACAAAGAATAGTAGGCTTTCCTTATTAAGGACCATACCTTATCCCACTAGGTGGGGCCAGCTAGATAGATCATTCTACGTCATTAGACTTTATCTCCTACTATATCATCATCTATACTTAAATAAATTGTATCTTATTTTATTATTACCAATCAAGTCTTTTTTGTCTACCTCTTCTTCTTTCGGTGTGCGTATTTGTCATAGTTTCACATCGCCTAACTAAAACATTTATTGGTCATCAAAAGTACATGTCTGTATCATCTTAAACGTCTCTCTCAAAATTTTTCCTCAATAGATGCAATTCCAACTTTCTCTTTAATGCTTTCATTTCTTATTCTGTCCATCCTTGTATATGCACACATTCATCTTAACATCCTCATTTCTGCAACTCTCATCTTCTTCTTATGTGTTCCAGTTATAGTCCAACATTCAGAGTTATATAACATAGCAGGTATAACCATCATTTTGTAGAACTTTCCTTATTAACCAAAAAAGTAAAAACACGATTTGAAATATGACATGTAGGTTGGGAAGGAAAGGAAACCTGAAATAATGGTCACAAAAACTAATAAAAAAAATGTAAACCTTGGAGCTTCAGTTATAGCGTAGCTTCCTAAAGAAAATTGGAAAAAAAAAAATCTAATCTGTACACAAGTTTCTATCAGACAAGAATTGTTGAACCGGTTAACATAGATGGATTGTATCCAAAGTTGTATTATTAGTGGTAAAGTAGGTTTCATTGAGCAGACCGTCATATTTTATATTTAAATACATGATACAAACATTTTATCACACTAAGATACATCTTTGGATATGTTTTGCTCTGAATGGTACAAATTCCAGTTGTGTGGGGGAAAAATGAAATTGCTAAGTGGGTCACAGTTCTTAGTTCATTCACAGAAGCCACATTTGTTCTCATAGCGTATATTAGTTCAAATGAACCACACACTAAAAAGTCATGTGTCCAGGCAAACAGCCTAGGAAAATCTGTGCTAAGTTTCACTGATAGTATTATAATGATGGTATTCTTTTTATTGGAAAGTCTATGTGCTAAACCATGGACCTAATTTAGGATATATACCTAGTGAAATTTATAGCCTTAAGAATTCACATAAAGGTTTTCTAATTCCTAACTTACTTTGACAAAAACCTTGGAATCAAGTCAAAATACTTGATAGAAAACTTATTGCAATAGCAAAACTGCACGAAGCTCTGGTTGTCTTAGTTGTTTTTATCTCCTATGCTCTATAATTGATTTCCTATGAGTAGAGACATAAAAGGGTTTCTTTATTGTTGGAGACGATTATGAATTCATGATCATGATCCTCCTCATCAAGCCATGTAGCCCTAATTATTTAGAATAAGCTACATACATGGATCGTCCCTTCATTAAACTTCATAGAAGACTACATCATTGGAAATATTATAATCATAATAGGAACCGGCCAAGGTCTAAATAAGCAAATTAAGATCCTAAAGAGCAAGATCAGATCTTTGATCTTAGAAAACAGATCGATAGAGGGAAAGGTATGATAAACCCTAAAGGTGGTGACAATCCAAGAACAGTATCCAAATCGCACCTAACCACAAAAAATAATCCTCATCCACGAGAAAATACCAAACTTGAGACATGGATCGAAGTTCAAAATCATTAGAAAGAGGGGAAACCAGAATTACTGCTTGAATCCTGGGAAAAAAACCAACTTTATAGAAGGAAACAAAATCGCAATTCTAAAAAGAAAAAGAAAAAGCAGTTACCGGTACATATCGGAACTTCCTCGGCGGGGGCTCCTCCGGCTGGGCGGTGCTGTCGGCGGGCGTGGAGGAGACAGGGGCCCACTTGTAGAGGAGGAGGTGGGATCGGGCGGCGTTGCCATTGACTCTGGCCGCCGCGGAGTTGTTGGGGGCGGCAAGGGTGATCCACCTCTTCTTCCACTTCCTCACAGGTCCGCTGAAGACCGTCGCCGGCCCATAGCGTGTCGACGACCGGCCCAGACGGGCCCCCACCCCCTCCATTGCAATACACTATTTTGTATACGATCGCTCCCACGCGTTTGGGCGAAGCAGCCGGCAACGATGATGCCTTTGGCTCTCCGTCGGCTAAGCCCGTGCTTTGATTTGATGCTGCAGGGGGGGTCGAATAAAAGTCTAAAAGGAAATAACTGTTACAATGGCAATATGTAGGAGTCCGTTATGATAGGCCCGTTACGTAGCTCAATTATTTCTTTTAGCAACTCCCTTTTTTTCAAAGTTCTCATCTTTTGAAAATTATAAAAAAACTAATTATAAAAAATTATTCAAAGGCAATAATTGGCAAAACTAAAAAAAAATAAAAAACGTTCTTGTTTCCTCAAATAATCGTCCCATTTTATTTTATTATTAAAAGTACGTTCTTTTCCACGTTGAATTGTGTACATTTATCCTAATCCTCGTAATTATTCCTAACTTAGATCTCTCGTATAATTCATAACTAATATATAACTATTAAGTGAGTAGATTAAAGTCTTAATAACTTAGAATATTAAATTAAATATGTATTATAAAAGATAGATTCACTATACAGTCACCCCAAATATGTATTACAGTAATTGTAATTAATTGTTATCATTTAAATAATAGATGAACATGCTTAAAAATAAATGTACACTATCGGAAAAAAAAAAGGTAAAGTATTGGATGATAGGACACCCATTCAAAAAAATAATAATAATAAATAATATTTAATTATTTGAATTGATTAATTAGTAACCAATTTAATCTTATAAAACTTTCTATTTGTCATTGTAAATTAAAAATACTCATGAAGCTTTATCCACGGGATCAACATTCTTAGAGTTATTATCTCACTAAATAAAAATCCCTATAATATACTGCAAATATGATTCAAATCTTACATGTTTAATTATTTATTTAAAAGAGTTAACCATTGCACCATTGCCCGACTCAAATGATCTAATTTAGGGTAGAGACTTGATCAAGAGTTAGATTTGGAGCCATAAAACTTATAAACTTGACGCAAGATTCTCATGTAGATCTACAAGTCCATAAGATTTTATAATTTTATGCAGACTTTCATGTATATGATCAGTTTCCAGAGAAGAAACACGCCACTGTAGATTGATTCAAAGAGTAGCCAGCTCTCTGGCAGCTGCTCGTTCCATCCTCCTCCCATCCGATCGTCGTGAATTTGGATAAAATTGCTCTAAACTCATCGTCGGCGAGAGTTTCCTTATTGAGCACCACATCCACCAAGTGATCCATGTCGGTGTTAGGTTCCATCTGAAACTTGGCCTTCAACCTGTTTAGAATTCGTGAGCATCAACAGAACACGATCTTTACATGTTTAGCAGTGATTCTATCTGGAATCTGAGTTAGACGAAAGCCGACTGAGGTGTTGTTAGTGTTGACGGAGAGGCGACTCGAGGACACCTGGCATATGTACACCAGAAAATAGACCCTCACGTGGAACTGAAGGACGGCGATGACTAAGCCGGTGGTACTTAAGTTCTGCACACACTTAGACAAGTACACAGAACGTTAGACACTAGACACCAGGGAAAAAGTCCTCGGCGCAGACCCTCCGACGCTCAAGTTAGGTACTTTTTCCCCGGAAGAATAGTGTACGAAGGAAAAAGAAGTGTAGAGGATAAGTGCGAATATGCGAGAGAGCGCACCTACTTAAGGGAGAGAACCTCCCTTTTTATATAACCGTGCGTACCTCTAGAGCCTGATTGCTCTCAGAGAATGTCGGGTGTCAGGAACTGTCGGGTGATGAAGGACGTGTGACACCCTCCCATGAACTGGAAGAAGGTTCCATTCGTAGATGACCGCATATCATTGGAATATTCCCTGACATACAACGGGTTTTCTCTGACAGGCGATTACAATTCCCTGACCTTGTTGTCGCCTAGTGTCTTTTGTCTCGCCCAGGTGTGACTAGGGGTAGCTCGGGATGATCTGTCAAGTATAACACCTGGCTCAAGTCTTGATGAGAAGGACGAGCTGTGGTGAGAGCCTTATCTTCCTATTTGGATTGCTAAAGAGTTGACCGAGAGTTAACCTACTGAGAGCACCAGGCCTAGATATGATCGAGCTGAGAAAACCCGACCAGTCAGAGTAGGTCAGGCATTACCCCGATTGCACATCATGTCTCAGATCTGGGATCCTGATTTGTAAGCACCCGACCATTCATCATGCGGCTGATGACGTCAGGCGACCTGACTTCTTCTTTCCCTAATTGCTAACTACCACGTCCTCTTAACTTCTGATTGCCAGACTTTATCAGACCCTACCGTTATGCACCATATCACAAGCCTCCCCAACAAGTCTAGTCGAAGAAGGCTCAGGTCCGATTGACTATATATACCCAAACCCTAGTCTTCTCTACTTCGCCGCTACGACTTTAAATGTCGTTCCCTTTCCCATACTATTGGTAGTGCAACCAGTTTAACTGCTTAATCCTCTTCTGACACTTTCTTACTTTATACAAACCCTGAGGGGTACTTAGTGAAAGCTCTGCTTGCTGATAACCCGCTCGGGGATGAAAATGTTGAAAGCTGACCCATAAGTCGTTAAGTGCGAGAGTATGCTCGCTTATAACTCGCACTTGGGCGCGAGTCCGGAGCCCTACCGAGATGTTGTTGGTCATGAGAGAATGCTCACTTATAATTCGAGCTGGGGCGAGAGTCTGGAGGCGTAAGAGTATGCTCACTTATAACTCGTGCTGGGGCGAAAGTCTGGAGGCGTAAGAGCATGCTCATTTATAACTCGTGCTGGGGCGAAAGTTTGGAGGCGTAAGAGCATGCTCACTTATCACTAGCGCTGGGGTAAGAGTTTGGAATTCCGACCGAGAGGTCGTTAGTCGTGAGATCATGCTCACTTATAACTCACGCTAGGGCGACAGTCTGGAGGCGTAAGAGCATGTTTACTTATAACTCACGCTGGGGCGAGAGTTTGGAATCCCGACCGGGAGGCCGTTGGTCGTGAGAGCATGTTCACTTATAACTCACGCTGGGGCGAGAGTCTGGAGGCGTGAGAGCATGCTCACTTATAACTCACGCTGGGGTGAGTGTCTGGAGTCCCGATTGGAAGGTCGTTGGTCGTGAGAGCATGCTCACTTATAACTCGCGCTGGGGCGAGAGTCTGGAGGTGTGAGAGCATGCTCACTTATAACTTGCGCTGGGGCGAGAGTCTGGAGTCCCGACCGGGAGGTCGTTGGTTGTGAGAGCATGCTCACTTATAACTTGTGCTAGGGCGAGAGTCTGGAATCCCAACCGGGAGGTCGTTGGTCGTGAGAGTATGCTCACTTATAACTCGCGTTGGGGGTGAGAGTCTGGAGGCGTGAAAGCATGCTTACTTATAACTCGCACTGAGGCGAGAGTCTGGAGTCCCAATTGGGAGGTTGTTGGTCATGAAAGCATTCTCACTTATAACTCGCGCTGCGGTGAGAGTCTGGAATCTCGACCGGGAGGTCGTTGGTCGTGAGAGCATGCTCACTTATAACTCGTGCTAGGGCGAGAGTCTGGAGTCCTGACCGGGAGGTCATTGGTTGTGAGAGTAAGCTCACTTATAACTCACGCTGGGGCAAGAGTTTGGAGGCCTGATCGGGAATTGGTATGGAAGGGCAGCATTTGTGGCTTGAAGGAGCTGTGCTCGTGGACTTAGCCTAATGCACCTGCGATCACAAAGTGCATTGCATAAGGCTTTAGTTAAATTTGAATCTTACTCTGATTCCGAGGAGGGGTAGAGGCGCTAAATTTTGATCAACACTTCCCATTGTCTTCTGCTTCATTTCCTGAGGCCGCCACATGGAATTTTTGATCCTCGAGGCATGGTCTTCATGAGGTAGGATGCTCCTATTTGTATATCACCTCCATGATTTCTTTGTCACTTTCATCATAAATGCCCTTTCATAGGGAGCTGACACGTGCTCCACGAACTTTACTTGTTATGATGTCTGATGCACGCTTTCTGCACACACCCCCAGGGCGCTTCTGTCTCTTGATCTGACAGTCATCGTGCACTCCGCCGTTTTGATTGTCTGGTTCGACTCCCGATACTCCTTAAGGGTTTTAGTTTAAAAACCCTAAAGGCCTCTAACAGTGACTCATTAGCACATCATCTTTCTCTGACCTTTCTTCCTTTGCTCATTTCTACTCGCTAACCTTCCCTTTCGCATAAGTACTTCTCCTTCTTCCTTCATTACACCTTCGTTTGTTGATTAGATAATGGTCGGAGAGACGGGGGTGCCTTGATACGCCTATTTTCGTTCAAATTTGGATAGGAGTGACCTTAAATCTTTACGATCCAACTTGAGGTTGTCCGAAGCATATCAGCTGCGCCTTCCTGGGCCTGATGACCATCCATATCCTCCCCCCACCGACTTTGTGACCTTCTTCAAAGACCAACTTCTTGTTGGTCTGCGATTTCCCATTCCTTCCTTCTTCTCATCCTTGAGTCAGTATTTTGGTATCCCTTTGTCCCAATTTGCTCACAACGCCTTCTGCGCTATGTGTGGGATGGTAATTTTGTGCCGTCTATATGAGATCCCTTTCACTCCTCAACTCTTTCACCACTTCTATTCCCTTAAGCGCTCGGAATTCGGCGTCTTCATGGTGTAATCCAGGATTGGGCATAGATTTTTTGAGTGCATGCCTTCTTCCAATAAAGACTGGAAGTCCTACTTTTTCTACGTCCAATTGCTTGAAGTCGTGACCTGGCCTGTCGAATGGCGCCTCCGTCTTCCTTTTCCCTTTGAGCTGCAAGATCATCAACACCAACCTGCTTGCTTGACCACCTCCGAAAAATTGGAAAGAGTGCAACTGCGGCTTCCTTCTCTGCTATGGGAGAGTGTGTTATATATTTTTGGGCTAAGCCCTATCCAGACACCTTTGAGCGCACCTTTTGGTAAGATTACTTGACTCTCTCTGTATATCTCCGCTAACTAAGGTATTCTTTTTTGCCTGTAGAAGTTGTCATGTTTCGAGCCTTCGCTCTCGACTCTTCCGCGATGCCTAGCGCCATCCTACGGAAGCAAAACCGAGAGATCATGGCAGGCCAGGAGGTTCCTCAGGCCAGTGCCTCAGCGGAGGTTTCTTCTCAATAGTCCGAGGACCCTGGAACTGAATCCCTGCCTGTCGAGGCAGTTGCTAGCGAGAGGGCTCATTCCCCAGCTCCCGAGTAGCGTTTACGCCTTCAGCGCAAAAGGCGACGTGTTACTCCTGTTAGTATTAGCCCTAGTACCAATTATAAGATGATAGTATAGGGCTCATTTTTGTATCATATTTCATTATTAATAAAAAGGCAAAGTTGGTTATTATATTTATTTCAAATCAGTGTCGATTGAATAAGTATAATAATGTCCTTGGGTAGTAAGTTCATATCTACAGCATACCAATTAGTTGAATTGATAGTGAGATATTGTAGATATATATATATAGAACACTACTCTTAACTATTCCTTGTCAAACATTAATATACAAGGACAATATTTATGCATTGAAACTAGCATGTAGGTCAATGGATGACTTAATCTCACAAGTCATGGATATGAGATATCAGGTTGACACATGAGTATATATATTAGAGAATATATAATGAATGATCCGCCATGAGAATGTTTCATGGATCATTATATGAGTGTCATAAACATTCTCATGTGACTATTGGTATGAATAGTCCTTAGACCTGAAGTCATTACGGTTCCCTACATAAGGAGTTGTGTACTTTGTTATCGACAAACGCCACATGTAACAAGGTGGACAATAAAGTCGATCACTGGGTATGCAATGAACTATGCGGAGGGATGTGAGTGATGTAGATGAGATCTATCCCTTCCATATGACGAAAACGATATCTGTGAGCCTCTTGATTAGTAGAACACAAGAAAGCATGGTCATGCCCAAATAAGTAAATATGAGATATTGAACTTATTTGATTGAGTGTGTCTACTTAGAGATCAAGAAACACAAAGGTTAATAAGAGGATGTCACGGTCTATGCCTCATTGATCAATCTAGATATCAAGGATAGAGGGACCAATTAATACAAGATAATAGTCATGAACATGTTAGGTCGGATCTCGACTTTCTCGTCACTTGGGTAGCAATGATGCCTTGCTAGATGTCACTCATTACTTATATATCTAAATGTTGATTTGGGTACATTGACAACATTATGAGAACCTATTGGGTCACACACAAAGAACAAGTAGATTTGGAGATGAGTTTATATGATGAATCATTGGATTAAGTCTAATCCGAATTGGACTTATTGAGTTAGACTCAATTGGATCTAACTATTGGATTAAGTCCAATTCAAACTAGACTCAAGGAGTTAATTCAAATTAATGAAATGTGATTCATTGAATTTGAAATTGCATGAGATTAATTGAATAAGACTCGATTGAATTAGACTTAAGTTAGACTCAAGTGAATTAGACTTGAGTTAGACTCAAGTGAGAATTAATGGAGATATTCATTGAATTTCGAAATTCAATGAACCATTTCATTCAATTTTTGAAATTGAATTTAAAATGAGGAGTTTCAAGTGTGGTCCTTAATGGAGTGTAAATACTCATTAAGGCTCATTAATTGAATTAATGCTCATTAAGTGTTTTCATTGGATGAAAATACTTAAGCATTTTTTCTCTTCATTTTTGAGGAAGATCTTCATTCTCTCCTTCCTCTCCTCTCTTCTTGGCCGAAACCCTTTCTCTAGGTTGCTAGCACAACCTTAGGTGGTTTTCTTCTCCTACTTGTGAGTTTGTGAGACAAACGAAGGCAATGCTTGTTCGTGTGGATACCATAGAGGCACGAACGTGTGATCATGCTGTGATCCAAGCTGTCTAGAGTCCATGTGCATGCATCAAAGGTATAACCTTTTTCATTCTCTTTTAGAAAACTTAGTATATTTGTCTTTTACCTTCGCATGAATCTCCTGGAGGAACTAGATGGTTTCCGTTGCGCATAAGCATATTTAGCGCTCTAGTTCCTTACAGTGATATCAGAGCCACTTGCGAAAGGATATACTAAGTTGTTAGAATTTTTATATGTGATATAGAAATGCATAACAGGTTTACTATAATCTGTAAATTATGAGTTTCAATAAAAAATTAGTGTTTGTTGAGAACGAAACATAGTTGGTATGTGACCAGCAATGTCTCGGCCAAAGGTGTTTTGTTCGGAATGAAACATAGTTGATACGAAACATGGCGAGACCACCGTGGCGTTGCGGCTCATAATTCAATATTCACATCATAGTAGATTTATGTCATAAGGATATTGTGAATATATATATGACATGGTGCATGGTTATGACCCTTGAATCCCTATGTGATTGTATGTGATGTTGTAATTCATAATACGGCCTGCGTGTCGTGCCTTCATCCTTTTATTCTTGTTGTAATTTTAGACTACACTCGAATGTAACTCGAGTTTCTTTAGATTTTGTAATGTACAAAATAGAAAGGAGTTAGTCTACTGGGCGACAGGTGAAAAGGAAGAAAGGACAACAACACACGACGACCAAGGAAGCGCTTGGAGAAGCTGCTTTGACCTAGGTTGACTTATCACTCTTCTCATTGGCTTGAGAAGATCATAGTTTATGTGGACCATAACCATGTCACATTTTAATTTATGCATATATGTGATGTGTGCTTTGATTGTATTCGATACATGTCTAGTTTAAATATAATTAGGTCTTTTAATATATGTCTACCAAAGTTTAATGCTCACTTCTAGCTAGATCAATTGTAGTCAGGTTTTGCCAAAGCAAAGTGACTCAATTTATCTTGCTAGAGTGTGACAGGACAATTGTGATGTCCGACTATTAAACTTGGGTGCGACTTAACTAAGTTGTCTCATTTAGATTGAGAGCTTAGAGGCATACCCTATAAGATGGAATTCAAATTGTACTAATCTTAGGTGATTAGCCAAAGCTAACTCAAGATGAGCTATAATATGAATTTCATAAGATGGGCAAATGGACAAATAGTATTGTTCATCTAGCTATACAAGAGTTGCATTTGATGCAATTGGTATATGATGCCTACCTACATTATATGAGTCTTGGACGATTAGCCAAAGCTAACTCAAGATGAGGTATAATATGGATCTTGTCCCACATGAATATTATTGTGATTGGATTTAGAGCTAGTACTGTGGGTAAAACCACAACCATGACTCACTCCTACCAAACTTTATAATTCTGTGGGAGAATCATTTAATTAAAGGCCTAATTAAATGATCAATATATGATACTAAGTTCTGCATTATGTTGTTGTAGATTACCATGTCATTAAATACCTCTAACACCCTCTCTCTGCGATCTGTCCTTGATAAGGACAAGATCAATAGAGCTAACTTTCTGGAATGGTACAAAAACTTGAGAATGATTCTCAAGCAAGAACAGAAACTGTACGTCCTAGAGCAGCATATTCCTGAAGCACCCCTCACTACTGCCACTAGAGCTGATAGGGATGCTTACAAAAAGCATCAAGATGATGCATTAGATGTATCATGTCTTATGCTCGCCGCCATGAATTCTGAGCTTCAGAAGCAACATGAGAACATGGATGCTTATGATATGGTTGAACACCTTAGACAATTATATCAAGGACAAACAAGGTATGAGAGATTTAAGATCTCTAAAGCACTGCTTTAATGCATAATGCAAGAAAGAAGTCCCGTAGGGCCATATGCACTTAAAATGATTGGGTATGTAAAAAACCTACAGCGATTGAGATTTTCACTAGGCCAAGAATTGGCCACTGATCTTATCTTACAGTCATTGCCCGATAGCTATAGTCAATTTGTCATTAACTACAATATGAATAAAATTGATAAATCACTGCCTGAGATGTTGAGCATGTTGAGAACCGCTGAACTCAACCTTAAGAAGGCAAAACCTAGTACCATTTTGATGGTGTCTAAAGGCAAAGACAAGTGGAAGCCTAAAGATAAGGGTAAGACCTAAGCCAAAGGTAAGGGCAAGACTCATGCACTGAAACCCAAAGGTGGGGTTGCTAAGCAAGGAACCTGCTTCCACTGCGGTGAGACCGGACACTAGAAGAGGAACTGCAAGGTATACCTAGAGGAATTAAAAAGGAAGAGAAGTGAGACTTCTGCCTCAGGTATATATGTTATAGAAGTTAATCTATCTATTTCTTCTTCATGGGTATTAGATACCAGATGTGCATCTCACATTTGTACTAATGTGCAGGGACTGAGAAATAGTAGAGTGTTGGCAAAGGGCGAAGTGGACCTATGAATAGGCAATGATGCAAAAGTTGCTGCTGTCACTGTAGGAACATACTCCTTATCTTTGCCCACTGGGTTTGTTTTAGAACTAGAAGAGTGCTGCTATGTGTCTGCTTTAACAAAGAACATTATCTCTGTTTCTTGTTTGGACAAGAAAGGCCTTTTATTTGTAATAAAGGACAAATATTGTTTCATTTATTTTAATGATATGTTTTATTGTAGTGCACCTCTTATGAATGACCTCTATGTTCTAGACTTTGAAAACCCAATCTAACATAAATACCAAATAGTTTAAATCTAATGATTTGAACCAAATATATCTCTGGCATTGTCGCTTGGGTCACATAAATGAGAGCCATATATCCCAACTCCATAAGGATGGACTTTTGGACTCATTTGATTTTGAATCATATGAGGCATGCAAATCTCGTCTTCAAGGTAAGATGACAAAAACTCTATTTAGTGGACACGACGAAAGGGCTAATGATCTGTTAGGACTCATACATACTGATGTATGTATTATTGCTAATGGCCCTTTCAGAATAGTAGCTAGAGGAGGTTATTATTACTTCATTACCTTCGCTGATGATTTCAGTTAGAGCTGTCAGACGGGTCAACCCGTGACGGGGCGGGTCGACCCGTGGCGGGTTAACCATTTGGCGGGGCGGGGCGGGGCGGGCCAACCCGCCAACTTGGCGGGTTGGAAAATTTCCAACCCAACCCATTCTAAGGCGGGTTGCGGGTTTGGCGGGCCAACCCTCGGGCCCATCAAAATTTTTTAAAAAAAATTAAAAAATATTTCATATCTTCAACATTTTACTTCGAAAAAGTTTTCTACAATTAAATGTATACATAAACATGTATTTTAAATATAAATGAACACAAAGGAGTACCTATGTTGGATGAAAAGTACTATTTTTATTTCAAAATTATAACAAAGAAAGATAATAAATTGGCCTAAAACTTAGCTTACATGTGTTTTTCAACCCGCGGGCCAACCCAAGCCCGAGCGGGCCGACCCGCGCGGGTCGCGGGCCTAGGCGGGTCGGCCCACGACGGACTTGGGTTGATAAAATTCCAACCCAACCCGCTTAAATTGTTTGGCGGGGCGGGCCAACCCGACGGGCCCAACCCAAATTGACGACTCTAATTTCAGTAGATACGACTATGTGTATCTGATGAGACACAAGTCAGAATCCTTTGAAAAGTTCAAAAATTCAAGAATGAAGTACAAAACCAACTTGGTAAGAGTATTAAGATGCTTCGATCAGATCGAGGTGGGGAATACCTTAGCCAAGAGTTTTATGACCATCTCGTTGAGTGTGGGATCATATCTCAACTCACTCCACTTGGAACACCACAATGGAATGATGTATCAAAAAGGAGAAATCATACTTTATTAGATATGGTACGATCGATAATGATGTTAGAGTGTATACTAAAAGCCTAGCCTTTTGTAAACATTTTATTTTGAAATAAAGAATCACATTGGTCAAATGTCTACATTTATATGCTAAATGTAGTTGTTCAATTAATTTATATTGTAGATAACATGGTGTGTGGTGTCACATACATGAGATCATGTTATCAATTCCTTATAAATTATAAACAGTAGCTCACGACTAAGATTGAAAGGAATAAACCATTGGAGTAGTCGTAGTGTAATTTGATATTAGTTTATCTTAACTATAAAATTACGCTAGTACACTCTAAGTGTATTGAGCTGGACCATTTAAGGTAAGTTCTTTTTATACTGACTGAATAAAATAACAAGACCTTTGTCGTTATGGAAGTGTGTGCTCTTAATCCTGATATAATAACAAACACATATATCTAGTATTTATTTCTTTGACTTATCAATGGGTGAGATTTAGTTCGATAAATCAAGAGGCCCGATAAGTTGGGAAATGATATTATTTATAGTGTGTGTTGTTGATTATAGAAGAAAACTGTGTCCTAGTAATCTAGGTTGATAATATCCCCAAGAGGAGCTCATAAGGATTGTCATGTAAACCCTACAGGTGGACTCAGTCCGACATGATAATGAAGTTGAGTGGTACTACTCTGGGAGCTAGATATTAATTAAGTGAGTTGTCAGTAACTCATTTAATTAGTGGACATTCTATATCTTAAACACAGGGAGACTAACACACTCATAATAAGAAGGAGCCCAAAATATAATTTGGGATTGGTGCGGTAGTTCAATAATAATTCTTTAGTGGTATGAATTATTATTGATGAAATTAAGTTGGGTGTTCGGGGCGAACACGGGAAGCTTAATTTCATCGGGAGACCAAAGCCAATTCCTCCTCTCGGCCCCTATCGTAGCCTCTTATTTATAAAATGTTATACACACCTATACCCACCTTCTTATCCAACCATTAGGTGGCCGGCCAAGTAAGCTTGGAGTCCAAGCTTGGGCCGACCAAGCCATAGGTTGAGCCAAGTATAGGTGGCCGACCCTAGCTTGGAGCCCAAGCTCGGTGTGGCCCACCATGTATAATTAAAAAAGGATTTTATTTTTTTTAAATCTTTTCTTATGTGGATACCATGGTTTTAAAAGAGAGTTTAAAATTTAAATCTGTCCTTTTATAGCTTTCTACAAAAGATTAAGTGAAAGGTTTGATGTCTTTCCTTATTTTAGTTAAAAGGAAGATTTTAATTTTTGATAAAACTTTCTTTTTTTGTAACCATCTTGATAATATAAAAGAGAGTTTTAAAATTAAATCTTTCCTATTATAGTTTTTACAAAAGATTAAGAAAAGATTTGATATATTTCCTTATTTGTAGATTGAGTGGAAGATTTTAATTTTAAAGATAACTTTCCTTTTTAGAAATCATCCACATATTTTAATAGAGAGATTTTAATTTATAAAATTTCCTTTTATAACCAACCATGAAGGAAAAAATTATTAGAGAAATTTTTATTTTAAAAATTTCCGGAAACAAATAAGGAAGTTTTAATTTTGTGTTTAAAACTTGTCTTATTTGGAGCATGTGATATGGCCGACCATGTAAAGGGTTAAAAGGAATTTTAAATTAAAATTTTCTTATTAACCAATGGCAAGGAGAATAAGGGAATTTTAATTATAATTAAATTTTCTTATATGCCAAGACCAAGGAATATAAAAGAGGGGGTAGAGGTGCCTCACCTCACAACATATCTACTATAGTTTATCCTCTATTCCTTGGTGTGTGGCCGACCCTATTCTTCTCTTCTTCTCTTCTTCTTTAGTGGCCGGTGCATCCCTTTCTTGGAGTTCTTGTGGTGGCCGGTTCTTGCTAGGAGAAGAAGGAGAGAAAGGAGGCTTTACTCTTGCATCCCTTGGAGCTTGGTTGGTGGCCGAGAATTGCTATCTCTTGGAGAAAGGTGCTTGGCCGAAACTTAGAAGAAGAAAGAAGGAGGCTTGGTGGATTCTCATCTCGGTAGATCGTTGCCCACACAACGTCCGAGATAAGAAGAGGAATACGATAGAATACGATAGAAGATCAAGAGGTTGTTGCTTACAAAGAAATGTATAACTAGTAATTATTTTCCGCATCATACTAGTTTTCTTTGTATAGTTTTTGAAATACCAAACACAAGAGGCATATGATTCTAGTTTTCGAATTTGTGATTCGAGTTTGTGTTTTTTTTTTTTTCAAATTTGTGATTCGATTGTTCCTTTTTGGTTAAACCTAGGGTTATATAAGGAAATTAAATATTAGATTTCATTGAAATGCTTTGTCTAGGAAGTGGTGGATGCTCCCATACCCAAGAAGGCCTAGTGCCTCGCCATGTTTAACTTGGAAGTCGATTTCTGAAATTAATATTTAATTAAATTTGTAACATGGGTGGATTTGGATCAATAATGTTAAGCATCATTTGCGATCCAAGTCTAAACCACTAAGAACAGATAAGTTAAATTTGGAATCAATAATGTTAAGTTCCGTTTGCGATTCCTAATTTAATCTCTAAAGAACATAATAGGTTGTTAGTAAAGGTTCAGGACTTATACAAAATTTTTATATAAGGGAACCGGTATGATATTTCGCATAGCAACCAACAGATGAGTCATACAGATCTTCTTACTTCCTTTTGGGGATATGCTCTAGAGACGACCACTTTCACACTTAACTGAGTTCCATCCAAGGCCGTCATAAAGACACCATATACGATATGGATAGGGAAGAGTCCCAAGATGTCTTTTATGAAGATTTGGGGTTGTGAGGCTTACGCTCGACGATAAGTCTTAGATAAACTAGGACCCAAATCAGACAAGTGCTATTTTGTTGGATATCCTAAGGAAACAAAGGGATATTACTTCTATAATCCCACACAAGGCAAGGTGTTTGTTGCCAAAACTGGTGTCTTTCTAGAAAGAGAATTTATTTCTAGAAAAACTAGTGGGAGTGAAGTCAATCTTGAAGAAATTCAAGATACACAAACTAGCACCGAGGCCTTGATGGAAATTGAGCAGGTACCACAAGATGTTGTGGATCAGGATTTTGTTACACTACAAGAAGTTGTGGAACAACAACTTGTTCAAGTAGCACATGCTTTACACAGATCTAATAAGACTCATCGTCAACCTGAGAGATATTCATTTCTCTTGTCTGATCATGGTGATGTAGTGCTTATTGGTCTCGATGAGCCTACATCTTATCAGGAGTTGTACAGGGCCCAGATTCTGAGAAATTAGAGGCCATGAGATCCGAAATGGAATCCATGTACACTAACCAAGTATGGACTTTGGTTGATCCACCTGAAAGGATCAAACCCATTGGGTATAAGTGGGTCTTCAAAGTGAAGACTGACATGGATGGATATATACATACCTATAAAGGTAGATTGGTAGCTAAAAGTTTCAAGCAAATTCATGGTATAGACTATGATGAAACTTTTTCACCAGTTGCGATGCTTAAGTCCATTTGGATTTTACTTGCTATTGCAGCTTACTATGATTATGAGATCTGACAGATGGATGTCAAAACCGCATTTCTTAACTAAAATCTACTCGTGGATGTGTACATGACACAACCTGAGGGTTTTGTAGATCCAAAGCATGCTGGAAAGGTTTATAAGTTGCAAAGATCCATTTATGGATTAAAGCAAGCTTTTAGAAGCTGGAATCTTCGATTCGATGATGCGATCAAAACGTTTAGTTTCATTAAGAATGAAGATGAACCTTGTGCCTATAAGAAGGTTAGTGGGAGCACAATCATCTTTCTCATATTGTATGTAGATGACATACTACTCATTGAAAATGATATCCCTACTCTTCAGTCAGTGAAGACTTGACTGGGAATTGTTTTTCAATGAAAGATTTAGGTGAAGCAACTTATATTTTAGACCTTAAGATCTATAGAGATAGATCTAAAAGATTGCTTGGCCTAAGTCAGAGTACGTATATTGACAAGGTGCTTAAACGTTTTGCCATGGAGAATTCCAAGAAGGGATTCCTGCCTATGTCACATGGTGTGAGTATTTCGAAGACTCAATGTCCCTCTTCTAAAGAAGAAAGGGACCGCATGGATCAGATTCCTTATGCATCTGCTATAGGGTCTATCATGTACGCCATGCTTTGTGCTTACCCAGATATCTCGTATGCGTTAAGCATGACGAGTAGATACCAGTCAGATCCAGGTGAAGGTCACTGGACAACAGTCAAGAATATTCTTAAGTACTTAAGAAGGGCTCAAGATTATTTTTTTTATCTTTGGAGGCGATGAAGAGCTTATTTTAAAGGGTTACACCGATGCTAGATTCCAAACTGACAAGGATGATTACAGATCACAGTCAGGGTATGTGTTTTGCTTAAATGGTGGTGTTGTGAGCTGGAAGAGTTCAAAGCAGGACACAGTCACTAATTCTACAATAGAAGCCAAATACATTACTACTTCAGTTGCAATAAAGGAGGCTGTTTAGATCAGGAAGTTCATTACAGAGCTTGGTGTTGTTCCTAATATAGCAAACCCAATAGACCTCTATTGTGATAACAATGGGGCTATTGCACAGGCTAAGGAACCTCACTCTCATAAGAGATCCAAACACATACTACGACGATTCCATCTCATTCGAGAGATTATTGATAGAGGAGATGTGAGGATATGTAGAGTACCGACCGATGCTAACATTGCGGACCCTTTGACCAAGGCTTTGGCACAGAGAAAGCATGATGATCACACTAGGTCAATGGGTATTCAATATCTCAGTGATTGACACTAGTGCTAGTGGGAGATTGTTAGTAGTAACCGTAGTATCAATTATGAGATGATTGTAAATGGCTCATTTTTGTATCATATTTCATTATTAATAAAAAGGTAAAGTTGGTTATTATATTTATTTTATATCAGTGTCGATTGAATAAGTATAATAATGTCCTTGGATAGTAAGTTCATATCTACAGCATATCAATTAGTTGAATTGATAGTGAGATATTATAGATATACATAGAACACTACTCTTAACTATTCTTAGTCAAACATTAATATACAAGGATAATATTAATGCATTGAGACTAGCATGTAGGTCAATGGATGACTTAATCTCATAAGTCATGGATATGAGATATCAGGTTGATACATGAGTATATATATTAGAGAATATATAATGAATGATCCGCCATGAGAATGTTTCATGGATCATTATATGAGTGTCATAAACATTCTCATGTGACTATTGGTATGAATAGTCCTTAGACCTAAAGTCACTACGGTTCCCTATATAAGGAGTTGTGTACTTTGGTATTGGCAAACGTCACCTGTAACAAGGTGGACAATAAAGTCGATCACTTTGTATGCAATGAATTATGCGGACGGATGTGTGTGATGTAGATGAGATCTATCCCTTCCATATGACGGAAGTGATATCTATGGGCCCCTTGATTTGTAGAACACAAGAAAGTATGACCATGCTCAAATAAGTCAATATGAGATATTGAGCTTATTTGATTGAGTATGTCTACTTAGAGATCAAGAAATACAAAGGCTGATAAGATGATGACACGGTCTATACCTCATTGATCAATCTAGATATCAAGGATAGAGGGACCAAGTCATACAAGATAATAACCACGAACATATTAGGTCGGATCTCTACTTTCTCATCACTTGGGTAGCAATGATGCCTTGCTAGATGTCACTCATTGCTTATATATCTAAATGTTGATTTGGGTACATTGACAACATTACGAGAACCTATTGGGTCACACACAAAGAACAAGTAGATTTGGAGATGGGTTCATATGATGAATCATTGGATTAAGTCTAATCCGAATTGGACTTATTGAGTTAGACTCAATTGGATCTAACTATTGGATTAAGTTCAATTCAAACTAGACTCAAGGAGTTAATTCAAATTAATGAAATGTGATTCATTGAATTTGAAATTGCATGAGATTAATTGAGTAAGACTCGATTGAGTTAGACTTGAGTTAGACTCAAGTGAATTAGACTTGAGTTAGACTTAAGTGAGGATTAATGGAGATATTCATTGAATTTCGAAATTCAATGAATCATTTCATTCAATTTTTGAAATTGAATTTAAAATGAGGAGTTTCAAGTGTGGTCCTTAATGGAGTGTAAGTACCCATTAAGGCTCATTAATTGAATTAATACTCATTAAGTGTTTTCATTAGATGAAAATACTTAAGCATTTTTTCTCTTCATTTTTGGGGAAGATCTTCATTCTCTTCTTCCTCTCCTCTCTTCTTGGCCGAAACCCGTTCTCTAGGTTGCTAGCACAACCTTAGGTGGTTTCCTTCTCCTACTTGTGAGTTTGTGAGACAAACGAAGGCAAGGCTTGTTCGTGTGGATACCATAGAAGCGCGAACGTGTGATCGTGCTGTGATCCAAGATGTCTGGAGTCCGTGTGCACGCATCAAAGGTATAACCTTTTTCATTCTCTTTTAGAAAACTTAGTATATTTGTCTTTTCCTTTCGCATGGATCTCCTAGAGGAACTAGATGGTTTCCGCTGCGCATAAGCGTGTTTAACGCTTTAGTTCCTTACAACCCTATCAGTCCAGTCCTCACCTCAAAGGCTACTTGCGTCTCGGGCGTCCTCCAAAGCCAAAACCCTTGCCCGGGCGAACACTCCCCTTACCACCGAGGCTGCGACCTCTTCTCTTGCTCAAGTCTCCACGTCGGAATAGACCATCTCTTGAGCGGAAGGCTAGCCCGGGGCTTTTGCACCTTTCGCTCCGCCATCCTCGAGCCAGCTGCCCACTTCGTCTCCTGCTTCTTCTTCTCGTCTTAAGGAGCGCCTCAAGGGTCTTCACTTCTTCCTTCCAACTGCCCTCCCTACAAGTGTTGGGCTCCATTCCTTCCGCTAGCACGTCTCCAAACTATGGTTAGGTGCAACTCCACGGCGCTTTGGTCAATTCATGGAAAAGCACTGTCGACCAGGTTTTGGAATGCCCATAACTGGACTTGGCAAACCTATTTTCCCAACGATTGGTGTAGGTGAGTTTCATCTATTTCCTTTTCATATCCTTGAAAGACTGCTAATCCTCCCCCCGCTTTCGATAGACCTTTGCCATAGGGCTAAGCCTCTCACAGTACATGGCGGTCTACATCGGGAGAACGAGTCTTCGAGGGCTCGTATTTAGGAGATATAGTCTCCTACGACCGCTAGCCACGTTTTTGACTTGACCACCATTGACAGCCCGATCTAGTCCTATTTATAGACTGTGGAGGAGAGACCCGAGCTGCCAGAAGCATGGCTCATGCGGAGTCATATAAAGTACAGTCCCTGCAGACCACCCTGAGGACTAGCGAGTCCAAATTTAAGTCCGAGGGCTTACGACATGCCCATATCTTAGCTGACCTAGAGGAGAGGGAAATATAGGTGATCACCCTCTCTTCGCGGCTGCAGGAGCTCCAAGAGGCGCACAACTCTCTAGAGAGGGACATGACGACCAAAAAGGTAGATCTGTCTGCTAGCGCTGATTGGGAAGCTGCCCTTCAGAAGCAGTGGGAGGCGTCTCAGGCTACTTTCAAGTCTCTGCGAGACGAACTTTCAGAGGCTAAGGTAGAGACCATGACCACATGCCTAGAGTTAACTGAGGCACAGGCTAAAGCACGCAAAGCTGGGGAAGAGCTGAAGGATTATCAGGAGGGCAAGAGCTCTCGTCTGGCAGCTTACAAGGCCTCCTACCTAGCCTCCAAAGAGTTCAGGTCGAAGATAAGAAACCTTATCGACCAAATGATTTACTATGGTGGCACAGGGGCCTTGCTGCAACTACAGAAGCAAGGCTTTCTTCGGTCAATTCCCCCTGATACCTTCCTAGACCGGGCCCGTATCCTAAAAGAGCTTCCTGACGAAGCCTTCCCTTCCTTTGACTAGTCAGTGTTCACCTTGTAACTTCTTTTTTCTAACAAGGATGTAAGGCCTCACCTCTTTCTGTAGCCTTGGAAATTATGGAAGATATATGATCAGACAGACTACCCATATGCAATGTACTACTTACTTATTATGCTCGCCCAAGGCCTATGCTCCTTTCACTTTATATGTTGAGTAGTTTGCTAAGTGTTTGCCCCTTTTGCAGGTGCTTGGTCAACTTAAGGCTCGGTTAAGTATCAACGACCTACTAGCTTAATATCCAAGTAGGTTTTAGTCCAGGGTTTTTGCCTGGTCAGCTGTTAACTCTCCCCAAGTGTACGAAAATATCGTAAGCAATAATAAAAGATATCGTATCCACAGGGACTAGAATAACTACTAAAGATTTATCAAAGAGAATTAGCTAAACATCTAATCAATCAATTCACAAAAGCAAAGTAAAACTATGAAAGGTAAAGATTGAAATAAAAGAATAAGAAACAAGAATAAGGGCAATGATAAGGGATGCTCTAGGAATTTTGGTTTCTTTGTAAGGTTATCAAATGTAAATGATCTACCAAATCTTATTCCTTAATTGTCCATTATTTGTAGAAGGTTGCCGGTTCTCTCTTGCAATAGACAACCGACCTAGGACTAAAATCTATACCTAAATGTGATCAATTAGGTATGAATCTATGTTGTCCTTACACGAGCTTGTTCCTGTCACGAACGTCCCTCGGATAATCAACATAGGAATTCACAATTCATCAACCGCATAAAGATACAAAGATTAGTGCATACTATCTATCCTACCCCCTTGAATAATCCTATTTCACCTTCGAGATCATCCCTCAAACGTCCTTACACGGGCATGTCTGTCACGTACGTCCCTCAGAAAATCGAATGAGGAATTACCTCTACAAGATCCACAAGATATCCAAACATTCAATCAAGCATGGTAATTAAACCCTAATCACAACAATCCACACAAGATCGAATAGATACAAATTAGGGTAAAATCATAGAAATAGGAAATTGACATATCTACAAGAGTTTTACATCAAATCATCCTTACAATTATTCCCTCCATCCTAGAACAAAGAAATCTGCTCCATAGAATGAGGAAAGAAATCCGAAGAGAAGAAAGATACAAGCATTGTTGATCCCAAATCCAAGAAGAGGAAGAAAGAAAGCTTATCTATGATGAAGAACCATCTTCGGATCCAATCCACAATCGTGGAGTCGAAGCGTTGAAGATCCGCCCTTGAATAGCCAGAAAATCCCTCCGAGAAGATGGAGGAATGCCCCAAATCTTGATTCCCCCCAAAAGGGAGAAGATCCCTTTCAAATCATCAAGGAGGCCTTATATAGAGGAGAGGTTTGGGCGCCACACGGCCCCGAGACACGGCCATGTGAGGTTCACACGGCCAAGGCCACTCCCTTCTCTGCCTACCTTACACGGCCATGTGTGATACACAGCCGTGGCACACACTGCTTCTGCTTCCCTTGCATGGCCGTGTAGATCTAGACGACCTACACTGCCTCTGCCTCTAGAAACCTCGCAAGGTTGTGTGGTGCACACGACCAGGGTCTTCTTGGTCTCTGGAAATCTTGCACGTCCGTGTAGATCTACATGGACGTGCAAGGCTTCAGCTCTGGATGGCTTGTATGGTTGTGTAGTGTACACGGCCTGACTCCTTCTGGCTTCAAATCTTGGCACAGCCGTGTGAGGTTCACACGACCATGGCCACTTCCTTTTCTGCTGCAACCACACGGCCAAGGATCTCCACACGGCCTGGGCAACCCCCCATGGCAGGGCCGTGTGAGGTCAAGGAATGGTGCCTTCCTCCTTTGCTTCACTTGCAGATTTGGCCTTGAACATGAATCCTTTCGACTCCTGTGTACAGAAAATGCACAAAAGCAGATCTCCGAACAAAGAGAGTAAATATGCTAAAAGGAAAGCTGGAAGTACAAAAATACATAGACAAAGCATGTGCAAAGTATGTGAATGTACGTCAAAATATGCTAAACAAAGGCATATAATCTACACACATCACACCCCCAAACTTAAACCTTTGCTTGTCCTCAAGCAAAATGTCGCAATGTAAATTTATATGTTTTACAATGCTTTCATATCCCTAATGCATTCTCCTAACTCTATCAAAAAGTTTTATTAACAAGCATGATCATGGAAACAAGTTAAGTATGGCTCAAGCATAAGTCTCTTGTGCATAGTGCAAGGTAACTCAAAACTCTTCAAGTTTCAATCTATGTCCTAGTCAAGTCATCATCAAATTTGAATTCCTAATGTTTTCGGTGATAGACAAGTAACCAGTGATAGGCACTTACTTGCCACACACTTGGTTCATATTTCTCAATCAACCCAAGGTGTCAAAGGCGTGCTCAATCTCAAGAGAAGCTAAGCAGTCATTTTCCCAGTAACCTAACTTGATCTCAAAGGGGTGACTTGCTAGGTTCCACTCATGACAACTGTTTTTTTATATCCTTTATTCACTTTTTTTTCTTCTTTTTTCTTTTTTTTTTTCATAAGCATTTGCATTGTGCAAATCTTATTCACAAATGTACTTGTTGGGATATTTTGATTTTTCCAAATGAGCTTACATGATTTGAGCCTCATCTAGTAACAAAAATGAAGTTTGAGAAATCACCATGGAAACCAAGTACTAGACAAACAAGATGAATCATGACTATTTCAATGATATCAACCATTCAAGCATCAAGTAGAAGTGAA